>NW_027043821.1:0-600000 GCF_037102585.1 Saccharomycopsis crataegensis
TTACTACCTTCTCTACCTTATATCCTCCACATCTCCCCACAATCTCCTCATACTTTCCCTACTTATCATCACACCATCACTTTCCCTTCCATATCACACATTCCAATCACTTCCTCAACACATTTCCCACTTTTTCACCAAAGAATACATCCTCTTTTCACCACTAGACACATCTCATCAAAATTACCATTCTACCTATTTTTCCACCACATTTCAACCTCAATATTTCATATTATATTCTTATCCATACCAATTCTTCCACATTTTCAACATATCTCCTTCACTTTTTTCTCAACTCCTTTTTTTCATCAAATACCCCAACATTCAATTCTCACTTATACTCATATATGACCTTCCATCATCAAACATTCGACATCCCCATTTTTCCACCACATTTCAACCTCAATATCTTATTCAACAATCAAAATCATAATAAATATCCCTAAATATTCCACAAACAATCTCACTTTTTTTTTCACTCCCTTTTTTTTCAAAATATCTCATCATTCAATTCATCTTCATACATCTTCTCTAACAAATAATTCCATCATTTCTCAACCACATTTTCACTTCCATCTCCCATTTTTTAATCATATTCATTTTAAAATCTCTCAACTATTTTATAACCAATCTTACTTTTTTTCTTCAATTTTCTTTTTCTAAAATACACACACATTCAATTCATCTTCATACATACATCCCCACCATCATCCAAAATTTGACATCCCCATTTTTCCACAATATTTTGATTTCTCTCACCAACTTTTTAATCTTAATCATATTGAAATCCTTCAAACATTCCATAAACAATCTCACTTTTTTTTTTCACTCTCTTTTTCTTCAAAATAAATCTCCCTCATTTCTCCACAATACATCATCCCCCGACCTTCACCAAAATTCAACATACCCTATTTTTATCTCTCAATTATTTCTCAATATTCCATATCATGATCTTATCCACATAAAATGATCTCAATTATTTCATCTACAATCTTACTTTTTCTCTCTCTCTTTTTTTTTCCATTAATATCTACACATCTATTTCTCATACATACAATAATCCCGATCTTCCTCAAAAATTACTCACCTAATTTCTCCGCCACATTTTTATTTCCCTCTCCTATTTTTTAATCTTAATCATATTAACATTTCCCAAATATTTCAAAAACAATCTTTCTTTTTTTCTCTCACTTTTTTTTTCAAAAATACCTGACCCCTTAAATTCACACACATACATGACCCCCGACCATCACCAAAATTCATCCAACCTGATTTCCCACCACATTTTCATTTACATCTCCTACTTAACAATCATATCTATATTACAATTTCCCAAATATTTCATAAACAATCTTCCTTTTTCTCTCTCACTTTTTTTTTCAAAAATACCTCACCCTTAAATTCACACACATACATGACCCCCGACCATCACCAAAATTCATCTAACCTGATTTCCCTTACACATTTTTATTTTAATCACCTATTTTATGATTATAATCATATTAAAATCTCTCAAATATTCCATAAATAATCCTCCTTTTTTTTTCAATATCTTTTTTCAAAAATATCTAGACCTCTATTTCTTACCTACATTCATCCCCACTCCCATCAAAAATCATCCAACCTGATTTCCCACCACATTTTCAATTCCATCTCCTACTTAACAATCATATCTATATTAAAATTTCCCAAATATTTCATAAACAATCTTTCTTTTTCTCTCTCACTTTTTTTTTCAAAAATACCTGACCCTTAAATTCACACACATACATGACCCCCGACCATCACCAAAAATCATCTAACCTGATTTCCCTTAAACATTTTTATTTTAATCACCTATTTTATGATTATAATCATATTAAAATCTCTCAAATATTCCATCAACAATCCTCCTTTTTTTTTCAATAACTTTTTCTCAAAAATATCTAGACCTCTATTTCTTACCTACATTCATCCCCACTCCCATCAAAAATCATCATCATCCTCATTTCTCTCCCACATTTTCTCCTCAATCCAACATTTTACATCTCAATCTATATTAAAATCAATCAATCATCTCATAAACAATCTTACTTTTTCTATTGAATAAAAAATACTCTCAAAATATCATCCCCATAATCTCCTTCTCTACTACACATATCCCATCAAAATTCCTTATTATCCTCATTTTTCTATCACATTCTACTTTCCATCTGATATTTTAGAATCAAATCCATAATACAATCTCTCAAATATTTCATAACTGGTCTTACTTTTTTCATAAATCTTTTTTTTCTAAATTACATAGACATTCACCTCCCATCTCTCAACCACACACCCATACAAGATCCCCGACCTTCACCAAAACTTTACCATCCCTATTTTTCCACCACATTTTATTCTCAATCATAACTATTATCATCAAACCTATATTAAAATCACCCAACTATTTCATAACTGATCCTACTTTTTTCATAACCTTTTTTTTTCTTTCAAAATATAGGATCATCTCATACATACACCCAACCCCGACCATCAAAACTATCATCTTCAATTGTTCCTACAATTTCCAACGATTTTCTCCATTTTTTTGAGCCAATCAATTCCAGATCTTCTAAATATATTGATGATATACTTACTTCTTTTCCTTATCTTCTCTTTCCCAAAATAATTCTCATTACATTCAAACTTTCATCACCATATTATCATACAAACCACTGCAATTCTCCGCAATTCTCCGCCAACTGACCGCTCTGATTTTCAATATAAATACCCTAATCAATCATCCTATCCTCATAATATATCAAATCATCTCCACTTTCTCTTCACTCATCTTCTTTTATATTTTAATTACCACACAAATCATCCTGCTCTGGTACATTTCCACCACGGAACGGGTCCTGCACCCCTGCTTTTCCCATTTTCAATATCCAAGATATCCCAAATATAAATACTTAACAAAAATAGATTATATTTTTCTAACACGCCTTCAAAATTTATAGTTTTATATGATTTTAAATTGATTTTTCTTTTAATTAAATTACTACATTCATGAGCTTTTACAATCACATCTCCATACTCTATATTATAATTTTCAAATGACAATCCCACTTTTTTCATTGGGACCTCTTAATCATGCTAAATTTCTCCTGATTTCCCAATAGGGTCCCAAACCCCCTGCGAATTTCTCCGAACTGTGCCAACCAATTTCTCCTGTTGGTGCAACGCACATTTCAAACGCCAATATCTCTACCACATTATATTATCTTTCAGATAAAATTATATATTTTTGCTCAGAATCCTCTCCAGATTTCAACAGCATCATTACTAGCCATGTCCACTAAATATTCATCATTTAAAAATGTCTCCTGGTTGTGCTGCAATGTATTGCATTTCTCCAGATTGCGCGTCTGTATCCCTAGGTGTCAAAAGTGGGAATTCATCATCTTAAATGGAGAACAGCTCCTACCATACATTCGTTCCCATTTCTTGAAAACCGTAATCACGTGCTACTATTAATATTATTATAGATATCCGGTTTTATAGAAAGTAGCACAGAATTATGGAAAAAATGAGTATAATTTGATTAAACTGAGTAGCTTAGAGGCTTATAGAGCCAGTCACTTAAAAAAAGAAAGGAATTAATATGAATTTTATATACTGTTGGTATGAATAATTGAAGTGCAATAGTATGAACTATTTTTCTTAGATGGTCTGAATAAATCCCGCTGCGGTGGTACGAAAAATACCGGGGGTCGGTATGAATTATTTTTTGCCACTGGTATGAACATTTCCGGTGGGTGGTACGAATAAAAAATGAAAACACTGTATGCGATTGCGCTCTGGCTGCCTTTATCTAGCTATATGTAAAGGATTCCTCTGCGGTAGTTAACGACGGTTTGAAGTAAGCGATAGCGTTTTGGTACGACCTCCATGTAATGGTTTGTTTGGGTAACATAGTAGTTAAAGTATATTAAAGAAGAATAAAAACTAAAAGGAATAGATGAATTAAGCTTTTTATAGGTGAGAAAAGAAAGTAAGACTTACCTAAAAAGGAACTCAAAGGGAAATAAAAAGGTAGTCGGAGATAAGAAGGTTGTCCGAGATAAGGAATGGAGTTAAATAAAGAAGAGAGAAGAAAAGATAAGAACAATAAAAAGAAAGAAAGAGAAAGAAAAGTAAAAAAGTGTCTAGATCATTACATGGTTTCGATCAATTCACAAACAACCTTAAATAAGAGCAATGACACCGGCTGCCAAAGCGATACCACCACCCAAGAAAGATCCAGAGGAAATCATGCCAGCGCCTCCTTGAAATGAGGATACAGAAACAGAAGAAGAAGAAGAAGAAATATCACTGGAAGATGAGCTAGCTTCTCCGACAGTGGTTGGGTCTTCGGAGGTATTTTTTGCAGAGTTAGTGATTTCAGCAGAAGAAGTTTCGGTTGAGGAAGATTCAGAAGACGTTTCACTAGAGGAAGTGACGGAGATGGTTTCAGAAGAAGTTTCGGTTGAGGAAGATTCAGAAGACGTTTCACTAGAGGAAGTGACGGAGATGCTTTCAGAAGATGCTTCAAAAGAGACACTGCTAGACGTGGCAGCACACAAAGTACCAGTTGGCGTAGTTGGCTCACCACAAGAACCCAATGGGGCTTCCAAGTATGGTGAGTAGTACTCCCACAAACACCAACCACAACTCAAACAACCACTCAAGTTTTCAGCGAAAATTCCAGTAGAACAGTAGCAGTCGGTATCATATGAGCCACCAGAAGAACACCCTTCGGCCGCAGAAATCTATTTTTATGTTAGTAATTGAAAATTAAGTTATGATAATACATAAATAGAGAAACCACATACCATGTTACCACATAACGCGTGACAATTATAAGATGCGGCATCTCTCTTTTCAATGGCAAAGACAGAATCCAAGAGACTATTTGGCATATTCATATTTTGAGCCAAAGCGAACAATTGTTTTTCTGGAGCAGCCACAGCATAGGCTTTGGAAGCAATGGTAGTGAGAACAATAGCAACTCTATGAAACAACATTTTTAATTGATTGGAGATTTTGTTTCAAAGGAATTAATAAATAATTTGCAATGATCAATTTATAACTAATAGCCTGTCTAGATCTACATGAGGAGGATTCGCTATTTTATATTTGACTAGAAAAGAAAAACACAAAAAAACACACCTCCCAAAGCGCTTTCATTTTTTAGCCATTTTTAATATCCACCCCAGTCTCTAAGTTTCGGTATATTTCCATTTTAAGCCTATGTCTGAAGAAAATTCAAAAAAAAAAGGGTAAAAAGCATAATAAACTTTATTGTGTCTGAGAAACAGATTATGGTGAATTGTATGAAATTGATCGTTAGGGAATAGAAAGAATGGTTAGAAGCCGAATTCAGCAAAACTTCTGTTGAACCGTAAGGAATATATTGACTTTCTTGGTGCTCTATTTCCAATCTATTCTAAAATAGGTAGAGCAGACAAATCAATAGAGAATATTAGTAAGTGCGCTTCTATATTACTCATCCTTTATTATGTATTCTACAAGCACATCACTATCTTTTCACCCCGGATGGCATTTCAAACATGTTAAGGTACATGCATATACATATGCAGTTTTTTTTTTTTTTTGCATGGCACATAGTGGGGGTGATAAATAAAATATCTACTAATAATTAGGCTAAAAAGAAAGTCAGTTATCAGATTATCAAAGAAGAGTTAGGAATAAATTAACAAAGAGATAATGAAACTTCGCAACATGGTTACGGCTGAGATCAGAGGAGCCAAAACAAACAAAAAAAGTTCACATATTCGAAAGTTACGGTGGGCCATAGAGGCCATAGATGGAATAGATTAGGCTTTAATTAGGGTGTTTGTTGTATGTAGGTTTAACGCATCTATAAATTTGTGAAAATGAAGCAGATTCAGGTTTCTTTTGACAGGTTCCTTATCTTCACATGTGAAATAGAAATTGTTAGAAATCTCTAACATAAGCTTCGTCCCATGTTAATCGACGGATTGAGAGTCTTATATCGTAATTCGACCTACTAATGGTTCTATCGAATGAAATAAAATAAATTGTTAAAGTAAGTATAAATACTGTGTAAAAGTTTAAGCGTGACCTCTAAAATAAGAATAATAGAAGATAATGTTGAACTGGTTCGGTTACAGGATGGTCGCTGGCGGAGGTTTTAATCATGGTCGACATGCTGAAGACCATATCTTTGAGTTCGTTAAACTTCTCGATAGTGACGAATATAGGGTTGTCGTTGGCTTTATGGTGAGTTGCAATTAGAGCCAACTTGCTAATAGCTTCGTTGAAGGTTGGTATAGTTTCAGGACTCATGATTGGGATACACGGAAAACTAAATGTCGGTTTATAGATATTAATGTAACAATAGTGATAAGTATAAAGTAAATGCAAACTTTTAACAATATATAAACAGGAATTTAGTTGTGAGTCTTGATGATTATATATACATTATAGTGGAAACTATTGATCGTTAAAAGCTACAAAAGTAGTGGAATTATTGTCAGTTCTAATGAAATTTCAATACTAACTGCACTACCTGAGAGTGGTTACACACGACGATTCGAGTCTAAGGATTGATAAGTACGAATAGTCAGCCAATCAGAGTTATCCTGATACTAGAGAAGGTTGATCTTCAGAGATTTAAATAATTTTATATAGATGCATAATATCGTACCACTGGTAGGAGGAGGAGCTGCGCTTGAGAGGATCCGATTTTGACTGGACCCTAAGCTGGAATAAACGACACACAAAGATTCTATCCAGCCCCCAATCTAACTTGTAACTACTCATAATCATTAATTTCTAACTTCCCGGTGTAAGGTCTGTACTACAGGAAGACTAACATTTTGCTATTTAAAAATCTAAAAATTCATTTATGAAAACATTAATAAAGGGAATACAATCATTAATAGAAAACAAAGCTAGCTCAAAAACTTTTTTTTCTTAGAAATCATTGCGGATGAATATCAATGACATATATGTTTGATATATATTTCTAATTATCAACTAATTTAACAAAAACTTTATGGCAAAGATATTTGGGATACTAACAAATTTGGGGAGAAATAAAGTCAGAAAGACTCAAAAAAACAGTATATATCCGGAGAGTCCTTTATTCTTATGTTTTTCTGACATTCTTGTTTCATAATATTAGTCATTTCTGCTGGCCCACAACCTACTACCGCCAAACATTTTTGTGACGATGAAGTAGACTTTTTGATAACAGAATTTGTGCTGCTGGCAATATTGCTCTTGATATCAATTCTCAGATATTGGATATCAACCAATCCTGTTTCCTTAATAAACTTCAAAAACTCAATGGCTTCTTTGGTCTTCTCTATAACCACCTTGGGATAGGTAATATCGCTTATTTGACTAGTGTTATTTCCATATTCTTTAGATGAATTATCAATTAAAGAATCACAATCTTTTGGAATGTTAATTTCATTATTTGCAGAGGTTATGTGAATAGTAAGACTGAGTTTCCCATTTCGCAAAAAAGGTATTAGCTCGTCAATAATATGCTTATACCATATTATATTAGCCTCTTTTTTCACTGACCATAAAAGGTTGACAACTGGGTTGAGTGGTCTATATCCAAAATCTCCAATAGAGTCTCTTCTTTGAATTTCCCGCAACAAATCACAACAAATCGGGAAAGCAACAGAGCCACCGCTTCCGGCACACATGAATAATACTGAATCGAATGTAATTAGCTTTTGGAAATTTGCCCCGTATGGACCTTGTATACTAGCTTGGAAGGTAATAGAATTTTCTTCAAATTCAAAATGTTTATTTGCGGAGGATTTTCCTAATTTTAAAAACCCTTTTATATTATTATATATCGGAGTGACTGAAGGGATGATTTTCGCTTCCACCAGGAGCTTCAAATTTTGAATCTTTGTTGTCTTTGGAGAATGTTTCAGTGAACCATCTTCTGGTACAATAGCTTTTTTGAGAAGCTTTCTTGTAAACCCTTTTTTCTTTCTAATCAAGAGTTTTATTTTACCTGAAGAAGGCAATGAGCAGATTGTGAATGGATGCCATTGACCTAAGCTAATTGAATTTATATTGAGCATAATGTATTGACCAGCTTTCCAGGTGCCAAATTGAGGAATGATGTAAGACCACCAAGCCTCGCATTCTCTCTCCTTTGTTATATGCATTGGAATAGTGACCATGACTGTTTCCTCATCAAATACCTCAACTTTAGATATCATCATGGATGGGGATTTTGCTTTCTGAATCATTCCTAATACCATGCTAACTATTTTGTCTAAGACCAATAAATGTACCGAAATAATGGCACCCAATCTACTGGAACTGTTGTGGAAAATCAAAAATAACATCATCAATGCAGAAAGCACTCTATGTTGAATCAAAAAAAATTCAAAAGATAGTTTTCTGATAAATCTAAATGAAGCCCAAGTTAATAATGAGCATGAGGCATAGGAAATCATTCCAAAGTATTGAGGCGGGATATAGATCATGATTGTGATACCCATGTCAAGCCAATATGAAGCACAAAGATAAAGGTGCATTGTAGCCAACAACCAACAGGTCCTACCGACCCAAATGTGGAATCTAATTAATCTTTCAGGCTGCACAGCAGTAATGGAAGAAAGAAAATCGTTCTTGACTAAAAATAGGAACAAAGATGTTGTTTGGCCGGTCGCCAATTTCCCCAATCTTTTGCCAATCACATAATGGCGAGGAATGTAAGTAATGTCTGCAGTTTGTGCAAATGAGAATATGACCAACAACAAAAAATAAATCCAGTATCCTAAGTGCAAGGATGGCTGAATATAAATATTTTTTATATTCTTCCTCCACGGAGTTGGAATAGCGATACTAGAACCCAAGAACTTCAGGAATTTAAGGAATTTGAAATATCCCTTGTTGGTGAGACCATTATTATCCCTTTTGTTTCTCAAGTAATATGGTATCCAATGAATTATAATACCATGAAAGATTAATATTATAAAAGGAATAGCAAAGCTCAACCATTCAAATTTAGAATTTCTCTTTTGCTCAACATAGTACTGCTCTTTATATGGAATGGTCATTTTGAATGTTTTTCTGAATGCTTTTTTTTTTTTCCTTTTTTTTTTTTTAGCTGTTCCCATATTTTGAAGATTGAAATACATGGGACAAAATTCATATAATATATTCTCTCATACTGAGAGGCAGTGACTGAGAAATTAAAAAAAAAAGAAAATTTTAAATCTTAAATTTTCTTTTATTGAATTGTGGGTGCTATGCATCTTTAAGTTCTAATGCATCGATCTATAGCATGCATTTGCAGATCTATGTATATTATAAGATTAACTGTCTAATTTCTGTTAAAGCACACCCTCGGGTGTATTAATTTTACTGTTATTCATTAACTATTCGTAGTTCTCTTTGAAAGATTATTTATATAATATTGGGTTAAAATTTCGGTAGAATCAATATATTATTTTCAATCCCGTATTTTCGTTCAATATTTATTATTATTAACGATTTCAGGATCCATAACAAAACAAAAAATACACAGATTATTTAAATATGCTCTCCCTATTTCTCATTACTATAATTTTGACGCTTGTCAGTGCTGACAATTGGTCCACTTATCCACTGATTTCGAAAACGGCTTCCATTAACGGTTTTGCTGACCCAATTTACTCAAACTTACCGGATTGCGCCAAAGAGTGTGTAAAATTTGATACAGATAATACTCCATGTCCTTACTGGGATACAGGATGTTTCTGCGTTATGCCTCAATGGTCAGGTGAAGTTGCTGATTGCTTTGCTTCAAAATGTTCAGGTAGTGATGTTGTGTCTGCTACTTCATTGGCTATTTCCTTGTGTAACTCTGCTGGTGCGAAAACTTGGATGATACCAGCATCTGCCTCCACTCAAATATTATTGGCTAAAGGTACTGCTAATGCTGCTATAACTGCTGATATCACTAGCAGTTCTTCAGCCAGTACTATCCCCAGTACTATCCCCAGCACTATCACCAATACTTATGAGGCTTCATCCACTATATCATCTGCCTTAAGCCACAACTCTTCAACTATTAGTTCTGCTGTGCTGGCTTCTGCTTCTGATTCCACCAGTACGAATAGTAAACCTACAGAAAATAACGGTGCTTCATCAGGGTTTACTAGCACTCCTTGTGTTTTGGGCTATCTCCTCTTGATTTTTATTTCATATCTTTGTTAATTATTAATCATCACCATACCCCCTTTCTTTTTCTTAACACAGTTTTATTTTTGCTTAATAACGTTTTCCTTTTTCCTGAAAAAATCTCTATATTTTCTTATTATTTGATACTTATGAAAAAAAGTATTTTACCTTTATTTTCTATAAAATTATCTATACGACATTATATTATTTTTCAGATAAAATTATATATTTTTGCTCAGCATTCTCTCCAGATTCCAACACCATCTTTACTAGCCATTTCCACCAAATATTCATCATTTAAAAATGTCTCCTGGTTGTGCTGCGATGTATGGCATTTCTCCAGATTGCGCGACCGTATAGCTAGGTATTTATTACAAAATAATACTTCCTCAAAAAAATATAATATTACTGAACGATTTTCTAAAATTAATAGATACAAACAACACCCTTCAAATATTCCTTATGGCACTCACATAACAAAATTCACGCACTGAAATATCTGACAATCACATCGATCGCATGCCAAACTTCTCGCGTTCATCGCTCTACAATATTCCAAATTACACATCAATTTAGATAGACATCTTGAATATTATTAGACATATATTTTTCAAATATTCTGCTCTAAATAACTGTATACCTCTCAAAAAATAATAATCAAAATTCATGAAATAAATCGTACATTATCACCTATTTCACTAGTGCCATCTCAAACTTCATCAAATCTGAAATTTACATGATTTCTCGACAAATTTGGAATTCTTTTTTCCACAAGCTCCGTTTCCACAACCAATATCAAAAATATACACTTTCCTGAACACAATAACATCAAAAATATATCCCTCACCCAAAATTTGCATGAATTAAATGCCTATATTACTTGCTCGACCATACAGCGCACCAACTGCACGGGCTATTGCCGCAGGTAATTCCAAGGAATGCACATCGCACCGCCAAAGAAACGCCGCTATGGCACATATTTTCACGGGGTGCTCGCACCCTCCGATATCCGCTCCTTGGATTGCACATCAGAAAATCCTCGCAACGCACAAGTCGAAATCTTCAAGCCAAAATTATGGGCACCAGCACCACGAATTAACCTATTTTTGATACCAAATACTTCACCAACGCCCGCTATTTACATATACATACTTTTTGCAGTCGATTCCCGCACTTTTCTTTTTTTTTGCAGATTCACCCAAACGCACACCTTTGTATGGTGGATCCAGTGAACGCACAACGCTCCAGCAGGTGTATTCCACTTCTCAGATCTCAAATACTCCTTCATTAGCTGCTCATATTGACCATTGCGCTCTCGCTGCACTCTGCTAACAACCATTTTTTTGCCCCTTACAAACTCGCTGCATTTATCTAGCTATATGTGTAGATCAGCGGTCATGAAAGGGTCGTTATACATTGAATTCGGGGGGTCTTGAAGATTGACCGGTGGTGCTCCTAGGGCAAATTATAGCAGCATTTTCTGGGTAGCTGTCGCAACATCTTCATTGCCCGCCACCGCGTGGCGCAACTTCTTGTGGGCAATTTTACCTTTCTCACTCAGGAAAATAGGAAAATCTTCAATTTGTGGCTGTTGGAAGTTTTCTTCAACTAATTTAACAAAAAATGTCCATCTTGTAAAGTAAAGTATTGGCAATAATAAAATAGGAAAATTTTTATACCGAGCCTTGAGGTATATGTTTTCAAGGTTCCTGTTTTGATCTGCTTTCTAATGTTAACCCGAAACATAAGAAGGGGATATCATTTATAGTTAGCAACAATAATTATTATATAGAAAAGTATATAGAAAAGTATATAGAGATAAGTATCTTACCGAAAGGTGTAAGGGGAGATAAGTATCTTACCGAAAGGTCTAAGGGGAGCTATGAATATAATAAGTCAATAACGACTATATAGCCCCTAGTCTGAATATTGTAACAATAATCATAAAACTATTGAATTAAGATGTCCAGAAATAATCCAGTTAATGATAACATAAGCGAGACCTCTCCGGATTCACTATCTACTAATGTTTCCCTGTCGAATAATACGAAAATTGTTTGTTGAAATGTAGCTTTAAGTAAAGTGCAAGCTCCAATAGCTTGATTTTCAAGGGGTCTGTAGGTCTTATACTAGGAACCAGATCATTAGATCTCTGCTAATAAATATTTGTAGTCGTTGCTATCAAGATTATATTTACAGCCATTATTGGTTTAAGGTTACTAGGTGTCGTGCTGTTTGTCCTTACTACTGTCCTGTAATATTAACTTAATTTTTTATTAAAATAATATATAGGGAATGATGGGTTTAGTACCTCTTTAAATAGATAAGTAGTCAAGAATCGTAGTTATGAGATAAGGAATAAGATAAGGAATAAGATAAGGCAATTGATTAGGTAATGAATGAACAATACTGGTGGTATATGGTACAAAATGCAATAACGTTACATATATGGATATTTCATGCCACATTGTACCCACACAAAGAGGCCCGATTAATTTAGTTTTTAAGTAAAACAGTTTCATACTACATATATCTACATCTCTGTTTTGTGGATGCCTATTTCTAAAAAAACAGCTCATCGTAGAATGAAGTCAAATGGCGTCGTTACTAACACCACTCCGGTCACTGAATATAGTCACGTTTCCTTCCCGGTAATCTTTTTCGCTCTCTCACACAACATTTTGCCTTCGAATAAATTTGTTGGATTTTTGGATCAGTAAACGTTGATCTCATCACATCTAATCACATATTGCAAACTTACAAAGTACCTAGTAAAATCAAAAAGAAAAAAATATGGTGTCCGCCGAATTCAATGAAAAAGTATGTTTCATTTCATATTCGTGAAGTGACTTTTCACAATCTGTATTGTGTTTACTAGTATTGGGAATTACATTTAAATGAGTTTTACTCAAGTTTTGGAGAAATGTAATATAACTAACCCCAAATAGGCTGAAGCTGTCAAGAACTTGACTCAAAAGCCAACTGATGATGAATTATTGGAATTGTATGGTTTGTTCAAGCAAGCTACTGTTGGGGACAACACTACCACCAAGCCAGGTGCTTTTGATTTCAAAGGTAAATACAAGTGGGCTTCATGGGACAAATTAAAGGGTACCAGCCAAGAAGATGCTGAAAAGCAATACATTGAATTGGTCACAAACTTGATTGCTAAATACAATTAGGTTTACCCTTATTTTAATGAAGAGAGATGTGATGGATTTTATTTTCTTTATTTATTTGTGTTGCTTTAATTTTAGTTCTTCTCTTCCCAAGATATTTTTCACAATATGGTAGTAAATGTACACCTTAGAGGATTGTTTCCTTTATATTTTTGATCTTTTGCTTTTTTTTTGTTTTATTTTGGTAAATTTTGTAAATTGTGTTTGTAGTAGGCATAGTTTTGTTGATTTTGCTAAAGTTCAATTTTCTTTCTTCTGGGATTGCAATTCTTGATAATTGGATAACATTTTGGTAATTCTAATCGTGAGATCAATGAACATAACCAATGGAATAAGAAATGTTGGGAAATAAACCCAGAATAACTTTAATCTATCCGATTGAGTAATGGTGAATCCCAAGAGATCACTTGATCCATTATTGTAAATATAGATATCATAAAGACAAAATAGGGTGGTTAAAGACGCATTAAAGCCGTAGGTCATCAACAATGGATAGAATTTCTTGATGTCTATTTATTTTTGATAAATGTTAGGAAACTTATCATCGTAGTTTTATTGGGCGCATTATATATGAAGACTTACCATTCCACAAAGCATAAATGCCTATGAAAAACACCGGAAGTTGGAAAATTAGCTCGACAAAACCGGCAACCTTCAACCATGAAGGAGCCAATAACAAGATGAAATCCTTGTTCTCACTGATATGAAAGTTCAACACCTTTGTTTGGATAGCCAAACGATAAGCCGGAGGAATTACTAAGGCACTATCAACGAGAACTGTTATTGGAATGTGTATAAGGAAATACAAGAGATAGAAGGTGTCCAATTTGGGGTTACTCGAGACAGTCATGATGTGTTTGACAGTTAGAAGTTGTGTTCAGTTCCAGGATACAGGGGGATTTGTGAGAAATAAAGAAATAGAGAACAATAATCACGTGTGACTGTTACACATCCGGGTAATACAATATAGTTTGTAGTGGGAGGCACTTTGTATCACCAAGAAAAAAAAAGAGACAAAAGACAAAAATAAAACCAACATCAAACACCTCATCGATAATCCCACATCATCATCTCTCACAAGTAGATTCTTCAATTATAACACCACCCATTATATTTAAGGACTGAACTGTTTTTTCATATTAAGGTTCTTACATTTCCTTCAATACCGTCGCTTATTATACTCGTTTTATCTGAAGATTCACTCCTATCATCCGAGCATCATTAGCTGTGTGTTTTTTTGTTTTTTATAATATCACCAAGGAAAGACCTCGTCAACGAAGAAGAAAGAAAAAGGACTTTTGCATTTTGAAATCTAAAGTTCAGATCATCACATATTACCCATAGATATTCTCATCTTACAAAAACGGAAATAATCAGGATAATACAAAATATCTAATAATGTCTGGCGCAAGAACCCCATCTAGATCATATGATATGATCATGAAATTATTATTAGTTGGAGACTCCGGTGTTGGAAAATCTTGTTTATTGCTTAGATTTGTTGAAGATAAATTCAATCCAAGTTTTATCACTACCATTGGTATTGATTTCAAAATTAGAACTATCGAAGTTAACGGTAAAAGAATTAAGTTACAAGTTTGGGACACTGCTGGTCAAGAACGTTTCAGAACCATTACAACTGCCTATTATAGAGGTGCTATGGGTATTATTTTGGTTTACGATGTTACTGATGAAAGAACTTTTGCCAATGTCAGAACTTGGTTTTCAACCGTTAACCAACATGCCAATGACGACGCCCAATTAATGTTGGTTGGTAACAAGTCCGATGAAACTGATAATAGAGCTATTACTAAACAACAAGGTGAAAGCTTGGCTAAAGAATTGAACATTCCATTTATAGAAGCTAGTGCCAAAACTAACGAAAATGTTGATGAAATCTTTTTCCAATTAGCCACATTAATCCAAGATAAGGTGTCTCAAGATCAATTGAACAATGATGGTAGAGGATCTCTTAACGTCAATAAGGCTGCTGGTGCCAAGGCTGGATGTTGTTAAAGAACAAAGAAGAAAAGAAAAGATAACCTAGAAAAGAACAAAAAAAAATCTGAAAAACGGGCAAAGTAAAGCATGTGGTTGGAGTTGCTTTGCTGGATTTATTATTTTCGTGTCCGTCTTTCAATGTGTCCAATTATATATATATGTTTATATATATATATATATATAATTATCTCTATCTAACCAACAGTTTGTATAATTTATTTATTTATTTTTATTTTTACCGCAAGGTTGTTTTTCTCTATTATTTATTAGTATGTTTCAAGAATATTAATGATGTCGACAGTTTGTATGTATGTCCACATTATTATTATAATCATATTTTTTTTTTTTTTCGAGGTACCTCATTTTCTTTTTAATTTATTGACTTTTGCTTATTTATCTTTTTCTTTGTTATTATTATTATTATTTTTATAATTCATTATTTATTGAAATCTAGAACGTTTACTGTTATTGTAAGCTATGTAGTCAGGAAGTGAATACAACAATAACCAAAAAAGTTAGCACGTCAACCAAAAATTGATTATTGAGGTGACAAATGACAGACTTTGAATATACAGCCACAAATACGGTGGTTGACTATCTTACTCGGTAAATATGGATCCACGAAGAAAAACATTTCTGCTCCGTGTAAGCAAATGCGGACAAATGTAAATAAAAATAAACACACTTACACGAACAAATTCAACCCGAGACGCGCGCGCTCCACCCCCTTGTGTCCCTGTACCTTTTTGTGCCAAAATAACAATGAAATAAAAATAGAAAATTCACCCTCCGAATCCCCCGTATATATATCTTATTAATTTTATTATAAATAAAGCTCTCCCCCTCCCCTTAACTTTGAAATTGAATTAGATGTCCTAATCATCACTCTCTAAAATAATTCTTTTACCAACTCCCTACTCTCCACTATACAAATAATCTAAAATGGCCAGTACTACCAGTGTCTCTCTTGTTCAAACCCAAAACGTTGCCGGTTCAAACTCCACCTCTGCTTCCAACTCCACTTCCTCTTCTAGTGCTAATGCTGTTAAAATTAATGGTCAAGACAACTGGAAAATCATCGCGATCTTTGCCGGTTTCCTCGGTGTTACCACCATCTTGTCATCTATGTAATTGCGAATTGCTTTTATGATGATAAGCTGCTGCTATTCTATTCTCGGGGATCATGCATTTCATCTGATTCAGCACTCTGCTTTTATGACCTGTTTAATGTTTTTTCTTTAATGTTTTTTATTTTCGCTTGTGGATTCTGGAATCCATGCTCACTCAAAGATTTTTTTTTCTAAGCATATAGTCTGGTTTTATTTTTTTTATCATAGCATCTAATTTATACAATTTATTTAAACTAGTGTCCGTGTTCCATATCATGTGTAGCTGTTCTAAAAAGCTTTGGGATATTGAACTAAAGATCCTATCAACACTTTCTATATAAGCGATAGAAAAATCTCATATTTTCCAACTTCATGCTATAATTTAAATGCTTTTCAATTCTAAACCAACAACTATCATCACGGTTTATGAGTTCCCAGCTTCCATCTTCACCAGGTTTACCTGTCAAGATTGTGTCAATAAGAAACTGTATTGGAAATGTTTTGGATCCGATATCAATATGGGAAAATGATCCTGCTGACTCAACTATCAAAAAATAACATCCTTTGATGCAATATTTATTCAATTTTTGTAAAAAGCGAATTGCCTCAACTTTGTTCTCTCTGAAAAGTTCATTGGTGGTGAACAACAGGGTTATAAAGTTTTGACTAGCCAATCCCAATTCCTCAACACCCATTTGCAAAATATCTCTTTTATCAAATGTATAACTCAAATCAGAACTTCCAACCAACCAATTTGTATCAATATATCCAAAGATATCCTTTAAACCGTCATGCCAATCAGAAATATCCACGATATTTACCTTTACCTTCTTAGAACCAATGTTTGCCAGGTTTTCCATCATTCGCGAAAAAACAGAAGCTATTCCAACAAACTCCCCCCCTGCTCCACCTCCAATACTCAAACAATTCACCAAATTATCCTCACTGGTTTTGATACTTGTCAATAAGTGATAAACTTCTTCAAGATATGAAAAAATCGACGCATAAGCTAACGCCCGACTAGGTGACCACCTAGCCATGTAAAATTTGTTTCTTGTACCATCTCCAAATGCCTCCAAATAATTTCTCTCATATAGCTGCTGCTTTATAAGCTGAATTTGATCATATAACTGTTCTGATTGTAACTGGTCTTTGAAAACCACTTCGAATAAATCGAGAATTTCTTGACCTGTTTTTGTTTTGATATCATCAAAAGGAACAATGCTTGATTTTCCTTCTTCTTTTCCACCCTTGCCCTGTTGGTTCATTTTACTTTTATTACCTGACATATTATTCACCTCCAGAAGCTGAACAGTATCATAATCTTAGGAGTTTGAAATTCCACTGTGCAATTTGTAAAATTATCTTCTCGAAAGCCATAAAAAAAAAAAAAACAATGCTACACCAACAATACGGATCTATTCAGATTAGACTTTTTTTTCTGTAATGTTTTTGTTATCTTTTCTAGATGCCATCTGACAGAAGCAACCAAAAACAATAAGATACTTATGATTTCTAATGTCTCCTCAACAGAGAATAGAAGAGTACAGTGCTCTTACATCAGTTTTGTATGGAACTTGACTCATCGTCATTGCCCACTATCCATATTGGTTACTAACATTGCAACAGATCATCATTCAATGACTATGGAAAATGGGCGATAAATGACTTGATTCTCCCAAAAAGAAGTAAATTCGCCACCTTATTACCCGAACAGCAGAAAATGCTTCCGTGGTTTGAAAACCATCTCGATAAAGTTTCTGAATGTATTGAATTAAATAGCATTTTCTTCCAGCAACTCGGCCAACAAGTTGCGGGTGATTGGAATGCTCCACTAGACCCAAAATATTGGTATGTTTGCAAACCCTCCGATACACAAAAAACAAGGTCTTTATTGACCCAAATCTCACGAGAATGGAGTACTGAATGCCGTGAAGAGAGACATATTAGTTTTGGGAGGATCATAGAAAGTTTAGAGGAATTGTATCAGGATTTAACCATTGAACAGAAATCACAATTAAGGATTTTGGTTCCTGGAGCTGGATTAGGGCGATTAATATTAGAGATAATTTTAAAAGGATATCTGTGCCAAGGTAACGAGGTTTCATTTCACATGCTATTGGCGTCTAATTTTTTTCTCAATAAGATACCCTTCCAAACAAATAATAATCAAACCAAGCTCATAAAGCTCTACCCTTTTATTCATAAATTCTCTCTTTCACCTTCAAGATCAAAACAAGTGAGGAGTATCACTGTTCCCGACATCAATCCCATCAACGAGTTGATTATATTACATCAAGAAAACCCCCAATTGAATGTCGAAAATTTGATGTCCATCACCACTGGGTCGTTTGTTGATATTTACGGGCCGAACACCAAAATTCAACAATCAAACTTCTATTCCATATCCAACGATTCTATAAGAATCAGGGAGGAAAATAAATCTAGATTTGATTCAGTAGTCACATGCTTTTTCCTTGATACTGCTATAAACATTATCGAATACTTATATTCCATTCACAATACCCTTAAGCCCGGGGGTCATTGGATAAATTTTGGACCGTTGTTATGGCATTTTGAAGATGATGGTGATTCGACCAATGTTATTGTGGAGGATGAGGAGGTGCATGTGCCCATGGAAGGTTTAGAATTATCATTAGAAGACTTGATAGACCTAATCAAGGAAATTGGATTCAAGTTTGTAAAGAGAGAATCGGGGATCAAATCTACATATGGCGCAAATCCCCAATCTTTAGGGAAGTGGGTATATGATTGCGAGTTTTGGGTAGCCCAGAAACTATGATGCTTTAGGCGACCTCTTTATGTTTTGTAGGGTCATGATGAATCCTTTTATCAATTTGCATCAAAATTAATTCCACGGAACGCCTTCAAACTAACACTGTTTCATGATGGCTCAAGTTCCTAATTTGCCAGTGTGAAAGTATTTATTGTTTTGAAGCCACATCACCACTGCCTACAGTAATTATTGATTAGAGTAACAGGAACAAAATAGCAGATAAAACAAAAGATAATAATATACATTTCCAATGATCACTGATGAAGTATGTAGTAGAATGACATATGCTAGAATAAGGAACAGGCTAGTTATAAAACTAAAAAAAAAAAAAAAAAAAAGAGTAGAGAACGTCAAAAACCACTTCTCTTACCAAATTGAAAAGTCATATCAATTACCATCGTGGTTTTAGTTTAAGTTGTCTAGAAAGAGTATGCGCGATACCTCTGCAAGCCAAATAAAAATAACAATGTCCATTTTCAATAGAATTTTATTCAGTATATTTAGTAATAACAAAATGATAGATGACAAATCATGAGAAAATAGTTGCACTGGTTTCAATTATGTTGTATTTAGATCTTTTTCCCGAAATAAGTCCATTGGTCTTCAAGTGGTTTTTCTTCCAATTCCTCCCAACTAGTACCATATAGTTAGTAATCTTATACTCTCCATAATAAAGTATCAATTTGAAACTTCTCTTAAAGTGAAAAAAAGAAAAAAAGAAAATGAAAAAGAAACAATACCTACCATTTCCATTCAGCCAATTTATTAGCCAATTCCAATTCCTCGTTGGCTTGAACAATCAATTCTTCGATCAAGCCACCCCCAATCTTCTTTTCAATATCTTCAACAACCTCATTGCTTTCAACCACAGCCAATCTTTGTTTGGTGAAACCTTCAGTGGCTTGTCTGTAAACCGAGTATTCAGGGAACTTGGTATTTAGGGTATCTAATGTGACATTGTAAAGAGTAATAAGGGCTGGTCTAGGATTTGGATGTTGCAACAACCCTGCCAAACCGGTTGGATTTCCTTTAGCGGATTTCACCAACACTTTTTGAGCATTTCTTAAATAAGGATAGTATCTCATATTTCTTGTGATTATTTGGTGTTTCTCTTTATATAACAATACGTTGACACACTACTTTTTTTTTTTTTAAGTACGCCTTTTGCATTATTAAAATTTGGATTATTTGAATTTTCAATTATTGGTCCATCACTAAAGCATACCCGGCCATATACCCCGAGCATCGATCACTTGCAGACTTTAGGGGGTGCATACGTCTCCTACAACATTTTATTATAGAGAAAATGTAACTCAAACTCTTAGTTGATAAAGTGTACATATAGAAACAAATACAATGTGAAATGATGTCATGGTGTAAGGAATCGTAAGTGTCAACATACGTGAGAAGCACATATAATGACACGAAAAAAAAAGTAGAATGAAATGAAATCGTTCATCAAACATATCATGAAAAAAGAGTGAATGATCTTATTATTAAACCACCTCATAGTAACTTAGCATGCTTGATATCACTTCTGAGACGGTAAATAAAGGTACCCAAGACACAAATCAATACCAATAACAAATAAATGAATGTCTTAATAGTTTTGAACAATTTTTCGGTAGAGTCTTTATTAAGTTCGTCTTTCTGCAAAGTTGCAAGTCTGAAAGTTTCCTTTTCTTGTTTTTTGTTTTCCTCGCCCATAACAAGAGAGTGTAATTTACGGTCGACTTCTTTCAAGTACTTTTCCAAAATATCGTTTTGTGAAGTCAATTGTTCAATTTGTCTGTGCAAATTAGAATTCTCAGTATTCTGTTTGTCCATAGTGTCAGATAATTTTTTAGATATCTGAGCATCAAAGGCAGTGAGTTTATTAAGAATTCTGTTGATTGATTCTTGGTTGACATTATCTGGAACTGTGTTGTCAGGTTGTTCTTGTGATGCTTTAGGAACTCCTGTAGTTCTACTGGTCACCACACCATCCACGTTCTTAGTGATAATTATTGGCTGTGCTGCTAACTCGACATGGTCATACTCTTGTTCAGTTGGTATAATCGTATCGTATACATTGAGTTTGAAAATTTCAAAAGCCTCTTGTTTATCGTATTTCCCACTGGCAGCACTAGCACCAATGATAAAATCTAAATCTGACTCAGATACTTTAAATTGATTAGTTTCAAAACAGATCTTATTATCAATCGAAACTTTGAATTGGCTGAAGATATCGTCGTAACTAATTCTAAGAGTGGCGGGAACTTGGGAGTCTTGATATCCGATAATACATTTCCCAAACTCCTGTTTGAAAAATTCTGGGTTTGTAACATCAAACTCTTTAGAGTTATCGTTAGCATAACCACGTAGTGTTGATCCCAATGGGCCATTACTATCAACAACTATTGCTAACCCATCGAACTTTGAAGGTCCCCCGTACATTGTTGTATCAGTACGGACCAATTTATCAACATTACCTTGAGAATCATTTAAAATCCAAAAGACAAACCCATTACCAGTCTTTCCATCCGAACCAGTGGCTCTAAAAGTCAAGTCTATGGAAAATGATTTCTTGGACAATCTGTAATTCTTATTCCAAATAGAACCTTCATATCTCCCAGAGGAAGATTCTGGAGTTAAAAGTAATCTCCCACCATCTAGAGAGGTGCTACCTCTTGATTCCCAGTCTAAAAAAATTTGGTTAATAGCTTATTTTCATTATGTAACGCAATATTCGATGGTCACTTACTTGACAACTGTTTAGTATTGGTCAACTCTACCAACTTTGGAAGAGACAAGCCAGTATCAACAGGCACTTCATCAGCCTCGTGTGCCAATGACAGTGTAAGAAGCACGAGCGTGGAAACTATTTTGGAAAGCAACATGCTGTTTAGGGTGTTCCTTGAATTAAGTCAAGCAAAACTACTCTACTACCTAATATTGGTTGGATTTTTTTTGAGATGCTTTTTTTTGTGTGTGATCTGTTCAGAATTTTGTTTGCACGTTCACGTGAGGTATCACGTGGATACAATTTACCTCCTATATCTGATAACAGGTCCCATAAGACATAATATTACAGTGAATGTATTTACGTACATACATATGTACATCACAAATAGAATAGATCTATAGCTTCGAGGAATATTGATGGCAATACTAACCGGATATTTTTGTTGATCTCGGAGAAGTAATAGCGCCCTCTTCAATGCCATATAATGCAAACCACAAATCGATAACTTCCGCGGAAGCAGCCACACCTCCCGTTTTAGGAATGGCAAATCGACCAGTTCGGGATATTACCTCATAATTTAAATCATGAAGATAACAGATCTCCCCTCCAGTGCCCTTCTTTGTCTTGCCTGTGCTGGGAGCATGAAAATGATCGTATCTTCTTGATTCGATAAAAGCTGTCTCACTTGCTTATCATACCCCAGCAAGCTGAATGATTGCAACGGTGCAGTTAATGTGTTGAATAAATCTTTTAAGTTATATATACATACTATCTCTTACTGCCGACAATTGCCTGCTCGCTATGGACAGGAAGGGTGTCCCAATTTGGTCTATCTTTGGGTGTATGGCTATCGACTCACAATCTGTTTTTGGTTTTGCTACCCCCCAAAAGGGGGTAGAAACCCCAAAAGGGGTTTGTAGACAAGCCCTTTCTGGTCTGGGCTTGAGATTTTCGCTGTTATCAGCAGCCAAAAAGATTTTTACCGGGAAACCTGGGGTTCACAAAGAGAATTAAACAATATTCATCAGTAAATCAAAATATCTACTAACTATCCCCCAGTAAAAACATACATAAGGAAAAACAGAAAAAGAATAAACTCTGTATCTTAACTGAAAAGAAAAAAAAATTTCTTTTCCTGCAGCATGCTTTTGTTCTACATTTCCGTCATGCAGGATCCTGCCTTTAGAGTCTTATATGTTTATCTTACAAAAAAAATAATACAAATATACCCTGTTCTACCAGTTATTCAGTAATGTCAATAGATTCCTCAGTCTACCATTGTCGTTTAGATATCTCTTATTTCCAAAATGAAGTTCGCCTACTTTTTGTTGGCTGCGATTGCCTCCGCCAATCCAGTTGAAAACGTTTTGCAATTGAACAGAAGAGATTCTTTCAACTTCACAAACGCTACAACTGAAAGTCTCACTACCATCAGTCTCACTACCACCGTCTCTAAATTGACTACCATTTACCCTACAGCTGGTTCCGTTTCTAAAGCTAGCTCAGAATCTTCTGCTTCTGCCGCTGGTTCTAGCTCTGTTTCTGCTGCTGATGTGACCTCTGCTGCAATCTCTGCTGTCAGCCCAGCTCCTCCAATCTCCATCTCAGCTTCCAGTAGTGCTTCCGAATGTTCATCAACTGATTCACCTATTAATGAATACGGTTTATACAAGAACCCAAATGCCATTAAGCCAAAGGCGTTCATCATTTCTATGTTTCACTATGAAACTATCTGGTACGAAAAGTTGGATTTTGCCCACAACATTACCGTTCCAGGTCTTTCTCCACTTTTCCCACACGTACATTGTGTTACCAACTACAGTATTTGTCAATTCATCACCGGTGAATCAGAAATTAATGCTGCTGCCTCTGTTACCGCTTTGATGTTGTCCCCTCTCTTTGACCTCTCCGAAACTTACTTCTTGATTGCTGGTATCGCTGGTGGTGACCCTTCACAAGTCACTTTGGGTTCAGCCACTTTTGCTGAATACGTTGTTCAAGTTGGCCTTGAATATGAAGTTGATTCACGTGAAATTCCAGAGAAGTACAACTGGACCACCGGTTACTTCCCATACGACTCCTATGAACCAGATGCATACCCAGGAAGTTGGTACGGTACCGAAGTTTTCCGTGTTAACGGTAAATTAAGAGACAGAGCCTTTGAATTGGCTTCTAATGTTACTCTTAGCGTCGGCACTGCAAAGAACGTTGCCTTCAGAGAATTATACGACTACGCTCCAGCCAACCAAGCTCCTGCTGTTGTTAAGTGTGATGGTGTTACCTCCGATACTTACTGGTTTGGTGACATTTTGACTTCCTACTTCAGCAACTTGACTCACACCATGACCAATGGTTCTGCTACTTTCTGTGCCACTGCTCAAGAAGATAACGCCAGTATGGAAGCCATTATGAGAGCTCACTTATTCGGTCTTGCTGATTTTTCAAGAGTTGTTGTTATGAGAACTATCTCTGATTTCGCCAGAGCTCCACCAAAATATGACGATGATGCCATCAACTTCTTCAACAATGTTTCCCAGGGTGGTTCTTATGTCTCAATCGAAAACATTTACAGAGCCGGTTTGCCATTCATTGAGGATGTTTTGGAAAACTGGGACACTTTGTATAGCGTCGGTGCTTTTAAAACTGATGAGTACTTGGGCGACGTTTTTGGTACTTTGGGTGGTACTCCAAACTTTGGTCCAGGTGCCATTACTGAACCAGAAGCTTGAGCATTTTTTTTTTCTTCGTTATTTTTATCTTAATATCTTGTTGTTTGTATAATATCATAATACCCTTTCTTCTTTTTTGGCTCCGCATTTATTGCTAGAGTGTTATTTCTCTTGATAGCCTTCAATATTCATGAAGCCATCCATTTAATTATGTTTACCCATTATTAATACTACTTTGGTCAGCACGACCACATTTTCTAATACTAAAGTTAATCCTAATCACTGCCATTATATCGTATTTAGATTATGTAGATATATCTTCACAGGCTTTTTCAGGTTCTTCAAAGGACTATTGTTGGAATTTACCCACATTTGATAACGTCCCGTGCAAATGGTGTCTCTCGGAGAAAAAATATATATATATATATGTACAAGTTTGATACATTTGTATCGTTAAGCATTTCAGAGTAGTAGATCACTTGCAAGGAACAAATGATTCTTCATAGAGCCAGAAACAGGCTTATAAGTACCGCGCTACTAGGTGCAAAGCCTGTGAGATACTTCAGTGTTAGTCTTGAGAAGGTTACCTTGCTATCAGACAACTTAACACCATCACAAATTCAAAATAAATCGCTGCAAGACTCATCAGATATTGGAAAAGAAGTATCCAAATATTCAAAGCAGCAGGAGCTTTCATTGCCCCAGGAGATGCTTGATAATTCTCTTCAACAAATCGATAAAAAGCTTGCATTCTACAGTGCTATCAAAAAGACGTATAACAAAGATCAATATCAAAAATTAAAAGCTTGGTTGAATTGGCTTCATAATCGCCAAACAGTTTTTATTGCCATAGACTTGGAAGCTTTTGAACATGGGAATGATATTCCACTTGAAGTTGGTATATCCATTCTTGATTTCAATAAGCAGAAAAACGCTATCATTCCTGACTTTTTAAATTTGCATTTCATCGTTAAAGAGTATGAAAACAAGACAAATGGTAGATTTGTGCCAAACAACAAAAATAGACACATTAATGGGGCTTCATATATAGTACCTAAACATTCGATCCCCAAGCTTTTGAATGAAATATTCCATCGTTATGGGGACCCACTGGCTACATCAAAGACTTATGATTTTGATAATCCTCCACCTTTCGCTATTGTGGGCCAATCGTTTTATTCTGATGAATTGTTTCTATCTCAATTTTTTGGGTATACAATTCCATCCAATATTCCAGTTATTGATATTGGAAAAATCTGGAAAATGACATTTGAAACCCTGATAATGAAAAAATCTAACTTGACTTACATGTTAAAGAAATTGAATATTCCTGGTCTTTACTTGCATAATGGTGCCAATGATAGTTATTATACGTTATTGATTTTGCTCAAGTTGTTGAACCCGGAGGCTAGATTGAATTTTTACTGCAAGAACTATGATTTGATTTACGATTTTGAGGAATGGAAAAGATTAAATCTGAATTTGGGCTCAACCACAGAGCAGATTCAAAAGGCAGCTGCAACAAATGGCAAACATGATTTTGTGCAGGAAGTAGAAAATGTAACTTTCAAGAACGGTAAATACAAGTTCACCATTGATGATGACCTTATCGAACATTTTTACTCACCAGCAAAGAAGCAGAAGAAGAAGTGGAATCCTCTGAATAACTGTTTTATCGGTAGTATTGAACTCTCTGAGGAACAGGTATTAGACAGGCTTTCCGAGTTTTGGAAAAAAACTTGACACACTACCTCTACAAAAGGGTGAGTTGAAAACTTGATTCAAACACTACCCCCCTCAAAAAAAAAAAGAAAAAAAAATCTATCCATGAAAAATTGAAGGCAATTTGTAGTTATATACTAATAAAATTCGGTTGGATCGTACTCATCATTATTTTCATTTTTAACTTCTGTTTTTGCAGATTTTGAATCATTGATTTCATTATAGTCATCAATAAAACTTGGGCTATAGTCATCGTCACCATCTTCATCATCAGCACCGTGGCCTGTATTGCCTTGTCCTTCTGTTTTTTTGACTCTGGTGTGTTGTTGCAACGGTGTGAATTTTACCTTTTTCTTATTATTCTTCCTGGTGTAGTTGGCGTTACTTTTTTTGGATATTTTAAAGTCTTCCTTGATATTCGCAGCTATTCTCTTGTAATTTCCTTTTCCGTAAGAGTTCACAGTAGCGCCATTAATGGTATTATAATTTTTAGGAACACCATCTGTAATAACGTTTTCCTGTATCTGGGGGAATTTTTCCGCTTTTTCCATAATATCAACATATCTATCCCCGATTGAGTCTAATTTATGAATTAATTCAGAAGTACCAGCTCTATCTAAGGAAAGCAAAACTAAATTGACAAGAATATTATTCGGGATGGTCGACAAATCAAACTTAAATTTCGGATTATCATTAACACTTTCAAACAATGAGCTGTACGAATCGATTAACTCTGTTTCGGGCTCTACCACGTAGTCATCATCTTGTTCGTGTGATTTCAGCTGTTTCTGCTGAACTTTATGAATTATGTGTTTGAAGTAATCATGGGGAAGGTCTGTTAAGAGATTCTTGTTGGTTCTTTCTTCATTTTGAATCATTAATAAGTGATTAATTTTATCCAAATACCTCAGTGATAGCTTTTCAAATTCGTTCATTTCGGATAGCATTTTCTCTTTTTGAACGTAAGGATTCAAATGGTTATTTTTAAATAAATAATCGATCAAAATCTTGAGGGCTCTATTGGAAAATCTTTTGTGAAGCTTGAACTTCAATCGATAGAAATTATCTTTGGCATTTCCAGAATTCAATGTAAACATTTCCTTTTCCACGGGAAAATTATCATCAAATGACACATCTATTAATGCCGGTGTAACTAAACGGACGTAGTTAGATCTTTTCTGAAGCAACTTAATTAGTAGGAATGATATTGCAGAGAGGATTTGACAACTAATATTCTTCTTATACACCACCAAACCCATTACGAATTTTAACATATCCTCTGATTCCTGTGTCATGTCGAATAGCTGTTCACCTGCAAAAGTGCCATCTTGTATCAAAGCAGTGGAAAGCTTCTGTAAATCGTTGCAAACCTTAGGAATAGTTCGCTGTCTACGTTTACGAGGATCCTGGGGCATTTCTGCTTGAATTTCGATAATTTTGAAAAAAAACTTCAATAGTGACAACTTTGTACTGATATTCTTCACCATCAGCTCGTCATCCTCATCAATTTCTGTAAGGGGAGCTAAAGGAACTTTCTGATTCCATTGGAACATTAAAAACAGCTTGATCTTCCCCATATTAATCCACAAGTCCTTTGATTTTTCATCATCAATATCTTCATCCACAACATTGGAGAAAGAAAGTTCCAATAAATCGATAGAAATATTAATAAATTTCTTGAGAAGCATTGGATGCTGTGTTATTAGTAACTTGTTTTTCAAGTACTGTGAATCAGATACCAAGACCACGAATGTATCACAAATTGTTATCGAAGTTTGTTTCCTCAAAGCAATATCAAACGCACACCCAAAGCATAATAGGTTTGAAATGAATCCAAGGCACCAGTTCAATAACTTTATTTCTTGATTATTTAGTAGAATTGATAGTATTTGCGGTAATATCTGTGGCAACAACTCCGTATTGGATACGAGAAGCGCATTTGCGTTATCCAAGGATTTAATTTGGGAATCGACGTCTTCCATGATTCACTATCTCTCTGCTGTTTTACGAAAATTTTGGGAGACAATTATACCAAGTACACCTGGTGTCCCAGAGATTATTGATGATGGTAAATATCTGCAAAATAGAGAAGGAGACAAATAACGCAGTATAAAAAAAAAAAAAAAAAGTCAGGAAAAAAGAGTGTGCCAGGGCCGCATGTCCATACTGGAAATTATAGAACGCAAAATGAAAATATATTATTGTCAGAACTGTTGTTCTATAGAGAAAAACGAGGAACTTAACTATAAAATAAAAATAGGAAAATATGTCATCTACAATATTCTACCGGTTTAAATCACAGAACAAGAATTCCAAAATTGCTTTCGATGGAACAGGGCTTACAGTGTTTGATTTGAAGAAGGAAATCATCAACATCAATAAGATGGCACCAGCAACAGACTTCAACTTGAGTTTGTCAAATCCTGATACAGATGAAGAGTACAAAGATGATAACCAAGTGATACCCCGCTCCTCTTTTGTCATTGCTAGAAGATACCCGTCATCTAGGGTAGGGAAAGGCAATGCCTCTAGATATATTGCTGGGAAACCAAGAGTATCAAAAACTGGCAGAGGAAATCTTGCCTGGGACAACCATAATAAGAATAGTACGAGTGCAAGCGGCGGTATTCCCGGAAGTACCAGTGCTGCTGGAAATATGATAACTATAAGTGAAGACAAGAATATCTCTGAAGAAGATAAGATCAAAGCTATGTTCCAAAATCAGGATATGGCCTGGCAAGAGACGCAGGAAATGATGGAAAATGCTACACCGGTGTACGTGAAAAGAGGGGATAATGCTGCTAGTAAGAATGAGCCTCCTCCACCAGGCTATATTTGCTACAGATGTGGTAGTAAAGATCATTTTATTAAGAACTGTCCTACTAATGGGGATGTCAGCTTTGATGGTAAAAGAATTAAAAGAACTGCGGGCATTCCTAAGTCATCTTTGAAGGTTGTTGATAAACCTCCAACTGATAATGCTGGTGGTTTTATGTTGACAGAAGATGGTCAATTTGTGGTGGCAATGGCGGATAAAAAGGCTTGGGAAACTTATCAAAAGAAGCAAAATTTGTTCAATAACTTGAACACTGAAAGTATCACTGACAAATCTCTCATTGATCCGATAACTAAGAAATTGTTCCAAAAACCAGTCAAAACACCATGCTGTGGTAAAACTTACTCGTTGGATACTCTTGAAGGACTACTTATTGAGAGTGATTTTATATGTCCTAATTGTGACAAGTCAGATATATTTTTGGACCAGTTAGTTGAGGATAAAGAAATGAATGATAAAATTAAAACCTATCTTGAAAATGAGGCGGAGAAAAACGGTCTCAAACGTTCAGATATTGATTCCGCCGATCCTACCGGTAATGCTGGCTTGCCTGATTTGAAAAGGATCAAGGTCGACGATGGTATTGACTTGCCTTCAAGACCTCAGCTTCCAGCTATTCCAAATGTTCACATGCCGATGGTTGCACCACCAGGTTTCCCAATGATGCCAGTGAACGGATTACCATTCATGCCAATGCCCTCACCGAATGGATTCCCTTTTAACGGCATGAACAACGGGAATAATCAATAGAATGTTGTGTATACCTTCCTTTCTTTTCTAGCATGCTTGTGCTGTGCCTTATGAATGTTACGAAAATCTTCTTATATAATATAATGTATCTACAAGCTAAATGTAAAGTTTTCATGAAAAAAAACAAGTCTTGCTACTTAATAAAGCAAAAACATCTAAAATAGCAAAATAAATAAAAAGTTTAATTATAGTACTCGCCCAAATTATCTCACAAGAAAAATTCAGCGTTAATTTCAACACTAGAAGCAGCATATGGGATTTCAAAGCTGTTACAAACACTTGGGTGCAAGACACCAATTTCACCAATCTTTACGGCCTTTTCACCATCCTTAGCTCTGAAGAAAATATCAGCACCTCTTCCTGGGAAGTAAGTTTTTGACACGGCATTTTCTTCAATCCAGTAGCCTCTCTTTAATGGAGCCTTCAATTGAGCACCATCTTCAATCCATGGAGTTCTGAAAGTTTGCATAATCTTAGCCAACAAACCTTGAATAAATTCGAAACCAGAGGCCTTACCTGCATAAATAGCAGCCCAGTTCTTTTGATTGAAGGCCTTTCTTTCCAATTTATCATCTTTCAAAACAATGTCACCAGCTTCAAAGACCTTAATTGGCAAAGAATGCTTTTGGTTTTCTCTAACGGTCTTCAACAAACCTGGCAACAAAGAGGTTCTAACGACTTGATATTCTGCAGTCTTTGGGTTTTCCAACTTGACCACAATATCATTATTGTCAACTTTATTCAAGAATTTGAAGTTTTCATCATGGGAGCACAAAGTCAATGGCATAACTTCTAACCATCCTGATTGGGAGGAGGCCAATCTTAAAATATCACTAACCTTGTTGATTGGCAATGGTTTAGCAACCAAAGCAGAAGATTGGACCTTTGTCTTGGTCAAGTTGTTGTAACCATATGCAATAGCAGCATCTTCCATAACATCACAAGCGTGCAAAATATCAGTTCTGGTAGGTGGAACAAGAACGGTCAAGTTGCCTTCCGAATGATCAACAACGTGCAAGGACATCTTGCTCAAAAGTTTGGAAATTTCTTCAACACTTAATTCTAACCCGAGACAAGAATTGATATATTCCTGTTTGACAACAAACTTCTTGGATTCCAAGTTTGGAGTGATTCTGGATTCGCCATTGTGTTCGGAAATGACCTTAATAGGTTCAATTTCAAATGGCTTGTCACAATATCTGGAGAACATACAAACCAAGGTATTAACAACAATCTCAACCTTGGTTCTATCGGTACCAGTAACATCAATGAAAACATTCTTGGTATCCAAACTAATCTTGGTGAGATCAGAGTTAATGATTGGAGGCATTGATCCCACATTGTCATTGGAGTCCAAGATTAATGGGAAAACTGGTTTATCTTTGATGATGTGTAAATACTTACCCAAATTCTTGTCCTTTTCATAGAAATCCATTTGTTCAAGACCAGTCATTTTCTTGGTTTGATTCAATGGGGTGAAAGAAAAAGATTTTGGATCTCTGGCATCGTAAGTAAAAGGTGGAGCCATCTTATCCAAATCGTGGGTACCCATGGCAACCAAAGTTCTGTGTCTACATAAGTTAGTGTGAAGCTTATCCTGCAAGGCGATGAAAGAGTTGTAACTTCTTTGGTTGAATGAAACGTTCCTTAAAATTGCACCCGCGGCATAAGGTCTGACTTCACTTGTGGATTCCTTGATGGTCAAAGTGTATTTTGGTTCTAAAGTCTTGTACACTGGGGTTTTGGCATTACCTAAGAACTCGTTCAATGATTGGGCAATACCTTCTATACACAACATATCGTAACGGTTGGCGCCAATTTCAATTTTTAATTCAGGTCTTTCACCAGGTTGACAATCTTCTGTGGTGTCTTCATCTAATTCGATACCGAATTCGAAACAAAGTTCGTCAAACTCTTCGGTGGTGTAGGAGCGACCTAAGAGGTCGAACAAATCCTGCTTGTCAACAGCAATGGTAGGCATTTTTAGTGACTGTTAGAGGGGTATTATTATCAGTGATAGCCTAATACATCACCTAATTTTTGGGAATTTGAAGTTGAAAAAAAAAAAAAAAAAAAAATCGCTGAGTGGAAGTGACCGATTACCCGGTACGCGATCCAAAATGATTCACCGTTAGTGCTTGTTCACTACAATTATATATATGGAGAGGTTCTATTGGACCTTTATTTAAAATGGTAAAAGTGAAAGGAGAAAAAAGAAAAGATATATTGAATACATTTATATATTGATATATATTTATATATCATTTAAGAAGCATTCTATTCATCTTTCCAGCCCAAAGCCCGCAAGTCACTTCTAACTTTTTCTTCAGTTTTTATCTTCAACACTTGGGTGTCTTCTAAGTTATCTCCAGCAGCCTGTTTCATCTTTAAAGTTTCAATAGCTCTCAACTTTTTCAACAAACTTCTAATCTTCTTCTCCTCCAAACTCACCACTCCACCAACAATACTTCCACCTGTAATTGGAGCTGAACTATTAGAGCTTTCTGAATTATCGGCAGAAGAAGGTTGTGTAGGCTCTTCTTTTTCCTTTGCAGCCTTTTTGGCTTCCTTCTTTTTACGATTTTTTGCAGCAGCCTTGCTTTCTTGCACAACAGCAGGAGCAGCGCCTGGAATACTCTTTGGTTTAGTTGGTGGTTTGTAAGTAGCTCCAATCTTAGATGATAATTCTTTTTCATAAAGAGTCTTTGCTGGACCATTACTAGAACTATTTCTCGCATGTGGAGGTCTATACGCACCGGTAGCCTTTGGTTTATCAGATACACTACTAGCAATCTTTGTCGCTTTCTGTAATTCGTGCTCTTGTGCGCTTTGATGAGCAACAACATCATTTTCGAGATTTTTCAATGGCGGGAAAGACGAAACTGGTTGTGGTCTCCAATCAACCGCAAATAATTCTTTGAACTCAGTCAAATAAACCAATTTACCACTGGCGTGCCAAACTTTAATACCATTATCCACTCTTAATCTTGGAGATGTGGTAGCAGTCAAGATGAATCTTCCGCAAGGGGACCAGTGACATACAGAGGTATTAGAAGCTTCAAAAGAGGTGATCTTGCTGAATTTCTTGGTTCTATCATAAATATCAACTGTGCCTTGTAGATTACCGAAACCTGCAACTAACACAAATTTCGCGTGAGGAGAAAATAATAAAGTGTTACGTGGAGATGGTGGTAAAGAATATATCAAGTTACCTCTGGCATCAAAGAATGAAGTTTGGGAAGGCATGTAACCATAAATTACCCCAAATTCCCTGGAAGATGGAGACCAGTTGATATCGTGGATTGGTCCTTCTTTATCTAAGGTAATCCTAGGATTGTAGGCTCCAGCAATACCCAAAAGATACAAAGCAGTTTCACCATAATAGGACTTATTTGAGGAGTCCACATCAGTAGAAGCCAATGCTAAGATGGCAGTACCTAAGCTATTCCATTTCAACACACATCTTTCAGCTTTAAAAAACGATTTGAAGCAGAGGGGCTGATTGAAACCATTTGCTGAGACATTGAAGACTTTCACAAAGGCAGGTTTACCTTTCTTTTCGGCAACAAAAACTGCGATAGCAGGGTTTTTACCAGGGGACAAAGCATACGCAGATATATCTTCGATTTGCAAAATGAAAGAAGGTTTATCAAAATTGATTGAGACAACACCGTCAAGTTCGTAAAAACGGACTTGGTTTGGATATAGTTTGGTCATAATTTTCTCATCGGCAGTGAACTGAGGTTTCCAGCCACCTTGAGCCTTAGCAGTATATTCCGCAATCTGAAGGTTTTTCTGGATATCAAAAATTTTGACATTCTTCGACCAAATAACATTATTACTACCATCGTCAGCAACTGATCTTATAGGTTTCGCCCATACCGCTAAGTAGGAGCCGCTTGGAGAAAAATGTAGGTCAAATACATCTTTGAGAGACAAGCTAACAACAACGGCACCAGTATCTGGATTAGTGATCGTGACACAATCAGGTTGGGTGTACGCAAACAACGAGCCATCAGGGCTATAACAGGCAGCTCTCACAATATCCGAAGGAGAGGCAAACGCCTTGAGCTGTTCATAAGAAGGGTTACCAGAAGATAAACCAACGCTCTTTGGGTTTCTATCTATACAGGTGTTAGTAGGTCGATGGCTGAGGAATAAAAAAAATCCAAAAAAAAAAAAAAAAAATCGTCACCACATTGCGGCTAAACACTTCAAAGTCTTTTGATTAAAGAAAAGTAGAGATTTTTATCGAGGGACTCTCATAATTATTGACCCATTGAAAATCGTCGATCACATACAATAAAATTGGGTGGTAACAGACATCGCAATAAGGAATAGTCAATGCTGTTGCTGTCAAGGTTGCTTGCTCTATGTACTTTGTACGAAAAGTTCAAAAGAACGTCAGTTTTGCTGCTGTTATCAGTATTCAGTCACCTTGGTGTCCATATCTGAGCTGCTAAAAGGGAAAGAAATCTTTCAGAAAATCATCGCTGAAAAACCCCCAGTGTATGGTTGCGCAGCCCTTGTGGGGGAAATCACCCTTTTTTTTTTTTTTTTTCCTCTTAGATTGAAAAATTTATTAAATTGACAGCGATTTTTCATATTATTTTATACCACATTATATCATGCCTGAATTGGAAGATCTATTTGAGCAGCTTAGGGAAGCTCACTCATCACAGCTTATTAATGACAACGAAGAACTACTGCTTGAAGAGAAAAAAGAAGATAAAGGATTCATCAAGGACACAAAGACATACAACCAATTGAAAACCAATATAAATAGACTTTCAAAGATAGAAGGAGAAGTAACATCTTCTATAAGGCAGAAACACAGTAACGATTTAATTTCAGACATACCTTTGGAAGGTGAAAAGCTCTCAAAGAAGGAAGCCAAGGCTCAAAAGGAAGAGACATCCGGTTCTAAATGGTTTAATATGCCAAAAGGTGATTTGCTGGATCCTAAAAACAAGAAAGATATTATGATTATTCAGCAGAGAGCGGTGTTGGACCCGAAGAGACACTATAAGAAGGATAAATGGAAGGTTTCAAAGTATTTCCAGGTCGGTACGATTGTTGAAGATAAATCCGAATTCTACAGCGCCAGATTGAAGAACAAGGAAAGACAACAGACATTGTTACAAGAAGTGTTGCATGATAAGGAAAGTACCAAATATTTCAAGAAAAAATACAGCGAAATCCAAGAACAAAAATCAAAGGTCATCACCTACAAGTCGAAAAAACGGTTCAGACGTTGATTTAGGCCCGCTCCCTGACCTGTTATTTCTGTACACTATTCGGCATTTTATTATTTTATAGTATATTTTTACATTGACATTCATTATTGCGTTTATTCATTATTGCGCTCATTCATAATTGTAAGTTTATGTTGATGGGTTCACGTGAATTCCGATCCCCGGAATTGGAAAACACGCGAAAATCGCCAAAACATCGCGGCCATCTTAACGTCGATTGGTGTTGTGTGTATCGATAAGCTGGATCAAGAAAGCGAGATAAGATGTCGGGCTCTCGGGTATACAATAATGATGCTATAGATGAGAATATTTTGGATAACCAGGACGAAGAGGAGGAAGAGGAGGATGAGGATAACAATATCCCTACCAGTCAACCAGATGACATAGATGTCGATGATGACGGTGATGATGATGAACCTGAAGATGATGCTGTTGAAGGTGATGATGATGATGATGATGATGATGATGATGACGACGATAATGACGAGGACGAAGATGACGAGGATGAAGGTGATGATAATTATTATGAAAGTGGAGACTTGAACACGGTAGGAAATAGAGCTGATGGTGGTGCAGAGACCGAGGTACGTTACGAATACTTAGAAGATAAGACTAAGAAAGACCTGGTGAAAGTAACGATGGACCAGATGAAAGAATTTCTTGAAGAAGGTATGGATAATGAAAACGGCAACGAAAGCGATAATAAGAGAAAAAATGAAGACCAGTCGGATAATCAGATGAAAAAATTAAAGGCCGATGACTATTCCCAACCCACAATAGCTTCTGATAACTCAACCAGAGTAGAAAATGGTCCACCAGAAAAGCTAGCACCATTGGAGATACGTGAAAACATAATAAGACGAGGAAAGGCTGCTGCAAACTATGATATAATACCTAACGTCGCCATACCGTACTCATGCCAAATTCAGTCTCTATCACTAAGTGGTGGCTGCAAATGGTTGTTCACGGGTGGTGATGATGGTTTTGTTAGAAGATACGATTTCCTTGCTTCTTTTGAAGGCCAGACTCCTTTGACAGTTGCACAAAAGCATTCACTTGTCGATTCAATTACAAATGCCGGTGTTATTATTTCATACTGGGAAAACGAACAGCCAGTGAAAAAATCAAGCTTGAAATTGAAGAAGAGCGTTGCTAATGGTAGTAGTTTGTCAGCAATCAATAACGAGACATATGAGCCAAAAATTTCACCGGTTTATTCTCTTGCGGCTCAATCACAAGCTTTGTGGTTGGTTTCCGGTTTGAAGCTGGGTGGGATATCTTTGCAATCAGTTAGGCATCAAGAAGGTACTATCCAAGCATATTTGAAAAAACACACCGATACAGTTAGTGTTTTAAAATTAAATAATGAGGAGAATAAATTACTCAGTGGAGGCTGGGATAAAAAATTATATGAATGGGATTTGAATTCTGGGAAAGTTATTAATGATTATAAATCTTTAATGGGCCAGGTTTCAAGTATAGAATACCGTCCCGAAAGCTCCTTTGAAATTGATCTGGCTAAATACTTAGATAATGACGATATTATCAAAGATGATGACTATGATTCATTATTTGGCTCTGATGATGAAGACGAGCAGAAGGATGAGTCAAAGGATCATCAAAAGGAAATGAAGCCGCTAAAAGTTGAATCGGAAGATGCGACTGTGAGTATTACGGAAGCAGTACCGACCTCTAAAAAGAAGAATAATTCGCCGTTTTCTTCCGTTCCTTCCCTCGATAATAATATTTTCATGTCGTCGACAATCAATGGTATAATCAATGTTTGGGACAAGCGTATCAACAAGAGTGTTATTGATTTTAAAGTCCCTCAGAACACCCCGCCGTGGTGTATGTCTAGCAGTTGGTCATTTGATGGTAATAAGATTTTTGTGGGAAGAAGAAATAACTGTGTTGAAGAATTTGATTTAAAGATGCCTTACGGCAATTTCAATAATAAAGACCCCAAGGTTTCAAAAGTCCTCAAATTCCCAAACTTATCTGGACCTGTTTACACTGTGAAATCTTTGCATAATAATCACCATCTCCTTTGTGGGTCCAATGACAATATCAGATTGTATGATTTGAGCTTACACTCACAGGACCAAGATAAACATAGTGCTATTCCATTTCAGATCATTCCTGGTCATCATGGCGGTGTGTTGAGCACTGTTTATGTTGACCCAACTTGTAGGTTTATGATTAGTGCTAGTGGTGACAGAGGTTGGCAAGGTCAAAGTACAGAAATGGTGTTGATGTATGAGATCAAATCTTTGACTAAGTAATGATCCCTATGAGTATCTTTTTAGAATTCTTTGGGCCGACCGGTAATACGGTCGGTTGCATTCTTGTTTCTGCTTTTATATATGGACCGTCGCCTAGTTTGCATCTTATATTTTGTTAAATTCAACACTAGTTTATTGGTTTATTCACATAATAAATATCTTCCGAAACTCTTACGCTTTCAATTGACCATTAATATACAAATCAGACACATAGTAAAGACGCTGATAAGAAAAAAAGAAAAAAGAAATTAAAAAAAAAGGTATCTTAAACACATCAAAGCAAGGCAAATCAAGAGAACACTTTTTCACTGAGATGACTCAAGCTATCAACAACCCCATTAATATTAAAGCTATTATGGCTATTAAGAACCGTTCTGATTCCAAAATATGAACTTTTTCCCAAACTATAAAGTTCATTTTGCATCGCTTGGATATTGTGATTTTTGGGAAAATATAAACCTTGAAAGAATTTAAATTCTGAGTTTTCGGATAAGTAAATATTAAGGAATACCGAAATAACACCGACGAGAAAGCTGATCTTGAGAAATCTGTGGTTTTTGAAAAATCTGGCGACCACGGAGTTGTTGTTGTTCAATGGATAAAGTATGAGGTTCAAGTAATTCATTGGAGTTTGTTTGGATTGTTTCAATTTATTTCTCTTAGTTGCTTTTTCTTTCATCATCAATTTAAATTGACGCTCTTGTTCTTCTCGTTCGCGCCGCTGCTCCTCGAGAGCTTCTTCAACTTGCTTATTCATTATTTCGGCAGCCAAACTTAGATCATTATTTTTAGCACAATTTCGTTCTGAATTTTTAAGAAGCGACAGTGATTGGTGGTCAAATGAGTGGTTACCTTCGGTGCCTCTTCCTCCGGGAATAACCTTTGAAGTATTTTTAAGGACACAGTAGGAACTGAGGGAGATTTTTAATTGAGATTTTGCATCAGTAGTCTTCTGGAATACTTTTGATCCTTCAATTTCGAGAATTTCTGTGAATATCGGAGAATCTTTCATCAATTCATTAGTCTTCTTGAAAACCTCTAATAATATTGATTTGTTTTCTGTGGTTAGTCGACTATTTGTGATAAAATCACTAACCAAATTGGACAAAATGTTGTGCAAGTAATCAAAATTAATCAACTCAATATCACTGTCAGCATATCCAATAAAATCGCTGCCAGATAATGAAGAAGTATTTCTATATTGACTTTCAGTAACCGCTGTATAAGTTTCCGCGCTGGCCATCAAATCCTTATGGTATTTAGCTTCATCGATTCCTTGGTTTAAGGTACCCTCACTGATAGCAGTACTATGGTTACTCAAAATACTATCAGTCAAAGTGTCGTTTTCACTAATATAAGAATTAGTATAACTAGGCAACACGTCCTCGGTACTTTCACTTATCTTGCTGAAAATGTTTTCGAAAATCAAATTTAAAATCTGGCTCTTATTGCACAAAAGAATCTCTGAATAGAGATAAATAGCACTATATATAACACTTCCGCTGCTGGCTGAAGATGAGAGCAAGAAATCAAAAATATAGCAAATATCGTTATAGCTACCGACGTCATGAGTGAATAAAGTAATGATAGAGGACAACGAATAATACGGTTTGAGATTGTTCAAAATTTTGAAAAAATTATAATCCCTATTGTAGATGATGAGCAAAATCAAATTTAAATGATTCACCGATGAGTTAATTGTCGGCACCATATAATCCCGGAGGTGCATAAGGGTCAACTTTTCTAAAAACATAAATGATTTATCCACATTATTATTGAACACAAGTAATATCAACTGGGCGATATCATGATATCCTTGGTAGTATGATAGATTGGGGTATTTTCTCAAAATTTTGAATATAAGCAACTCCAAGTTGACTCTCAACAGCGGAAGTTGAGTTCTATCTTTAGGATAATTTGTAAAAGATCTATTAATATCCAATAGTACCTGGCTTTCATCTTTATGAGCCGGAGCATTTTCATGGGCAAATGTATACAATTTAGCATCATCGATGTTTGTAATTCCCAAGAACAAAGGCCATGCTTGGGATCTAAGTTCATTGGAAAGCAAGCCTTCACGAGAAATTGATAGATTGATCAATAAATTTAAATCATTTAAAGTTATTGCTGTTTTGATACTCGAAACTTTCAAGTCTTTTCTATCCTTGGATAACGGATAATCTAAAAATACCGATTTGCCGATATCTGTAAACTCCAAATTGACCCATTCGGGGTTAGCATTAGTAAGCCCTCCGCCATTCCCAAGTTGATCAGGTCGAGTGAGTTTTCCCAATTTTTCACCTGATGGGCTTTGCGATATAATGTTTAAGAACAGTGACTGTGGTTTACTTGCCCCTATATTATTTTTTGCATAATGTTGGCTTTCAGACGACCCGGTCTTGACGTGATTATCATCGTGAAAACCGCTTACTTCATTGTTATCGATGGCTAGTAAATTAAAAGAGTTGGCGTGCAAACTTGATGTGCCAGCTACCATTATTTCAGAAGCAATTTTAATCAGTGAGTCAGGCAATAGGATTTCTTGAAAGTAAAGGTCTGCTATAGTGTTAGCAAGTATCGTAAATCCGTGCCCAAATTCTCCGAGAATTCCTTTTATTTTTATTCTATCAAATATCAATTTGTCGGCAAAAGTGCTTGTAACCAAGTCATCGCATAATTTCCACCATTTTGGTATAACCTCTACAAAAAAAAAAAAGAAAAAAAAATTCCTTTTACCCTAGATATATAGACTGCCTAAGATTATATTATATTATGAATGAACTATATTATATCAGAAAACCACCCGTGAAATAAATGCAAAAGATATGAAAAAATGAATCGAACAAAAACATCAGTAAGAAAAATTTTGTTTGTAGACAAAATAGTGATCAAAGGTCCACAGCCATCTCTTGTGAAGCAGCTTCTGCTTGTGGTTTCTCCGCTTCAATAGTAGTGGATTTTTGGTCTCCGTCTTTTTTCTTGAGGTGAGAGGACCCTTTTTCTAACAGGATTAAAGGAGAGATATGGGTATTGACAACATTATTTATTATGGTCTTCTTTTTGATAAATTGTTCCAAATTGTTCCCTGCAGCAGCATCAGCTTCTAATTGGGTGTAAGGGCCCTCTTTTATAAGCTTCAATCTTCTCTTGTGAACCTTCCCTTTTCTGTGGGAAGCCAAAGCTGTTGAGTTTTGAAAATATTTCGCACATTCCACACAGTAATGTTGGCCCAAGCCCGGTTTATCTTCTTGTAATGGCTGGTTTTTTAACTGGTTTATTGACTCTGGGGTTGACAAGTCACCGTAGACCTGGTCGATGTTCTTGACACGACGTTTGGTCTTAAATCTCATGGTAGTAAGTTTCCCCATATTGCACGATTAGGTCTTGGTATTTATATTTCTTCTATTGTCCTGTATATTACGTCCAGTGTAATACAGCGCTCGAATGAAAAATATTTTTTTCTCAATTCTATGCAACTTGATACTTCCGCGCCCTGTTATATTATGTAATATATTATTTATATTCTCATGATGTTACTTTAGGGCTTTTTATGTCAAAAAATCTTTATCATTAACAGTCACTTATTGCTTTTCTCTATGTACACGTGATACATAGTGAAAAACTATTAATTTGTAATCACCGTTAATCGTTACCCGTCGGTAAAGCCTCTGAGAGTATGTGGGTACTCTGAACAAAAAAAAAAAATCTCTTAACTTCACCGCCATCACTGACGCCTGTTGAAAGACATTAAAGTATTAAATTAAATTAGTTCAAGATGGCCAGAAGAGTATGTTTTATTGCTTTATGATATGTATTGAAGGTCCGGCTTTCCACTGATTACTCTCATCTCTCATGTTTATTTTTTCAATAATTTCCGGCCAATATCATTCGTATGGGGTATTGTCATTGTATGAAGATCGATTAGCAAAATACTCTTGAATATGAACACCAATTATTAAGATTCCTCAACTACCATATTCAAAAGACTTCAATTATATATTTCAAAAGGCAACATTTGAAGAACTGGTGAACGAGCTTGTCAAAATTTGTGAATATTTGCCTCCCATGAGTGATTAGTAATGTGGATTTTTGATCCTTCAAAGTGATTATATTCTAAATAAGAGAGGTCTTGAATACTAACAATATTAATAGCCAGCTAGATGTTACAGATACTGTAAGAACAAGCCTTACCCAAAGTCCAGATACAACAGAGGTGTCCCAGATGCCAAGATCAGAATTTATGATTTGGGTAGAAAGAAGGCCACTGTCGATGAATTCCCATTGTGTATTCACTTGGTTTCTAACGAATTAGAACAATTGTCTTCTGAAGCTTTGGAAGCTGCTCGTATTTGTGCTAACAAGTACATTACCAAGGTTTCTGGTAGAGATTCTTTCCACTTGAGAGTCAGAGTCCACCCATTCCACGTTTTGAGAATCAACAAGATGTTGTCTTGTGCTGGTGCCGATAGATTGCAACAAGGTATGAGAGGTGCTTGGGGTAAGCCACACGGTTTGGCCGCCAGAGTTGACATCGGTCAAATTATCTTCTCTGTTAGATGTAAGGACTCTAACAAGGAAGTTGCTATTGAAGCTTTGAGAAGAGCCAGATACAAGTTCCCAGGTCAACAAAGAATCATTATCTCTAAGAAGTGGGGTTTCACCAACTTGAACAGAGCTGATTACTTGGTCAAGAGAAACGCTAACGAAGTCAAGGATGATGGTTCTTTCGTCAAGTTCTTGCCAAAGAGAGGTTCTTTGGAAAAGAACTTCAAGGAATTCCCAGACTACTTCTTGGCTTCCGCCTAAATGGTTTAGTAGCATCTTTATAATTTGGATTTAAATTTTTTAGTTTAATAAAAAGTGCTCACTGAATTAAATTTTAAAAAATCTTCTACAATTGTAGGTATTTGTTTCCAGTGGTTAATGCTCTACGATAATAGCTTTACTTTATAGATATCAGAATAACTGTCCTCAAATATTCGATATTGTAGGTGAAATAGCCCCTCATAAATTACTATAAACAGAATAAGCAAATGATCACACTACCAAACGAACGTATGCCAAAATCAAGGCAAAGGTACCAGTACACACCCCAATTAACCATTGCATCACCTGGGTTTTCATACTGTCTATTTGCATTTTCATGTTACTGATTTCCTGGTCGATTCTTGTATCTGTTTCTTTAATATGTAAGTGATGCATCGAACTTTCTTCCTTTAATCTACCCTTCTCTAAACTCAAGTCAAGTCTAACGCCCGCCTGTGATTTGCTGATTTCTTCTCTGATCTTTTGCCTCAACTTTTCAAGCTCTAGTTTAACTCTTTCATACTCATTGTTCATCTTCGTGAATTCACTTGTATCAAGGGATTGTAATTCACCTTTCAACTTCACGAAGTCAACCTTCTGCTTATAAGAAACTGTGGATAGCGTTTCTTTGGATATGAAATCATTAGTGATGGTCTTTATTCCTTTCCCCATAGATTGCGATACTATTCTTATTATTGCCTCTGACTGTTTTTCGTTGAAGTCATTGCTCATAAGATCATCATTAAACTTTTTGGTGTCAAATGGGATTTTGTTTACTTGGAAGTACTTCGGCGTAGTGGAAAACCTCGATGTTAACAAAGGCCTTACATTGAAATTCCAGGGTATATGGCACAAGCGGCCAGGTCCAGTAGTGAAAAGCATTGTTGTTGTTGTTGTTGTTGTTGTTTTTGTTGTTGTCAGTAGTGGCGATAGTGTTGATGATAGATGGCACACATATCACTCGCTCTCTCATAATGATTTCTCCCTGAGAAAAAAGTTGGGGGTGAATTTAAGACAGGGTAATTCCCTCTCTTCCTTTCTCCTTTCTCGTTCTCCTCCTTTATGCCTCCACTCACTCAACATCCAAAGAAAATTAATATAAAGTTACCTGATGGGATGCTTTTATATGTGTGTGATTGACAATGGTTATATTGATATCATTCTATTCATCTCACCTTTTGAAATCATACCATTTTTGTTGTTTTGTTGACGCTTTGAGTACTGTTTCACGTGATCGCAATTTGTTTGACACGAAAACTGGGAAGAATCAGAAGAAAGCTTTCAGCGACTGCGAGTATTTAGAGATAGCGCAAATATCATAAGCCACTTATCACTCCTCATCAAAAAGTGTTACTATAATCACTGAATTGCTCCTTTTACGAAGCAATCTTGATAGGGCTTTTACTGGTACAACTTTGCTTGAATATTCATCCTTCACTGAATTTTGCCTCGCTCCAAAAGGAAGGTACGAAGGAAGGAAGTTCTTATTATTTTTGATCGTTAAGCGTTCACCAAGAACATCTTACGAATCGGCTGAAACGTCTGGCTCTGTTAGTTTTACTAATACGCTAGTTGTGCCCTTTTGTGTTCCTTCTTTACTATTTTTAAGTTGAAAAGGTTGCTGAGGTATCAAAATGAAGGCTAATCGTGGTGCTAGTGGGAATGGCAATTCTTTTAATGGAGGAACCAACACTCAAAAACGCTCCAATCTACGCTCAAACTATAGAGGTAACAACGGCCGTAACTCTACTGGTAATGGTAAGAATGATGTGATTTCCCCGGCTAATGGGAAAAATGATCCCAAAATCTCTGCTGTTGAAAAGAACTTGGTGTCTTTGTTCAATTTGAACGACCAGCAAATAAATCAACACATGAAGGACCGTTTCAACTTCCTTTTAATCAATGCTATTGGTTCCAAGGCCATTGCTACAGTTAGCTCTGGCTCCAGATTCAAAGGTATTGTCACTGCAGTTGACAATACAACTTTATCTGTGGTTTTGACTAACCCTGAATTATTTGAAAGTGTTTTGGGAGAAGATTCCGGCAATGAGGAACTACCAAAGGAATTGATTATCGAATCAAAAGATCTTATGGATTTGGAGTTGCTTAGTGTAGATTTTTCTACTACTCTATCTAAGAAATCCCAAAGCTTGGCCCCAATTGGCCACACCAATGCCAAGATAGGCTTCAAAACTGATACTGATATTTCTGGTAATTTGCAAGTGAAGGAAAGGGATTTACAACGTTGGACTCCTGAAGGTGCTGAAAGTAATACCACTGCATTGTTAAGTGGTGGTTTAGAAGATGATATTGATCACAATGGTAGTTGGGATCAGTTTGCAGTAAATGAAAAGAAATTCGGGGTTCAGTCTACTTGGGATGAAAATTTATACACTACCAGATTGAATAAAGATTCTCCAGACTACCAAGCCAAATTGAAAGAAGCAGACAGGATTGCCAAAGAAATCGAAAACCAAGGATTCAATGGTAACATTCACTTGGCTGAAGAAAGAGGTATATTTGTTGATGATTCTGGCATGGATGAAGAAGATAAGTACTCTGGGGTTGATAGATCCGGTGCTGATAAGAGAGGTAATGAATTAATGGCTGCTTTGAGAAGTGGAGTTTCCAGTGGAAGCACAATGGAAATCACTAAAAACAATTATTTGCCATCTGCTGTTAATGGTAAATACATTCCTCCAAAACAAAGAAACGAAGTTCATAACTTGGATCCTGCAATCATTTCTAGTATGAAGCAAAGTGGAGCATCACCTTCTCCTGTTTCGGCATCTTCTTCTAAGAAAAGCGCCCAAGTTATTTCTCCTCCTCAAGTAAAGCATCATCATGGCCACCAATCCCATCTTCATCATTCTCATCAAGAACTGAAATTGGCGGGACTCAAGTCAAAGACTTCAAATGAAGATAATAGATTGAATGCCCAGCGGGAGATTAACTCTCTCAAAGAGTTTTCCCAAAACTTCAAGATTCCTCAAAAATTCCCAAAAGATTTGTTGCCTATATTATCAAAGGATAAGCAGAAGCAACAGGAAATTATTAAACGAGCCAATGCTAATGCATCTGAACTGCCAAGTAAAGAAGCGCAAAGCTCTAGGGAAAATACCACTGCTTCTTCCAAAGCAACTGTTTCAAAAGATAAACCTACTGGTTTACCTAAGGCATCCACATCTTCACCAGCTGTTAAACCATCTGGATCAACATCACTTACAGGCTCAATTTCACCTGCTGATAAAGCTGGATTGCCTCCTAAGCCTCCTGCTTCTCGTAGCTCTAATCATTCATCAACTGTTAACTCTCCAAAATCTGCTGCAGCCACGGTCTCATCAGCAGCGCCAAATGTTGCATCGCCATTAGCCGCACAGACTTCTGCTGTTCCTCCTAAGAAAAAAATGGATCCAAGGGCTCAATCCTTCAAACTCAATCCAACCGCTAGGTCGTTCACTCCGGCTAATGGTTCTCCTATGAAGAACTTTTCTAAGATAAATAACAGTCCTTCGAGGCAAAATGTTCACATGGAAGAGTCATATATGAACCCTCAACATAACCATCAGCATCATAATCATCATAACCAAACACACAGTCCGCGTCCATCTAAGCGTAACTACTCTCCGCAAGTGTTCTCGGTTAAGATTCCTCGTGTTGGTGAACGAAGAACCCTCAACGATGGAGATTTCAATTTCATTCTACAATCGAGTGATGTGATTGAAAAAGCTTACCAAACACAACCAACCTGGGGAGCTACAACGACTGAATCTCACAAGAAGCTTTATCCATCAGAAATGCCTCAGCATTTCGCTGGTGGTAATGGTCTTCGTGGTCCAGGTATAAATATGTCGATTCCTAGGAATGCTATGGGCAATGGCATGATGGGAGGTATGGGCAATGGAATGGGCGGATATGGTTTCTATAATGGCGGTGGTGCTCCAATGATAGCAGGCGGTCAATTTATGAACCCAATGGCTGGAAGTCCGTTCAACTTATCAGCTGGTGGATTTGTATCTTCAATGCCAAATCCGATGATGAACCAAATGCCTGGTGCTGATCCGGCATTTTTTGCCCAAATGAACCCAGTTATGGGTGCTGGTAATATGGGATTCCCATATGGCGCTGGCGCTGGTGTACCACCTCAATTTATGGCTGCTGCTCAAGGCAGACATATGGGAATGATGCCAGGGCAACCAGGTCCGGTGGATCCAATGAGTATGTTGTATCCACAATTTCAGAATGGGGGTGGTAGAGGACCTAACATTGGGAGACATGCTGGAGGTGGTGGTCCAAACATGTCACCACAAATTAACTATGGAAATTTTTAGGCTTCTGTTCTTTTATTGATGACCTCTTCTTTTGAATTTTCCTTAAAGGATAGTTATTTCTAATGAAGTTAAAAGTTTTTCTTGAATTCATCAAGATCTAATAAAAAAAAAAAAAAAAATTGTAAGTATCTTTACATATTAAATTCCGCGATGCCAATAATCAAAAATATCATTGAGAAAAGATATTTGTTGACGTTTTGTTAAGGCCCATGGTTTTTAACAAGTGTTTTCGGATAGGCGGTATAGGGAATGCAGTTTGATTCTCTGGTTAGAGTAGATTGATTCATTTGGATATAAAGTAAAAAAATTCTTTGGGTATGTTCTAGTTTACCAAGTTCTCTGTATTTTCAGTTCTGTTGGGTACTATAGACATTATTTAGGCTTGAGACACCTTATTTTCTTTAACTTAACTTCTGTGATGTATATTGCATCTTCCCTGAACATCCCCGTAGTGTCACCCACAATCAATTTAATTTTCATCAAATTTGTTCATTCTTCTACGTATTGACATATTATTACTACTACTGTCATTATGTAAGATCAAATTTTTTCTATAAAACTGGTGAGTTACAAACAATGGATGAATTATCTAATAATCCTCAACGATGTATAGGGTACAAAGAAGTATAAAATGGTTTACGAAGATGATGAAAAATAATTATTTTACAGAAATGCGTTTTCTTTTTCCCGTAAGCAAATATCAAATTTGTTGTTAATGGTTATAAATCTGAATCAAAACACGTTTCTCAGGTTGAAAAAATATGAAAAATAGTCTGTTTCAAGAGGCATATTAAATGGCAAGGACGATCAATTTGATAAGAAAATTTTTTCGCAACATCTGAGAACTTAGATACCAAGAATCATTCTTGATACGATAAATAGAAGCTTGGAGTCTTCTCACCCCAGTAGCATAGTGGCAAATCCTATAGAGTTCCTCAAGAACATCTTGAAAAGAATTTTCAAGTTTCAAGCCTTGTAAGAAATCAAATTTAGCATATGACAGATGGTCCAGGGTGTTTTTTATTTCAGAGCCGTTAGTCTTTAAATCTACTTTAACATAAGGAAGGATTAGCCCTTTTGCTATGCGGAAAACAGCTTATAGCATTACATAAATTGTTGACATCCCCATTAATGAGGATATGGTTTGATTAACACCGTGGTGAAGGACAATCCAACTCTATGTATGTAAGAGAGGGAGGCAGGAGAACTATATATTGGTGACCCGGATGAAAATGGGAACAGGCACCCCCACGGCCGTCGAGGCACGCCCCATGGTCAAACTTCAACTTCATCATCTCCACCCTTGACCTGATCTGGTATTCCTATAAAACTAAAGTATAATGCTCTTTGTCGTTATATTTGCCTATTTATTTATTATCATTCTGCGTGGCTAAATATTTTATTCTAGAAATTCAGTTAACTCTTGTTGTTAATCAAATAACCACAGGGTGGGTGAAAATTTTTTTTAGTACGCGTCTGTATACATGGCCAACCCTTTTAACAATGTAACACCCTAGAATCTTGAGGGAACTAGACTTTTGCCCGAGTTTTCAGGGATGCCCTTCCAAAAAAAATTTTATATTAGACATACACATCAAGTTTACTTTGTTGGTTGTGCAAGACCAGCTTCTAGGACTACAACCAATATGAGAACTGAAATGGAGGTTAAGATATAAAATATATAAATGTTTTAACCAAGAAAATAGTTTAACATTTTCCTAGCTTCTAGAAACACATGTATCAAAGAACAAAATAATAAGAAAAGTGAAAATCATAAAGCAAAAAGTGTCATTATATGGTGAACCTATAAATACAACATAATTAAAGAAAATCAAGCTGGAGAGTCGCCGTAGATACCCCAACTTTGTTCAACGTTGTAAGCACCTGGGCTCTTCCATTTGTCATTGTAAACAGTGAATAAGAATACAGAGGCACCGGCTTCCTTCTTAATAGAAGTAAGAGCAGCTTCTTGGTTGGCAACACTTGGGACAGCATCACCATTAGCATCACCAGAGTGTGGCCAGCCAGTTTCGGTGATCAAGACATTCTTACTGGAACCACAAGTAGTATAAACATCTTCAATTTGTTTAAGCAACCAAGTACCAGCATCAGCAGCAGCAACACCACCATCGAAAAATGGGTGACAGTTAACGGCAACATAATCAGAGTATTTACACAAGTCTGGGTTAGCAGTGACAGCAACCAAAGTATCAACGGAAACGATTTGACCAGTGTAGCCCTTGCTAGACAAGGCAGACTTGGCAGTGCTAATGGCAGCTTCGATTTGAGCTGGGGTAGCTTCGCCAGAGTTAACCAATTCGTTACCAACACTAACAGTGTCAACAACACTCCAGTCCTTACCAGCAGCTTGAATTTGAGTCCACATAGAACTGACGTCAGCTTCGATGGTAGACAAGGTGTACAAACCAGCGAACAATTTTTGGTCAGAAGACATAGCACTCAAAACATTTTCAACACCTGAACAATCAACAGCATAAAGTCTGATGATGTCGTAACCAGACAACTTGGAAATATCGGTCTTGACTTCCGCAGCACTCTTACAACTACCTGAATCGGAATAAGGAGAATAGGTAATACCTAAAGCACCAGCAGATCCAATACCGGATGAGGCGGCACTACTAGAAGAAGATGAAGAAGAGGCGCTAGAACTGGCAGCAGATGAACTGGCAACAGATGAAGTGGCAGCAGAACTGGCAGCAGCAGAACTGGCAGATGAGGTGGCAGCCAAAGAAGAAGAAGTAGTACCTTCAACAACAGCTTCCTTAACAGCTGCAAGAGTTGGGACTACGGTGGTGGTAGCTGCTGGAGTGCTGGTGGCTTCACCATCGTCATAAACAGTCACGACTTCATTGACGGTTTGGATGTTGTAATCAGTCTCATAGACAGTTTGGACATTTGGCTTGGCTTCTCTTTTGTGAATGTGTCTCTTGTTGACATCAGCAGAGACCATGGAAGGCACTAAGGCCATAAGAATAACGGAAGCAAACTTCATTTGGTTGAGGGTAGTGAAAATCAAGTTAAGAACAATAGAAATATACGCTGGGTGAAAAAAGAGTATGAGGTAAAGAGTGTACGTAAAGATTGAATAGTTTGACTAATAGTGGGTTTGGTTGAAGGAATGAATCACTATTGGTGGGTAAACTGGTTGACAAAAAAAAAAAAAAGATTTAGAAGATTTTTTGACTACGCGGGTGGCATAATCTGCTTTATATAGAAATATTCGCTAGTGCCTCGAATTTCTGTGGTATGTTCGAAACCACAACGCGCGGCAAGTGGGCATGCGCCGTGGTGCAGGAGCGCGCCTTCCAACAACCGCCCCTTGGAGCCCTGGGGGTTACAAACTACCATGCGTCAGAAGCATCTACCATGGATCATGCTATTGTGCCAGTGGATATCTTCTCAAAACCCCAGCAACATACTGTATTTGGACACCAGACACAATGCTGGCAAAAATTGTCAACAAACCACAAAACATGGCTGAACAGACAGTTACAGGAAGAAAAAAAAAAAAAAAAAAGAAAGTATATATATATAAATGTATATATATGTAAACTGTATAATTAGAGATGTAACTTGATTAATTCGAGATACTTGTGAAAAATTGACATAAAAGAGGGGGAAAAAAAAATTAAATATATAGATTGATGAAGTCTCTAATGGTGGAATAAACGAATTGGATTTTCAACGTAAACCAATCCATAAGAATCAGCTGCATCAAACACAGCTTGATCCATAACACTACCGGTTGGAGCAGCAATGTACTTCACACCAGATCTCACAGCACGGTGGACATTATCTGGGAATGGGAAAAAAGCATCAGAAGACAAAGCAACATTGTTCAACTTGCCCAACCATTCTTCTCTTTCCTCTTGGGTCAAAATAGCTGGAATTTCTTCAAACTTAGATTCCCATTCAGACTTTTCTGGTTCAATCTTTGGAACTTGGTTAGAAACATACAAGTCAATAGCATTGGCCTTGTCTGGTCTCTTAGCACCCTTCTTCCACTTGAAACCCAAAACCTTTGGATGTTGTCTCAACCACCAGTTGTTGGCTTTGTCTCCAGCCAATCTGGTACAGTGGATACGAGATTGTTGACCAGCACCCAAACCAATAAGCATACCATTGATAGCGTAAGCAACAGAGTTCGATTGGGTGTACTTAAGAGCAATGGTGGCAACAGTCAAATCAATGATAGCTTGTTGATTTAAAGACTTGTTCTTGGAAACAACCTCCTTAAAAGAGGAAGAGTTGATGATAGCATCATTTCTCTTTTGTTCCAAAGTGATGCCATAGACTTCTCTTTTTTCAACGGCTTCTGGCTTGTAATTTGGATCAATCTTCAAAAGACAATATTTACCATTCTTCTTCTTTTTCAATAATTCCAAAGCTTCTGGTTCATAACCTGGAGCAATAACACCATCACTAACTTCTCTAGAAATGATCTTGGCAGTTGGCAAATCGACAATGTTAGACAAAGCAATAAAATCACCAAAGGATGACATTCTGTCAGCACCTCTAGCTCTAGCATAGGCATTGGCTAAAGGAGACAAGTTTTCAATGTCTTGAACAAAGTAAATTTTCTTCTCAATGTCGCTCAATGGCAAACCAACAGCAGCACCGGCTGGAGAGACGTGCTTGAACGAGGCAGCAGCTGGCAAGTTCAAAGAAGCACTCAATTCTTTAACCAATGGCCAAGAGTTCAAGGCGTCTAACAAATTAATGTAGCCTGGAGAACCATTGAGAACTTCAAATGGCAATTTACCTTCTTTAACATAACATTGAGCTGGTTTTTGATGTGGGTTAGCACCGTATCTCAAAGGCAATTGAGAAACACCTTCACTGTACTTCTTTCTGAAGAAGTCGCTGATGGCAGTATCGTAGTCAGCAGTGTGTTCAAAAGCCTTGAGTGCGTATCTGTTTCTGGATGATTCGGAAATTTCACCATCGTCAAGCTCCTTAAGGAAACCAGCGTAATCCTTTGGATCACTCAAAATTGTGACCCTGGCATGGTTTTTGGCGGCAGCTCTCAACAAAGTGACACCACCAATATCGATTTCCTCAACAGCTTCGCTGATACTAACCAAAACTTTTTTCACAGTTTCCTTGAATGGGTACAAGTTGCAAACAACGAAATCAATTTTCTCAATACCTTGAGCAGCTAAGTCAGCTTCATCACTTGCAATGTCTCTGGACAAGATACCACCATGAACAGCTGGATGCAAAGTCTTGACTCTACCACCCAAAATTTCTGGAGCATGAGTGACAGAGCTAACATCTTCAACTGGGAATCCAGATTCACGGATCAAATTAGCAGTACCACCAGAGGCAAGAATTCTAACGTTGTTCTTGACAAGGCCTTTCACCAAGTCCAAGAGACCAGTCTTATCGTAGACGGAAACAATAGCAGTCTTTCTATCAGACATTATGAATTGTTATTATGAGCACCTTAAAACTAAGTGGGAAAAACAAATTTTACTTTGTGCAAAGAGTATTGGCTCCCAGGAGAGTGAAGAAAATAGAGACTGATCGGCCAAGGGAAAGGTTGTTTTTGAGATTGGAGCAATGGCTGACTCTTTTTTTCCCATAGGAAAATTTTTGATACGATCAGCAGCATCCCCGCGTGATAGTTGCAGAATGTCGAGTCAACAATAAATTAATTCAACAATTATTAGTATCAGAAATTTCAGGCTCACAGTAAAAGGTTTTCAAGCTGCATAGACTTGACACACTTTATATAATGACGCTAGGCTTATTGTTTTCACTATTCTATCCATCGTGGAAGCTTACTAATCTGTCACTTCTATCGAATTAAACTGCTACAACTTTACATATAACAATGTTGCGATGGTAAAATAGATTTATATTAGTCGGCAAACTTGATCCTTCAATAGCATATTTGCTTTCAAAATACCAAAAAGCTTCAAAAATTCAAAACACACCTCACCAAAAACAAAGAATGCAAATATTTTTGAATAGAGTCCGTAGTGGATTTCATCAAAACATTTACTTTCTGTATCTCCACAAAGACAAGGTGTTGTGCTTCTTCCAAGTGTGACGACGACCAGCCTTGGTGTTGTTGTACAAGTGACCCTTGTTGATACCTCTGGACTTCTTACCGGTAGCAGTAAGACCTCTAGATTCTCTGTGTTTGTGGACTGGGTTGACGATCCAGTTGTATTTGGCATCTCTTCTGATAGCCTTGTGTTGTGGATCGACCAAGATAACTTCGAAGTACTTGTAAGTAGAATCTTGGTTAACCCAGTAAGAGTTCAAGACTCTCAAGTTAGCAGCTCTTCTGCCGACTCTTTCTTCAGCAGTTTGTCTCAAAGACTTTTGGTACTTCAATTGGTTGACACCCTGGTTGGTTGGCTTACCGTAAGTAGCACCCTTTGGAACTGGTCTCTTTCTACCACCTCTTCTAACTCTGATTCTGTAAACAACAAAACCTTGCTTAGCCTTGTAACCCAATCTTCTAGCCTTGTCTGGTCTAGATGGTCTAGAAGCTCTGTGGATGACATTCTTTTGTCTGTATTCCCAACATCTGACTCTGTGCAAGAATCTCAAGACATCGGATTGTTTCTTTCTTTGAAGTTCTTCAAGGTATTTGTAAGCACCCATTGTTAATGTGTTTGTATATTACGAGAATAGTGTTGTCAGATGTTAAAGAGGTAGAAAACTGGTCGGCGATTTTTGTTTTTTATTTATTTTTTCAATCCTCTAGAAAAAACTTTTCACACTGAAAATCAAGGGCGCAAAGTTGTGCGTGATTTGCACGTGCATAAGTGACTGTCCTATTGTCACGAAGATCTGATCTCAGAAAGCGCGTATCACTCCTGTAACCCGGTTTTGTATGGAATATTATTGGTTTTTTTCTGTACATGACAGGGTGCAAAGTGCAATTCGTCGGTTGCTCCGTGGTGAACCGTTACTCATCTAATGAGCACAACACACGGGATACACTGGAAGTGTTGATGAAACTAAAATAAAAAACAGCATGTAGATTATAATAGCAACCCCAGAACCACAATTTTGTTGTTGTTGTTGTTGTTGTTGTTGTTGTTGTTGTTGTTGTTGTTGTTGTTGTTGTTGTTGTTGTTGTTGCTGTTGCTGTTGTTTTTGTTTGTTTGTTTGTTTGTTTGTTTGTTTGTTTGTTTGTTTGTTTGTTTACATAATTGGTACATATCTTGTTGAGTCTATTTTTGGTGTATTTGTTAATAATACATTTATTTACACATTATGCTTATTTGTGCAGACCTTTTATAATTTTCGGTGAGTATTCTACCGGATATTCATCCAATGAATTAATTGAGCCACACTTTTCTACAATACTTTGGTCGTACTGTTCTCGTCGTTCACTTTGGTTAAAAACTTCAGCATTATGGTAGTATATGTAAATATATGACGTGGTAAGGGTATTCTCTGAAGTTCAGCCTAATTAGTACCGTTCCCCATTGGTAGACTGGTGCGTCCGCCACATTCGCAATTTGTTTCTGGACAATTTCCCTGACGCCAAATTTTGTTTCTCATACAAGAAACAAAACATAGAAAACTTTGCCTCCTCGCCATAAATGGGCGCATTTATTTTTATTTTATTTTTTTTGGAGCGTAACAAACAAACCGGAGTTGACATTGAGGGATATTACATCCGGGATTTCTTGTTGGATAACAATGAAACTTGTTGTTCGAATAGAAAAACAAACAAAAATATGTACCCCTGAATCAAATTTGTTTTGGAACTTAATTGCATAATAGGTCTGTTGGTACCTTGCGCTATTATGCATGTGAATAAACAACATATATGATGTCACTGCACCAAAGTAGCTGGGTTAGCTCCAAATATGGTAGGTGCTAATGTGCGGTGCCTGAGTCGTGATTATTCAAATACGTACCTTAAACTTAAATCTTAGAAGAACCCTTTGTTAAGGGTTTTATATATTCATAGCCTAGAATGCATGCTCTAAATTATATAAATACTTCAGCAGGTCCCGATTTCCCCATCTGAAGTTTCCTGGGTTATTCATATATATATAATTGCTAACACCAAAGATATTTAGAATTCCACAAAAAAAAAAAAAAAAATATATCATAAATATCATAAATATATTATCATGTCTTTGACCCCACATTATTATTCCGATCTTCATCAATTTGAAGGTTCTATTAATCCTTATACTTCCGTGTCGTCAGGGTCGTCAGCTACTCTGTCAGAAATTTACGACATTACAATTGGACCTTCATCTATTACCAGTGCCTCCAGTTATGCTTCAGAGTCTATCGAAACTGATTCTGTTAACAAAGCTGTCTCGGCTGTCTCATCGCTCTCTACTTCAGTGGCAACTTCCACATCCACTTCAACTGTCTCGAGCAGTACATCTTCGTCTTCATCGTCCTCTTCATCCTCTTCTAACGGTTCCTTAGATAACTCGACATCGGGAGCTTCCAAATTACTGGTAAAGATATTGGGCTTACTTATGGTTTCTAGTGCAGTTGGTTCTACCATTAATCTCTAAATCTTCATTCATCATCCATAACTTCTAAAGAATGTGGTTGGGCTTTGACAATTCCAGTTATGGTTTCATTCTTTTGGTTCTCTTCATATGTTGTACCATCCATGTATTATAAACGCGTTACTATTTACGAACTTTTTCTTTTCATATCATTCCCCTTTTTCTTTCTTTCTGTTACAGGTGCGGTTTTTCTTTCTCATTCAAATATAAACTTTATTAGAATAAAAACTGGAGTTCGTAAAATAAGTAGGTTTCAAAGAAGATCATTCAGTAATTATAACTATAAAAAAAATAATATACAGAAAATAACATAGAAAAGGCAAACTTACAACTCATTTCAATGCCAATTTTCCGATCCCAGTACCACCCAATACGACTGCATTGAAGTCCACTTCTTTGTCACTTTTCAAATAGTATTTTGAGAACCATTTTAACTGTCCAATGCTCTCCAAAATATCAGATTTGGCAGTATGACAGTTTTTCTTTCTAGGTTGATATTTAGTTAATTCTGGGTTTAACCTTTTGCAGATTTCACTAATAGAACTGACATCAATAACTCTATAATGCAAGTGATCCACGACCTTTGGAAATTCCCTGATCATAAAAAATTTATCCATATGAATGGTGTTGCCTCCTAGAACTGCTGACCCCATCAATGGAACGTACTTCTTTATATATTCGAGCAAAGCTTCTTCAACTTTCTCGAGGGATTTGGATTCTGAGGAAGCATTCAAAACTTTTTTGGTAAGACCAGATTTACCGTGGTGTTCAATGCACCAGTTATTCATACTATCAAGCACCGATTTTGGCTTATAAATAACCGATTCGAATCCCTGAGCATCAAGTATATTGAGTTTGCTGTCAGTAATTATGCAACAAATTTCAATTATTGTGTCTTTAAACACATCGAGTCCGGTCATCTGAAAAATGTTAGTCAAGTTGCACATAAAGTGAAATCATCAAACGAGAACCACCACCTGAAATGTTTATAAAGGTGATTTAAAACCTACCTCACAATCGATCCAGACAATTGGGTCTCTGCATGCATTTTTCATCTCTTCGAAGCTTGATTTCTTAGTATCTGTCGCACAGCTATAATATCTTGAGAAAATCCTTTGCTGTTTGTAAAAAGTAGTTGGTCTTAGCTTAGAAATATTAGCTCCCGATTCCAAGCGTTTTATACTCTGACAAAATTGACGAAGCATCCACTCAATGATGTTTAAAAGTTGCTAATTCTGCTACTCTTGTAATTAAAAATTACTGTTTATGAAAAAGTAATAAAAAAAAAAATCATCGTGGACCAGTAACCCTGCTTGTGTAACTGTTGAGCTCATTTTTGACACATTCTGGACTCAGAACACAACAAAAAAAAAGACTTCCTAATAAGTTGACTTATATATGTGGCTGCTTTATAATGTTTACTCTTTTTGTATTTTTTTTTTTGCAAATCGCAGGAAATTTTTATTTGAGGGCAATCGCTAAGTTATCTCATCACGCGCCCTCATTAACCGGACATAACAGCAGCTTTGTAACCTAACTTAAGAAATATAATTGTTCTAGTGTTAAAAACAAGGAAGCTATATCACAACAATTAGGAACTAGTATTTTCACTTAGTGGTAGTATTCCGACTGGTATATATCGGAGTATGCTACTGCAGAGGTATGTGCAATGGCCACTCATTTGCGAATTTTACATGCAATGGGGTCTTTAGGTACCAATGGGGCAAGAATATGAAGTATATTTTGGGCTTTCAATGAACCTACCCTTAGTAGAAATATTCTTAAGCTAAATTGGAAGCAATATGGCTGGATTATTAAAAAGAACAGTACTAGTAGTAAATGGGAATAAGTTATTACCTGTAGAATGTAAGTCATGGACCATGAATCTACCACAAATAGTAGAAAGTGCTCTTCTCATGAAGACCCAGAAGGAGTGACGTAAATATAAATAATGAGCAGTTGTGTTGATCTTAGATGCTCATATTGAAAAAAAAAGTAGCGAACTATCAAGTGCTTTATGAATTCTGCAGATAGAAAAGAAATTTTAACAGTATGAATCAATGAATGAATGAAATTAAAATGTATATTAACGACTCCTAGGGGTTCTAAATACCATTTGAGCCGGGCTTGTGATCTAGTCTGTAAAAATAATTATTAATAATAAAAACTGTAAATTACTCTTCTATCATATTCCTTTTGCAAAAATTAGTCACATCACCGGTAAAAAACTTATTAATTATGAAGGAAAAAGGTGCAATGTGATTTTTTGATTTAGACTTGCTAAATTGTAACAGTATCTATGGTGATCCAATTGCAGCGAAAAAACCAAATACATATTTAAGAGTAATAGAAAATCAATATTATTAAGGAAAAAAGGTGCAACGTGGAAATATGATCACGTTAGAAGCTTATGGATGGTTTAGAATATCCAATTGTCTATTTTTAACAACTAAATGCAACAAAATAAGCTCCAAATTCCAGGTGGTGAAATCTCGATACTATTTACAACAAAATAAAACTACTAATGTGTTTATATATGATTATTTAATTGCACAATTATATAATTTATGATAATTTGGTTGCGAGCCCTGTTTCAATATATATATTGACAGGGTATATATTTCCTGATATTCAATTTGATACGGAGTCCCTGTGGCGAAATCGGTATCGCTTCCGAGTCCGGGTAATTTTTTGAAAGAAATTTTCGACGCCAGATTCATCGGAGGATTGTGGGTTCGAGTCCCATCAGGGACTTCTTTGTCTCCTTTTTTTTGGTTTTCTCTTCTTCCTTTTTGATTGATCATTAGCAGAAAGAACTCTGACAGTTTCCTATTTTTTTTTTTTAGAGAAAAGAAACCTAAGAAGTTTTAAAATTATCTACAATAAAAATTTTATATCGAAAAGATCTTTTTATTTTTCTATGAACATAACCACTATCACTACTGTACGCCCAGAATTTAATTAGTTTATTCATTTTGCTGTTCCAATGCTTTCAAAAATTCATCGTCATCCATGTCATCAAATTCATCAACTTCCATTTCTTGAATTTCACCACCACCTTCTCCATTGTGACCTGATTGAACATATCCTTGCTGCTTTTGGAACTCCGTTAGCTGATCCAAAGTCCAAACCGAGTTTTCTTGATCTTTTTCGTTGAGTGGTTGGGCCAAGGTTCGAAGAAATTGCTTTGCACTAGCAATCGCGATATCAATTGATAAATTTAAATCTGATTTGGCAACATTTTGAGCAATCCATTTAGGTAATTGATCAATCTTGAATTGAAAACGACGATCTGCCAAAACCATAATACCGTAATCCTCTTTACCTCTCAATACCCGTCCCAAACATTGGGCAGCATGACGCATGGCATCGAAGGAAAGAAAATCATTTTCACGAACAAGATAATTATCACGTAAAAATTCAAGACGGGCTTTAAGAATTCTTGATTCTGTGTATTGATATGGAATACCAATCATTAGAACTGTACGCCCATAATGATGATCAAAATCAATACCTTCAGAAACTTTACCACGAGCAACAGAAAATAATACCGCTCCACGGCCGTTTGAGCAAGCAGTACGATATGTTTCAAGAGCAAGAGCAGTTTCCTGGGCATCGGGGGTCTCCACAAGAATAAGCTTATATCCCCAAATTTCATCAAGGATCCCCATGGTTTGCCACATCGAAATAATACCTTCCATATAAAGATATGAAGGAAAGAAAACAACCAACCCATCAGGAGAAACTTTAGAAAATTCAAGCACCAAGGAACCATAATTTCGTACCACTGAAGGATCATTACGGATTTCAAATTTGGAAGAAATGGCCACCTGATCACTACCTTTGGTAACAATCATTGGTAAGAATGAACGACGAGGCAAGGTCATTGCATACGATTTTTCAATCACTGTGTCAAAATTCAACATTTTAGGGTACATGTCTAAAGGGGAAATAGTCCCAGAAGTAACAATCACAGAACTGAATTTTTCAAAAATTGGTTTCATTGCTATTGATGCATCAAGACAGCTGAAATGAAGAATTGGATTTGGGACTTGTGAATTATCTGTTTCAAAAGGTTCAAGAATAAGTTGGAACCCATCTTCGTAAGTAGAAACAAGTGAGGCAAACATGGCAATATCCTTCAAAGCATTGAAATCTTCAATTTCCGAAATTTCAAGGGTTCTTACAAGAATGGCCAATCGTTCACTTACGTAACGTAAAGGTTTCTTGTCAATGAAGGTCAATTCCTTTAAATGTTGTAAAAAGGATGCAGGGGTTTCAGAAATCACGTATAACACCTTCATTCTGGTTTTCAAATATTCGATAAAGCGCTTAAGAAACGACACAAAATGCTCAGCTCTTCGGATATTACCTGGAATAGCTTCTTTTAGTAAATCTTCGCTCAACACAGGATTTTCAACAAACATTTCTTCCGGCTCGTTTGAATATTGATTTACAAAATCGGCTTCACGAAGCCCACTGACCAACGCTTCATATTCATCTTGCAATTTCTTCGCATCCTTTTGCTTCATTTCTTTGATAGCTTTAGATAGGTTGCCAGCTCCCTTTCCGGCTTTCTTCAAAACATCGGTGGTCAAATCAATGGATAAAGATTCGATACAGACATTATCAATATTGTGCGCTTCATCGAATATGACAATAGCATCTTTGGAGAGTTCTTTGGAAACCCTTTCGGAAATTTTCGGATCCAACAAATAATGATATGAATAAATAATAATATTACAATGTGGGATCATTCTTCTAACGGCAAAATAAGGACAAACATTCCGTTCAGTACAATTCTGGATCAAATCATCGAAACTCCAAACACCTGGCTCAATATAGTTTGTAGGGTCATATTGATATAAATTTTCATGAAACTGACAAAGTTCAATATCTGTTTCACCATTTTCAATCCTCTGTTTATTTTGACCATTGGTCAATCGACGACATTTTTCATCAACAATAGTCCCTTTTCTTTCTTTTGAAATTGTTGGATGAAGACATAAATTTTTACGTGACGACAAACCGAGCCCGCGGAAGTCCTCAACATAACCCAATTCTTTTGCTCTAAATTTCATCAAATTCTGCAATTCAATAAGTGCCTTTTCAATTTCTGACATAGTACGGGAACAATATACAACCTTTCGGTGTTCCGGATAAAACATTTGGTACGATACTGTCAACGATAGAAGTGAAACAGTTTTTCCTGTTCCAGAAGGCATTTCAAGAATACAATTTCCCCCGACATCTAGGGTTTTTTTGATATCACACATATACTCATACTGCTCAGGGTAGATTTTTGGATAAGGGAAGAGGACGGGGAGATCATCGATGAAGAACCTGTTTGTGTTAGCGTTTCATTTCTTTATAAACTTAGTTATATATTTATGAGAAAAAAAAAGCAATATATATAATTCTTACTTCATTATGAATATACCTTCAGCCTTCACTTGTCAGAGCACCTAGCCGATTGATGATGATCATCACGCCTTTTGTTTTGTGGGCATTTTTCATTTGGGGCGGACGATTACCCGCAAATCGGGGGATCTTCAGCTCTATGAATGAATGTATAATGGGGTTTATCTAGGACTTACCAGTAAATGATAGTAATGTGTGCAATTGAGGGATCTACTGCATTATTATTTAAGTTATTAGTAGGGTAGTACACATGTAGGAGCATGTACTGTGGTACAATATAATATAGCTGAAGTCTAGTTACAAAATGTACAATCTTTCGCTGGCCTCAGAGACGATCCAATCCAATATTCTGTCAATGTTTTTACCAGTGATGGCACTGACTGGCAAAATTCCCACGTTATGATTAGTAATTTCATCAATTTTCAAGGTTTTTCTGATCAACTGTACGGTTGTCTCAATTTCATTAGTGGGTACCAAATCTATTTTGTTGACCAAGATTAATAGCCCACTGCCGACCAATCTTTCCTCATCCATTAATTTTCTGAATTCGGAAAAAGATTCTTGCAATCTTTCTAACGAGTTAGCATCGATACACCATACAAGACAGTCACAGTTCATGAAATAGTTATCCCAGAAGGCCCTGATGGTCGATTGGCCACCGATATCCCATACATTGAGAGTGAAATTACTATGATGGATGGTACTGATGTTGAATCCCATAGTTGGGGCGATCTGGGATGTGTCTTCGTGCAATATTTTGGTGACAACACTGGTCTTACCACCACCATCAAGACCAAGAACCAACACCCTGAGTTCGTGTTCTTTTAATTTTTGTTTTCTGATGATGGATAGAAGACCCATTTTTTCTTTTTTGCGTGTGTGTGTCAATCGCCTTGGAGTGTGAGTTTGAATATTCCAGCTAAATAGTAAATGTCAAGATTGGAAAGTATCAGGAAAGAAATGTATGAAGATCAGCAGTGTAAGCGATCATAACCATATTGAGTCAGGACTTTGTAAATATCATCACTTTGAAGGGCTCCTCTTAATTCAACAACTAGATAAATTGAGGAAAATATATATTAGGCGACGACATCACCCGAAACAACACAATAATCAACTTTTGCAGAAGATTCCTGGGAAATCATGTTAACAACAATTAGGCTACGAGGCGTCGCCAAAATGGCAGGGTAAAGTCATGAATTTGCTATGGTGTGCACATTATATTACATCAACGACACCGCTGCCACCATACAAATGGTCATCTGATAAAGAGTACAATATTTTACTAGCTATTGTCAGATAGCTGTGTCTGGGGGATGAGGATGATAATGATCATGAAATGGTAACTAACAAATAACATCATCATAATAGTTATACATGGGGTGTGCCGGCAGTAGTCTATTTTGCGACTGTCGGAGTCCACCAACCGCTGGTGATAGAAGGCATTACCCTCCCTCTGTCGTCCATCAGTCTCAACAAAAAAAACCCCTTAACGTCAGCCATCTGACTAAAATATCACCAACATTTCACACGTTCTTCCTGTTTCTCTTCTTCTTCTTCTTCTTCTTTTCTTTTTTCTTGTTTCATTTCCCTTGCAATCGATTGTATATACACCAACATAATGTCTGACATCGACAACCTCGCTATCTCCACCATCAGATTGTTGGCAGTAAGTATTGACATTTGTCTTCATTTATTTCATCATTATGCGGACAAATTAGCGATTATTGCTTCCCATGTTCCAAAGTCCTTTTTTTCTAACGCCACCACCCTTTAGGTCGACCAAGTCGCCGCCGCCAACTCTGGTCACCCAGGTGCCCCATTGGGTCTTGCCCAAGTTGCTCACATCATCTTCAAAAACATGATCCAAAACCCTGCCAGCCCAGATTGGTTGAACAAGGATAGATTTGTGCTCTCCAACGGTCACTCTGTTGCTTTGCTCTACTCTCTTCTCCACTTGGCCGGTTACCCATTGTCCATTGAAGACCTCAAGCAATTCAGACACATCAACTCCAAGACTCCAGGTCACCCAGAAGCCGAAACCCCAGGTATCGATGTCACCACCGGTCCTTTGGGTCAAGGTATCTGTAACGCTGTTGGTTTGGCTCTTGCTCAGGAACACATTGCCGCTAGATTCAACAAGCCAGGTTTTGAAATCTCTAACAACTACACCTACTGTATCTTGGGTGATGGTTGTATGATGGAAGGTGTTGCCAGTGAAGCTTGCTCTCTTGCCGGTCACTTGAAATTGTCCAAGTTGATTGCCTTCTACGATGACAACCATATCTCTATTGATGGTGACACTAACGTCGCTTTCACCGAAGATGTCAACAAGAGATACGAAGCTTACGGCTGGGAAGTCTTGTGGGTTAAGGACGGTATGCACGATTACGAAGGTATCACCAAGGCCATCGAACAAGCTAAGAAGTCCGACAAGCCAACTTTGATTAGAGTCACCACCATCATTGGTTACGGTTCTAAGATGCAAGGTACCCACTCTGTTCACGGTGCTCCATTGAAGGCCGATGATATCGTGCAATTGAAGACTCACTTAGGTTTTGACCCATCAAAGTCTTTTGTTGTCCCAGAAGAAGTTTACTCTTACTACAAGTCATTTGCTGACTCCGGTGCCGCCGCTGAAGCTAAATGGTCTGCTATGCTCAAAGAATATTCCTCTCAATACCCAGAATTGGGCGCTGAATTGAAGCGTAGAATTGCTGGTGAATTGCCAGCTGACTTGGAATCAATCTTGCCAACTTTCACTGCTGCTGACAAGGCCGTTGCCACCAGAAAATTATCTGAAGGTGTCATTTCTAAGCTTTACGATGCTGTTCCAGAACTTATTGGTGGTTCTGCCGATTTGACTGGTTCTAACTTGACCCGTGCCCCAGATGCCGTTGACTTCCAACCTCCATCTACTGGCCTCGGTGACTACTCTGGTCGTTACATCAGATTTGGTGTTAGAGAACACGGTATGGCTGCCATCTGTAACGGTATTTCTGCTTATGGTGCCAACTTCATCTCTTTTGGTGCCACTTTCATGAACTTTGTTTCTTATGCCGTTGGTGCTGTCAGATTGTCTGCTTTGTCTGGTCACCACGTTCTTTATGTTGCCACCCACGACTCCATTGGTCTTGGTGAAGATGGTCCAACCCATCAACCTATTGAAACCTTGACTCACTTGAGATCTATTCCAAACTTGTCAGTGTGGAGACCAGCCGATGGTAACGAAACCTCTGCTGCGTACCTCGTTGCCTTGAAGAACAAGCACACTCCATCTGTTCTTGCCTTCTCTCGTCAAAACTTGCCCCAATTGGCTGGTTCTTCCATTGCCAAGGCCAGCAAGGGTGGTTACGTTGTCCACGGTTCCGAAGCCCCAGTTGCTGCTGTTGTCGCCACCGGTTCTGAAGTCGGTATTGCTGTCGAAGCCGCTGAATTGTTGGCTAAGGAAGGTGTTAACATCAATGTTATCTCCTTGCCAGACTGGTTCACCTTCGACGCTCAACCAAAGGACTACAAGCTCAGTATTTTCCCAGATGGCTTGCCAGTCATGTCCTTCGAAGTCTTGTCTACCAACGGTTGGTCCAAGTATGCTCACGAACACTTTGGTTTGGACAGATTTGGTATCAGTGGTAAGGGTCCAGATGTGTACAAGTACTTTGAATTCACTGGTGAAGGTGTTGCTAAGAGAGTTAAGAAGGTTGTTGACTTCTACAAGGGTACTGAAGTTAAGAGTAGATTGAATACTGCTTTGTAATCGGCTTATTCATTTTGATGTTGAGTTTATATAAGTTATATAAGATATTATAAGAGTCCATATGATGAACTTGGTTTTGTAATTATGCTTGATTGATTGTAAGATTGTTTTGGTGGAAATTTCTGATTTTCATAAATGTCTCAATGCGAGTGTTCAGTATTTGATGTTTGGTGCCACCATTAGAAAATATGTCATTGAAGTTGGTTGTTTCTGCTTAATTTTTGATTGCCTTTTTATTTCGGGAAAAAACCTCATTCTCAAAAGTTAGAACTGTTGTTGGACATACGCTCGATCTTTTTTTCTTTTTTTTTTTTTTCTTCATCACAGTCTAAGAAATATTCATTAATTGTTTGGAACATTACAAAATGAATCAGTCACGGTCAAAACATAAACATTAGCAAGTATAGTACAAAATCAGTAAGAATAAGAGTAATAGTAATAAAAAGAAACTAATACATAACGACAGCTCTCGCTCCATTATCCCTCCACCTCTAAGATCAAATCATAATCATAATCATAATCATAATCATTATCATTATCATTATCTTCTCGGTGGTCTTCCCCCACGTCCTGGTGGCGGCGGTTTTACGTGATTAGGGTTGAACATTGGGGCATTTCTTAACATATCCGGCACTTGCAACAACCGGATATTCGAACCTCTAATAAATACCTGGTCCAAATGATTACTCTTACCATCCCTTGCAGTCACTGTGATATCCTTCAATTGGATATTCATATTATCTTCGGATTCAATCAATTTTCCTCTGTAAATATCACCGCAGTTTAATTCCACGGAAATTACATGGCCCTGTATGGAGGTGATAGGTTAGTACAATTTCCCTTAATAAAAATTGAATCATAGAGAAAAAAAAAAGAAAAAAAAAAGAAGACTCACCTGTGCCTCACTAAGTAGTTTAACTGGAATACCCACTGACATCTTTATTATTTTATTATTTCTTTAACCCTTAACTGTTGAGGACGATTTGGTAAACTGTCTTTCCCTTTCACAAATTCTTTCTTCACAAGAAAAAAAAAAAAAAAAATAGAGTAGGTCACGTTATCATAAAGTGTTACAGGTATTACCAATAGAATAGAATACACCTTTTATTAACTCCAATTAATAGACAAGAAAATAAATAAATAACTAAATTTAAAAACAACAATAACAAATAAACTAATAAATTAAATTATAATTCCCATTCATCCATCATCTGTCTATCAATATTGCTGCTATTATTGATGAACGTTTCATCAATGCTGTCAATATTCAAGTCGCTGCACATTACACACTTCTCACTAACCAAATCTTCCAATTCTTTGGAAATCTTTGCGTTATTATTGATCTTCACTTTATTACCCTTATTCGCTCCAGGTAAAAGAGAGTTTGATGGTAATCCAATTTGGTTCTTCTTGAGTACCGCCAATAAATGTTTCTTCAATTTATAATTCTTGTTACTCGAATCTAAAATAAAATTAATTAGACAATCAACGTGGAAAACATGTTGACATGGGAATACTAAGAATTTCTTCAAAAAAATTGAGTTTTCACAAATTTGGCAACTTGAATTATTTCCAACAATTTTGCCAGCACCATCCTTAGCTTTACCAGAATCTTGGATAGCTCCATTTTCCACTTCGATTATGTAATATCTGGAAATTTTCAATTGCTTCAAATTGTCTACCAAGTCATTATTAAACTTAATAGAATTGGCAATCAAGTGGTTTAACTGATTGATATTTAGCCCATAAGACTCCAAGTTCTTGATGATTTCTAGCTTGAAATTATTAATACTTTGGAAATTAGGGAACAATGGCAATAAATCTTTGATAGTAAACAATTCACATTTACTCAACAAAAACTTGAGTAAATTCTTGATATCATCATCATCCTCATTTATTAGTTCAATCACTTGTTTGTTTTTCAACACATCTTTGATTTCCTCAGCATTTATGATATCCATGATTCGATCATCCTCAGTATTGAGACCATCACTTTTAATCAGATCATCAACTTTGATGTCTTTTAAAAGGTCAGCATTAGATTTAAGTACCTTCTCAACAATCAACTTGGTAACCATCTTTTCCCCAATTTTCAACCACAATTTTTTCCTCAATTCGCCGTTACTATCATAACCTGACAGAGAATATGGATCATCCTCAGTATCAAAAGAACGGTCAGCAATCAAACATGCCAATTTTAAATAATTATATCTCAAACATAACTCAATAGCCGCTTCATACTGCTTGGTCATCGAATATACATGGACTGCTGCCTTCCATTTCTTGAATTTTAAAAACAATCTCAAAATAAACTCGACGTCGAAATGAGCTTCATCATCTCCATTATGACTATAGTCTCCCTTAGTATAAACTTCCAAATACTTCAAAATCATGGTATCAGATTTCTTGGAATTGGCATCCATGACTAAGATACTCAAATACATGTTATGGATGATTGGGTCAATAGCGTTAACTTCAAAGATCAAAAAGTTGAGATAATTCAACATCAAGTTCTTATTAGCAGATACCACAGATTTATTTTTCCTAATGTTTTTATTGTATGATAATATCGCCGGCACGAATTTCTTATAATTTAAGTCACGATATAATCTCATCCACACAGCAAAAGTTGCTTCAGGTGAATTCATCAATAAAACGTTGGCATACTTATACACAAGCCCAGGGTTATTAATTTTTTCCAAGATTTTCAAAGATTCACCCCAATTTTCCAAGTTAATCCAATAATCTAAAATGAAGTCATAATCATGAATCAAATTTCCATAGAAAAGCAAAAATTTCTGTGAGTTATGCGCTTGAAATATTTGATAGACCGTTTCCTTATGAATAACTGATTTGAAGTTCACCAAAAATTCTTCAAATTGAGATTCAATTTCCTGCAACGATTTGGTTTGATTCAGTTGATTGTTAGTTAACTCATTGAATTTTTCCATGTATAATTCCACAATCCAACTACTCAACAATGTCTTTTGAATATAATATTCATCTTCCTCAATATTATTGGTTTTATCCACTGGCAAGAGCTGCAACTTTATAGTTAAATACTTCAATAATCCATCAACCTCGTTCAATTCCAATAACTTTAATGCCACAGATTCAAAAGGCCTAGAAGTATAAGCATATGTAGTAGCGGCTTCCAAAGAACAATTTTTCTCATTAATTAGATAATCAGATTTCTTGGATAGGATCAAATCTTTGATAAAATCATTGGCTTGCTTTGAAGCATTTGCCTTAAAATTATCAACCAACTCCAAAGCCTTATCAAATTTCTTTGCTTTCAAATAAATTTTCCAAATATCCTTCGATTCATCATTGATGACGATTTCATAGATGTTGAAGTTTGAATATATCCAGAAAGTGTTCTCATGATAATCGGCACATAATCCCAAAAACTTTTCATTATTAATGAAAAGTGGAAGAAACTTATGAAGTACCACTTGTTGATTGATTTTATTGATAACTAGCAACTCATTGTTATTTCTAAGATATATTATGTGGTACTTAGTCAATAAGATACCATAAGTGCTTGCCGGAACTCCTTCATTGTCATGAGTAGAATCTGGCAATTGTATGTTGAGCAAATAGTTCAATTGGGTCAACAACTTCTCATTATTACTACTGTCACCAACATCACCCAATGATGTGAATATGATCCCACTTTTCGTGATCCAGGCGAAATCTTCCTGATTTGCAATGTACTTGTTACCATGAATAATCGCTCCTATATCATCTAGTTTTTCATAATCTGTGTAATTATTATTGAATACCGACGATCCATTGCGAGTGATAAACATTGGATAATTCTTTTGGTATTTTAAAGTAAGGTCCGTTAGCTTATAATAGAATATATCATCGCTTTGAATGAATACCATCATTAAACTACCTTTATCATTATTGACCACATGTTTTAGGTATATTCCATCGATCGCTGTTTGGTTTCCATTATTAATTGGATTTTTCCACACCAATTTCAAGAATCCAACACCCAATTTATTACTACCAGTTTTGAATTCAATAGAAGATTCAAAAACTTGCCCCAAATTCGTACCGATCAAGAAATTCCTCACTGATGTTTCCGTGATCCCTTCACCATCCAAATTACTCCAATTAATATAAGAAATATTCATATTTTTGAACTTTGATAGCACTACAGGTACCTTTGACGCCTTATTTAAATAATAAGAGACATTTTTGACAGTGGTAATGATCAAATGGTTCCCTGTTGGATCCAAATATAAGTTCTTGATCCTGTTATTCACACTACTCCCGCTAGCGCCTGCGGAGCCATTCAAATTGCCATTCGCCCCACCAATTGAGCCAAATAAATCAATCTTATCAATATATTCAGGACTGGATAAATCTATCCGATATATCAAATTATTCTTAATAGCTAGAACCAAGATATTATTGCTCACTTTCAATGATATCAAATTGACCAAGCTAAATTGTAATTGTACTGGTTCAATAGAAAATATATCATTATCTTGAAGATTCGAATTTTCAGGGGCAGAAGATTGTCCTTGAACGGAACCTTCTATTAGTCCATCTAAGTATTGTGAGCTCATTCTCACGGTTAATCCTTGGTGGTTGTCAGATTTACCGTCCGTATCAACAATGTTGCCTTCAAAGTCCAATGTGTCAGTTTTTGTTTTTTTCTTACTACATACAATATAGAGGGTCGGAAACCCCATATATTTTATGAAATATAAATTTGAATACTTCAGTTTTGCACCAGAAATAGCAGAGAAGATGAAGAATAATAATGCCACATTCATGATAAAATACGTTAATAATAAAAGAAATAAAAAAAAGACAGCCGAAAATAAATAAATAAATAAATCCAATATTAAAGCAAACAAGCATCTTCATCACTAAAAAAAGCTGTGAAGAAAAGTCTCCCGGAAAAAAAAGGGAATATATATCTATATATATATCTATATATATATATATATATATATACGTTTATAGTATCAGGTTCTCTTTTCAGTTATCTTTATTCTTGAAGAGGTGTTAGCGTACGCGTTGTATTGAACTTCAACGATTTCTTCTGGTGGGAATTTCAAGTATGGGATATCATTAGAGCTGCAATTTAATAAGTAACCGTACAAAACTCTCAAAACGCTCTCATGTCCAATGATTAAAATATTCTTGGTATTCCTCTCCATTTCTAATATAAGAGGCTCTAATCTAACCGCTAAATCATGATAACTTTCAGCTCTTGGGAACCTAACATGGTAAGGATCTTTCTTAAATAGATCATATTCAATAGGGAACTTATATTTTATTTCTTCACGAGTCAAAGTCTCAATATTTCCCGGATTCAATTGATTCATTTCCGATCTTTGTGTTACCTGGATATCATATGTTTCCTGAAATACTGAACCTGTCTCAATGGTTCTTGTTCTCGTTGACGTCCAGACCATCAATTTCTTATTAATTTCGCTCTCTTTAATATTACGATTATTCATTAGAAGCTTGACTAAAGTGTTCATCATTACCTTAGAATGGGCTTTCCCTTTCTCAGTTAGCGATGGGTCCAGCTTAAACAACAAATTCTTATGATTTCCTGTGTCACCACATCTGGCAAAGAAAATCGACCCCTTTTTAATTCTGGTATTCAAAAGGAAGAAAGTCATCCTATTGAGCAAATATCCGTACTGTGATCTGTTCAAAACCAATCTTTCCCCGAAATTAATACTTTTGATATAGCTCAATACCATGCTTTCAGTGGGATCAACTTCATTTATTACCTCATAAGAATCGGATGCGGACTCGACTCTCTTGTCAAAATCTTTTCTTGCCTCATCCGAATCATATCCTTCATAATCTGGTGATTTAATTGCATCCTTTAAGCTATTTGCCAACAAATTATCATTTTCAATAAGCGATTCAATGAAAACAACCTTCACACTCAATTTGTTGAACCTTTCTTGTAGTTCAATACGATTCTTGGCAATGCCATTGATCGCATCATATATTGCTACTTGGCCATTATTTTTGAGCAAAAAATCTTCAATATTATTCAAACATGTTTCAACAACAGTCTCTTTAATCTTTGAGATTTCCAAATCACTAGGCTTTTGACTGAAGAATGATGGAGAAATTTCATTGCTTTTTAAAGCTTGCCGCCTGAAATCATCAAAATGGAAAACTTGCGCACTTACACCTAACCATCTCAAATATCTCGTCAATGAAACAGACATGTGGGTTTTACCTCTACCCGGAAGACCAGTGAGGCATATTAACAATTTGCCAGCATGAAATAGGCTACCGCTATCTGTGGAATACAATTGACCAGGCGAAACTTTAAAAGGAGAAACTTTTGAATGAATTTCATCTTTTTGCAAAGAAGAAACCTTTTCACCAGTTTCACCACGCCCAAGCGAGTCCAGGCTCACGGTAGTGCTGTCATTGATCATCCATTTATTGGAAGTTCTGGCACTATAATTGCCTGGCAAGTGGGGGGCTTCGATTGCCACCTCTTGGGAGCCATAATTATTGTTGATGGGATCATTATCTTTCACCATTGTCACGGCCGTATTAGGAGTAGGTTCTTTGGACATTTCGGGTGCGATACTGAATTTCTCTTGTGACTTGGGGAAAGTGTGTATTTAATCTCCGCGTTTTCAGCTTTGTGTAATTGATGGGTCCAGTGAAAAGGGGTGTTGTCACGTGTACATACAGAAAAGGGGGTGAAAAACTCTCTGAGACCCCCAGCTTCGGGATGTGTCAAAAAGCATAACAGTTCATTAAATCTATTGTACAAAAGAGGTCCTATATACAGGATAAAATAACAATACATATATCTAAATGCTCAAAATCAACTTCCCTTCTACTGAATTCAAATATTCAATGTTTGAACAAATAATTTGGTCACCAATTACCAACTCCTCCTCTCTTTCCGCTATATCAATATTAACAAATATGCCCAAGTCCAAGCAATAAGCAGTTGCCAAATTTGGATGACTGGCGCCTTGTGATACCAAGCACTTGAAGAAAAACATGGGCGAGCTATCACCACTATTTCTGGTTGTCAAATCTCTTTCTAAGTACTTTAAAGTCCAAAAGTGGGTAGTTTTATATAACAACTCATCATTAACAATATCCTTGGATAGAATGTATTTGTTATAAATGTTTTCTAGTCTTCCAACATCAAGTGGTTTACCGTACCCTTTTTGTGATAATTCATTGGCTATCTTCATAGCTCTAGGCAAACTACTCTCTTTAACCTTGGGGCCATTTACTTTTTGAATATGCAAAATGAATTGCCATTGATTTATGAGTTGTTCTAATTCACTGAATGGCGAGTCGACCTTAACATACCCAAATTCAAGTCCGAATTTACGGTGTGAGACCCCGTTTGATGAGTCAGAATAGTCATTGTATCTCATCACATCATCATAATCATCTGCAGGATACCATACGTTTTGACTTGGATTAAAGGAAATTTTTGGTTTAGCAAGATAGTTCAATCCACAGAAATAGGCCTTTGGCAATACTTTACCATTGATTTTTCGGAAGACAAAATGGTCATACAAATATGCTCGATATTCTGGCAATAGGTAGCTTTGAGGTTTGATAAGCACATTATCGGAAGAGTTCTCTTCCTCTTTTTCTTGGGCGAATGTGTCGATAATTGTTTGAGAATGGTGATAAATTGGAATTTTATGCTTGATGGCAAACCTTGCGGCAATTTCATTTGCGAGCATTCTTAATTCTTTTTCTAGAAACCTGATAGTTCGTGTTTCGTTATCATGTCCATATGCAAACATCTCTACTTCAGTTTCATCATTAACCTGGCAGACTGTTAATTCTGGCACGTTATCATCAATTTCACATTGAAGTGATTCGTTACTAGTTCTGAAGTTATATCTTTTTTGACAAGCGTTGAGAAGGTGGCGAAAGAAATATTTCTCTGATCTATCAAGATCTAACTGGTCATGGGTACCTGTATGGAATAATCCCTGGAAAAACCCAATTTTATCAGAGAAAACCTTAGATAATTGATCATCAGTTAAGATTTTGATATTTTCCAAACGTTCTAATTTCACACTTATTTTCATTTTTTCAAAATTCTTGACATGATCAGCCATTGGGAAATATCTGAAGGAGAATGTCAAACAATTGAACTTCCTTCCTTTTTTAACAGTAGAATCTTTAAACGCCAAGTTTTCAATCAAGCTATCTGGAACAAAACCAAGCTTTCCATTTGGAAAATTCAAGTCCCGACCTCTCAATACCAAATGCTTTAATAAAGGCGAATTAGGATAAATTGAAGAGCCGAGGTCAGGTACATGTATTCTAAATACATAGGAGCCATCAGGTTGCCCAACCCTTGATACTGCCAACTCAGAAACAAGTTCACCATTAACCTCCCTGGGGAATAAACCAAAGGCATGAATTTCTAATTTTCGTTTCAAATGATCAAGACTATCTTGATATTCCGGCTCGAAAGACCAGAATCTATAGAAATCTATGTCTTTGCTGCTAATACTGGGATCGTTGAACAATTGAGAGATGGTACTGACCGACTGAGTCATTGAGGTAACCTTCGGAATTCTTGATGCTAGAAAATTATTGGAGAGGAAAATGTCCGTGTCGTCTTTGTAAATCCCAAAATATTTCAAGAAGTTAAACGCTTTGCTTTGTGTTAATGATTCCGTGCTTTCAGGGTTCACTAAAAAATCAACTTCTTCATTAGTATTTGGCTTGATCTGACTAATGATCCCGTGAAGCTGAGCCTGTAATCGCTGATGTGGATATACAATATAGTATTTGAATAAATTAATAATAATTTCATAAATCTGACGATCTTTGTTAGTGATGAACATGGAGCCATTAGCCCATTTATAGAACTTATTTGTGTCATCAATGCTATCATTATTCAAAATATCATTCACTTCATTGATGAAATTCGAGAAGTGCTTTTCCGATAACAGTTCATCCCCAGTAATCTCTGAACTAGCGACTGGATTTAAGCCTTCCAGTAATAACATGGAATTGTAAACCGAGTTAGCAATAAATGACACATTAGGTTGGAAAGAAGAAAACCTTTTCAGTTCTTCATAGACTAGATTATTTCCATTATGCTGAATCATCATATAGTTAGCTGGTTTATTGGTAAGTGTCAAGTAAGAAGATAGGAACACAAGTATTCGATTGAATTTGTTTTTGGCAATCAAAGAAGAACTCTCATTGAAAAGTCTAATATCTTTTGAAAAAATTGGCATTTCTTGAATGTAGTTGTCAACGGTTAGTCCATTGATTGAATTGTTTCTTGATAGCTTGGAAAACACAACATCATCCATCTTTCTATGTTCCATAATTTTCATGAAATTGATGCTAACATTTAATAAATAAATCATCAGATTTCTTAATAATTCTTGGTTCTCTTCATTATCAAGATATCTCTGTTTCACTTGATCATAAAACACTTTTTCCTCCTTCACACCGAACACTCGAGCAATCTTCTCACTGTGAAACATATTGTATAGATGGAAGCTAATGTCACCAATTTTAAATTTCTTTTTTTTGCCCTCGATAGTAAATACTTCAACTTTGGCAAGCTCACTATGAAATTTTCCTTTCTGTTCTCCAATTACGATACCAAAATGGATACTGCCGCCATCATCACTGTCTCGAATTTCAACCAAAGACCCAATCACAGGAATCTGAGAGAACATCTCATCATATGAGTATTTTTGATTAACCATATCATGAACAGTTTTTCCTCTAAAGAAATAAATGAGTTTTTTGAAGTATGGCTGGGGTTCGTAAAGCTTCGGTTGATTAATTATTTTGGTATAGTAATGCAATGATGATCTGATTGTATTAGATAGCTTGTGTTTATAGGAAGTCGTGGAATTTGAATTTTCAGAATTTTCAGAAACTATAATTGAATTTTTGGGGTTTCCCACGATCACTGGAGACGACGGTATGGTTCTTTCTTCATCAAAATTTTTAGTTGGTGATATATCAGCAGAAGTCTTATTATTACAGAAGAAGCCATTCAACTTTTGATTCGACTCTTCATTAACTAATTCGTTCTCGGCAGGTTGACTTTTAAATGAGTTATTTTTGGAACTAATTGCGTAGCATCTCACTTGGTTTCTATATACATGAGTTTTAATCTTTATCATCATCCGCGGTCGTCTTCCAATCGGAAGCGTTCGCTGAACCATCAAGGCATGCGCAGATGTTCGTTGGGGTATCATTGATATACTATATTATCATGAGATCACTAATGATATTGATCTTGCTAATAGAAAAAAAAGACTATTGGTTGGGTTGTGTGATTGTGATGGGCTCGATGCTAAGATGAGTATGTGACAGTAGCTGTAAAAATTTTTTGGGGTTTTTCTGTTTTCCTATTTTTTTTCACCTTTATCGATGCGCAGAAATGTTAGGGATCGCAACGAGATCTTACACTTCCAGAATTCGTTACTTAAAGAACACATAGCTAATAGTGTTAGTACGCTATTTAATATAACAATCCTGTTTAAAACTTAAAAGGCTTTTAAAATTTCAGAAAATCTCTCCTCTAAGTTGCTTATCACCCATCATTACAAAAGGAAACGAAAAAATGGCAATTACTTTTATCACCAACTAATTTATATAGCACTACATACTAAAAACCGAAACTAGAAAAAAAAAATAAAAAAAAAAAAAGATAGCGTAGTTAGCATTATATCCAAACATGGTTCCTCTCATCACAAAACACTAGATTGTATCAACAATTCTCACTTCCATCTTTGAATCACAACCGAATGAACGAGCTTTGCGTCCAGTATGGTTTGCACTTTGTCATTAATTGGCTTTACTGGATAACTCAATGACAAGAAATAGCTTCTAGTTTCTCCATCGGCTAGAAAAATGGCATCGACAAAATCATAAACTTGTTGAACAGGACCGTGCTTATCCACAACCACCTTCAATTTACGGCCGTCAGCCAAACGAACTTGGATTGTTGTTTTATTTTCATTTTCCACGTTTGGGTCCTTATTACTTTCTGATGATGATGATGATGATGATGATTCAGGAACAAGTTTCTCCTTTCCAGATGACCGAGAAGAATCTGTAATAACATCACCTGGCACTGGTGAGCCTAGTCTGAAACCTTCTCCACTGAATTTATCTTGCTTAGATTTTGGAGGCTTATAATTTTGATCCGAATTATGTTTAAGATTGATGTCAACACTTTGACCTGGCATGACCCTGAACAAATCTAATGGAGCATTCCCTTGCCTCATTTGCTCCATATAACTTTTGTTTTTTGGGTCATCAAAGCGATACAATGGGCCATCATCGATGGAAAACCCATCTTTCCAGAAAGTACATGTACGTGTGACTTTTTCTAAGCTTTGTGATGGTTGTTGGCCTGGAATCACTTCACTTGTTGCATTTTCGGTCCCCAAACGGTACCCGCTACCTGCAAAGCTCCCAGATGTCGAGGGTTCTTGACCAGCACCTGGACGTGTATCTGGGAGGTTTGCAGATCGAGCTGCCTGATTGAGAAGTTGTTGGACAAGCGATCTAGCTTGATCTTCAGGAGGTTTTTCAACTTCAAGGCCCGATCTTTCGCCACCAGTGAACAAGTTCTTTTCATCTTCATTGTCACTGCTGTCGTCCCCACGATTCAAGTCGCGGAATGTTTTGAACTTTTTATCTGTGTTTCTAGACATATTTTCTTATACCAATGGCTAGAGACCTGCTTTTTTCAGCCGAATATCCAAATGTATTGGCCATCACCACCTTCTGTGTGTTTGTTTGATGATAATTGAATATTTTTCCTCGTGGCCACGTGAACTGGGCTCTACAGGCACTCTGCCCCCCTCCCCCACCACCACTTAACATGCAAAATAGTGGATGATAAATTGGTAATAATAACTACTGAATAGTATTGGCTGATACTCTAAAATTTCCAATTAATTATTCTTATGTGATAAGTCCACTTTAAGAATGACTGGAAAGACAATCAACGGCAGTTTATCTCAGGTTTCTACTACCTCCCAATAATCATGTATGGTGTATATCTCTCAAGACTTGAGCATCCAGAAAAGGTTACTCGAGAATTTATCCACACAGATCATCAATAATGGAACGGGATATAATTAAATGAAGTGGAGTCCTGAATATGGAAAACCGAATAAATTAATGCCCACTGTGAGACGCAAATAATTCTTAATCATTATGCTTAATTACCAGCTTATTTATTATTAGTTATACTATTATTTCTGAAAACTTTGACGTCAGTTAACTATCATAAATGCCAGATAAATTTTGTGACTGAAAGGGTTAAGTTCAACAGCAGCGATCTTCTTATCAATCTTCGCCAAGCGGTGTTCGATGATTCAATTGCCGGAGCCCACTTTACAACAGCACAGTGCTTGTGTCTGCTTGTTATACATTTTGGTTCCACATATCTAATTTATAGAACGTAGGCCAAAAACAACAAGTATCCAGCAATTGTCAACAAGAATATGATTTATACGTGTGTGTATGGTGAGCCCCATCGGTGTCCTGCACTACACAGGGCTCCATAACCCCGCGATGACTCACCGCTCTGCAGCCCTGGCAAAACCTGGAGGTGAGTGACACATTTTTTTTATCTCGGTCTCTCTGTATGAGTAACAAATCATCATGCTTTTTTTCACCCTTTTTTTTTTTCCTTTATATATGTGAAATTTTTTTTCTTCTTCTTCTTTCATTCAATCTTTCTAAAGTCCGATTCATTCAATTAGGAAAGAACAATAATTATCATGGCTTCTGTTGGATCTGCTATCTTGAGTGTACCAACCACTCACCAAGACCTCGATAACTACTTTGTGTTGTTGTCGACATACGTCTCCATCTTATACCGTTTTACCAACGTTGACGACATTGTCTTTGCCTTGTCGAATTATACCACTAAATCACACTCATATATCAGATATAATGTCCCAGAAACACCGTTGTCTTTCAGTGAATTGTACAAAGCCCTACAATCTCTGATTAAAGAATCACAATCTTTCCAGGATTCTGAAGCATTGACTCATCATTTGAAGAAAAACGTCGAATTATCCTTCAGTCAGTTGCGTGACTTCAACAATTATTCCTTCAACATTGTTGACTCTGATGACACTGCTATTACCGCCACAGAATTGTTTGAATTTGCCATCAACTACAACAAATCTTCTGGTAAATTCATTATGGTTTACAACAAAGCTAAATATTCCGAGGAAAGAGTTTCCAGTTTGATAGAACAATTTTCTCAATTCCTTAATATCGTCATTGAAGACTCAACCTCCATTATAACCAGAGTCCCTCTTTTGACCTCATCACAGATTAGTCACTTACCAGATCCAACCATTGATCTTGATTGGTCCGGCTATGTTGGTGGTATTCATGAAATTTTCGAAAGAAACGCCAAACAATGGCCAGAAAGAACATGTGTTATTGAAACCAGTGATCTACAAGGCTCAAATAATAGAGTGTTCACCTACCAGCAGATTAATGAATCTTCAAACATGATTGCCCATTATCTTGTTGATAACGGTATCAAAGTCGGCGATATCATCGCTATTTACTCGTATAGATCTGTCGAGTTATTGATCTGTGTCCTTGGTATTTTGAAGGCTGGGGGTACCTTCTGCGTCATTGATCCAGCATATCCACCATTTAGACAAAACATTTACCTTGATGTTGCTCAACCAGCCGGTTTAATTGTTATTGGCAGAGCTGGAGAACTTGACAATGAAGTTGAATCATTTATCGATGATAAACTAGATTTGAAAGCAAGATTATCAAAGGTCGCTTTACAAAATACTGGGGTTCCAACTGGTGGTGTGGTCCCTGGTACATCTACCGATTGCTTGGACCAGTATCTCAAAGTTAAAGATCAAGGTACTGGAGTTAAGGTTGGTCCTGATTCTAACCCAACTTTGGCATTCACTTCTGGTTCTGAAGGTTTGCCAAAGGGTGTTCTTGGTCGTCACTTTTCTTTGGCCTATTATTTCTCATGGATGGCTGAACGTTTCGAAATGTCGGACAAAGATAACTTCACAATGTTATCTGGTATTGCACATGATCCAATCCAACGTGATATGTTCACTCCAATTTTCTTGGGTGCTAAATTAATTGTCCCTACTGCTGATGATATTGGAACTCCAGGGAGATTGGCCAAGTGGATGCAAGTCAATGATATTACTGTGACTCATTTGACGCCTGCTATGGGTCAAGTTTTGGCTTCGCAAGCAGTGGATGAAGTTCCAACTTTGAGAAACGCCTTTTTTGTTGGTGATTTGTTGACTAGAAAGGATTGTTTGAGATTACAGAGTTTGGCTAAAAATGTTCATATTATTAATATGTACGGTACCACTGAGACTCAAAGAGCCGTTTCCTATTTCTTGGTGAAGAGTTACAATGAAGACAAAGACTATTTGTATACTTTAAAAGATATTGTTCCTGCTGGTCAAGGGATGAAGAATGTTCAATTATTGGTGGTCAACCGTTATGACCCTACCCAAACTTGTGGTATTGGTGAAGTCGGGGAATTGTTTGTTAGAGCTGGTGGTTTAGCCGAAGGATATTGCAAATTGCCAGAAATGAATGCTAAGAAATTCTTGAATAACTGGTTTATTGGACCTGAAGCTTGGGAAGCCGCCGATAAGGCTTTAGATAAAGGTGAAGAATGGAGATCGGTTAACTGGAAGGGCCCAAGAGATAGATTATACAGAACTGGTGATTTGGGTAGATACTTACCTGATGGTAATGTCGAAGTGACCGGTCGTATTGATGATCAGATCAAAATTCGTGGTTTCAGAATTGAATTAGGAGAGATCGATACTCACGTTTCTAAGTTCCCTGTGGTTCGTGAAAACAGAACTATTGTCAAGAAGGATGAAAATGGTGAAAATTACCTTCTCAGTTTCTTGGTTTTGAAATCCGAAAATGCTTCAATCGAGGAAGAATATTTATCTAATAAGTTTGATTCCCTTGACTTCAGCGCTGTTAAAGCGAACGAAGATCTCAGAACAGACTTGGTTAAGTCTTTAGCCAAGTATCATAAATTGGCCACCGGATTGAAGAAATTTTTGGCTACCAGATTGGCCAATTATGCCTTGCCTTCAATTGTTGTTGTTTTACCAAAGTTTCCATTGAATCCTAATGGTAAAATTGACAAAAATAAACTCCCAGTGCCAACTTCTGAAGAATTGGCCAGTGCCGCTAAATTCCTTTACGAATTGGACGACGGTGCTTCTTCTGCTTCTGCTGACCAATTCAACGAAACCCAATCAAAGATTAAACAAATCTGGTATGATATATTGCCTACCAAGCCAATCATTAATCATCTCAATGATTCTTTCTTTGACTTGGGTGGTCATTCCATCTTGGCCACAAGAATGATTTTCCAAATTAGAAAAGAGTTCAATGTTGATTTGCCTTTGGGGACTATTTTCAAACACCCTACTATTGAAGCCTTTGCTGCCCAAGTTGAAAACAATGGTGCCACTGAGGAAGCCTCTGCTGTTTCTCAGCCTGCAAACGGAGAATCAGAATACTTCAAGGATGCCAAGTATTTGTCTACCTCTAGAATCGCCGGCAATTACCCAACTCCAGCACCTTTTACTCCGGGCTCCACGGTCAATGCATTCATTACTGGTACTACTGGTTTCTTAGGATCATTCTTGATCAAACAATTCCTTAATTTTAAATCTTTGGACTTTACCGTGTATGCCCATGTTCGTGCAAGCTCTGAACAAGCTGGCTTCGAAAGATTGGTCAAATCACTTAAGTCTTATGGTAATTATGATCCATCATTTGAATCACGTATCAAGATTGTTGTTGGTGACTTAGCTACCGATAAATTTGGATTGGAAGATTCAGCATGGAAAAAGCTCAATGATGCGGTCGACGTTATAGTTCATAATGGTGCCATGGTCCATTGGGTGTATCCTTATGAAAAGCTCAGAGATTCCAATGTCATTAGTACTATCAATGTTTTCAACATGGCTCTAGTTGGTAAACCAAAGGTTTTTGAGTTTGTCTCATCTACTTCTACCATTGACACAGACCATTATTTCAATTTATCCGATAAATTGGCCAGCGAAGGTAAGCCTGGTCTTCCAGAATCCAATGATTTGATGGGATCCAGTAGTGGATTGGGTACTGGTTATGGTCAAACCAAATGGGCTGCTGAATACATTATCCGTAAAGCAGGTGCCAATGGTCTCAAGGGTCACATTGTTAGGCCGGGGTATGTTACCGGTGCCTCTAATAATGGCGCCAGTAACACCGATGATTTCTTATTGAGAATTTTGAAGGGATGTATCGAAATTGGTGCTTTACCAGAAGATGTGGATAATACCACTAATGCAGTTCCAGTTGACCATGTTGCAAAAATTATCTTATCTACCACCGTCACCTCATTGCTTGGTGAAGACAAGGGCATCAAGGTTGCCCATGTTACTGGTCATCCAAGAATCAAACTTAATGATTATTTGGATACTGTGAACCACTATGGCTACTCTGTTGATAAAGTCAATTATGAATCTTGGAAGACCAAATTGGAACAATATGTTAGTGATTCTAGTAATCCAGAATCTGCGTTGTTCCCATTGTTGCACATGGTGTTGGGTGATTTGAAGGCTGACACAAGAGCTCCAGAATTGGATGATGCTAATACAATTGAAGCTTTGAAATACACTGCCAAACTCAGTGGTACTGAATTCTCAGTAAATGCTGCCGGACAAGGACTCGATTTGAAACAGTTGGGCGTTTACATTAGCTACTTGGTGCAAATTGGGTTCTTACCAAAACCCTCTGCAACCAATAACTTGCCAGCGGTGGAAATAAATCCAGAAACTCTTAAACTTGTTTTAGCCGGTGCTGGTGGTAGAGGTAGTGCTGCCAAATAAAGCTGTTAATCATAAATACTTTTTTTTAACATTGCATTTTTTTTTTTCACGTCTTGTTTTTGCTTACTTATTCTTTTTTTTTTTTTTACATATTCAAACTAATAGAGAACTAAATTTAATTATATCAATATTATTGGGAATAATTTTATGATATTTCAGCACTATCATAATGCTGTAATCAAGAGACTATTAGAAAACCTTACCACTGTGTACAAATTCGCGTCACAATTATGATGAAAATCTTCAATCACCAATCTGAAATTTGGCTACATTGAGACTGCTTAACCAAACATCTAGCTGACTCTCGCATGCGTGCATTAGAATCTAACTTTTTTTTTTTTTTAATTTTATTATAAACTTGATAAATATCTTCCAATCTGGCTCTATCCACGTTATTTCTTTTTATTATCAAGTGGTAAATCACAGAGACCCCAAAATGTCACAACGGTTTGACACAAGTCACGTGGGGAACTTAGAAATAGCAACAAAGGAAAAAACAACAACAATAGAGAGTGTTGGGATTATATTTGGTGAGTAGCAATAATTAATATTTTTCCGTTTCTACAAACATGCTCTTTTTCTGGTTCCTTGTGGTTACTTTATAAAATTCTTGCCTATAGTATTGAACTTGGCCTTGGGATTTTCAGGTTTTCTATTCATTATTATTCAATTCTGCTGTGGAGAGGAAACCCCCCTTCACAATGAAATTCTTCCAATTAAAAAAACATAGTGCTCCTCCTGCCACCAGCCAGCTCAGGAATGGCTCTTCTTTGCCCCCAATTGATCAATACACTCCTAGAGGATCATCTATTTTGCCCAGCTATGCAATTGAAGAAGATGACTTGGAAGAAGATGACGACGAAACCAGAGCAAATACCATGAGAAATAGCTTTCTAGCACAGAATCAGAATTTCACATTGCGAAACAAAAACTCTCGGCATTCGTTTACAACCAATTATAATAATTCCAGAGATATCGGTTATAAAAGAGGGACCAATGCCAATGCCAACGCTGCCGCTGCTGCTGCTTTGAGCAGATCGAATTCTTTGAGAAGCGTATCAGCATCACAGCGACCAAGACCTTCGCAACCACGTTTGAACTCTTTGACAAACCGAGCCTCCAGCAGCCAGAAAAGAGAGTCTCAAGGAGCCCGAACGCTTTCTTTATCGAGAATTGATGAGCAACCTCTATCTCGAAGCAATTCCCATAGGCATAGAATCAACAATAGGGATATCAACAACACCCCTCAACCAATCCGAAATCAAGAAAAATACAGTCATTTCACCTCACCACCCAACAAAAAGTTTAATGAAGGGTTGTCTCAACGTCGATCAAACTCTTTATTGAGTAATACTGGCAGAACCTCTTCCTTTTCTTCGCTACCTCCTATCCTGAATAGAAGGTACTCGATGGCCAGTATGCTTACTAATAACTCTTTGGATATGAATGACATAACAATACAATCGACCACAACAAAACGCGGAAATTCTGTTGTTAAACAAACAAAACTCATTGATTCTCAGGGAGTAACGAGAAGAATTATCACCAAGACAATAAAGAAAATTGGGGCGTATGAGGTTGTCAAGTCTAACATTATCAATCTATCTAATGATGATCCAAACTCCAGCATTCTCGAAAATGGCGGGTACTCTGACATTGATGAACTCGGAGACTTGGAGGAGTTAGATGATAATTACGAAGATGTCTTTTTGCCCCAAGATGAGAAATTCGTGACAGCCTTAGATTTAAATCGCCATTTTGAGGATTTTGATGACGCATTGGCCCCGGATGATGACGAGCCGCAGTATGCAAACTCTATCAATAGAGACACTAGGGTAGACATTGAAAGGGCTTCTAGAGGTGTCACCGGGAATGGGCAGTTGAATGGAGAAGAAAAAACTGAATCTCAAATAAAGGATGTTTCCAAAGAATTCAAGACTCTCGGAATGAGTGATAAGAATGTTATAAAGAAAAGTGATAATACTACAGTTTCCGCACCACTAACTAAACCCATTAGTCAGCCAACAGATAATGAATCCCAGTATTCTGATGCGATGTCTCATACTAGAAGTTCAAGTGATGTTAAGCTTCCTTTTATTGCTTCTAAAACCGACGACATAGAAATATCACCTTTTCAATCTCCTTCGAAACAAGGTAGGTCTTCTCAAAACATAACACAAAAGAATAAGTCATCAATTCTCAGACGTTCTCCCAGCGAAGAATTCGATATATTATCAACTAGGAGTATGAGGAGTAATAGAAGCAGGGTGAGTTTCCGAGGAGTGGATATCATTAATGCCGATGATGGCCAAAGGACTGCTTCGCGTCTGCTGAAAAAGCTCTCCGAAAAAGAAATGTATGACGCCGCTCTTAACGCAGCCACTGCAAAGATTTATGGATCCCCCGACCATGCCAACAGCAAGTCCTCGTTTGAAAGAAATTTGAACCAAGAAAATCATGTTCGTAGTGATAGACGATACTCCATGAGATCGGAGAACCGATCCAATTATAATCCTCCTAAATTGAGAAAGAAATTATCAATATCAGATTCCCTAAAGAGTATATCATTAAATTCTAAAAGTGCATTTCAGAGAACAGAGCCAAAACATAAGAAGCCAACAGGTGTTGTCCCTACATCTCCTCTGGTAAATTCCATCTCAGCAAATAATGGAACATTGAGAAATTCTGAGAAGAAAAAGAAGTTGTCCAGGAAAGAGAAACGGTATCTCAAAGAGAAAGTTAAATTGGAGAACATGGATTTATCTGCAGAGATCAGAGCAGCCCAAAATAGTTACAATAAAAAGCACAAGGATGATCCATATGTTACGCCCGAAGCTCTAGATCAGACACAATTGATTAGGGAAGAGACTCCAGAAGCACTAAATAACACAAACATTGAAAATTCTTCATTGGTAGACAGTACTGGTAATGATCCTAACAAGGTAGGTGAGCAGGTGAAGAAGAAAAGAAAATTCAACTTATTAAAGCTCAAGTGGAACTGACTTAAAATATATGTACCACTTAATATATATCTTGTACCATATTTATTGGAGCGATCTCCGGCCAAGCAGACTTTGATAGAGCTCTGTCCCTATTATTTTAAGATTTTTTTTTTTCTTGATTTGTTTCACTGTCCTAATAATTGTAATATAATTGTCACTTCTTATTATTTAAAATGATTAAGATTGTGAAAATGGGAGATTTATTTAACAGTGAGATAACTGTTTGATCATTTCTTCGAGGCCTGCAGCGGTTAGGCGCCACCGGTCTTTGTTTACTTACAAAAACAAAACAAAAAAAGTTTGAGTAAACAGTGCAGGAGACAACAACAACAGGGAGAACCATAGATATCTCCAGGATGTCCCAGCAGTTGCTTTATGATTCTTTTGTACAAATAGTGGACAGTATTTTGCCATTAGACATTTCGCCAGACCAACGAACAATTATCTTAGAACAGTTTCTCTCATACATTGACCAGACGACCAATGCTGGAATCAACTATGATCTTCATCTAGTGGTCAGCCAATTGAAAAGATTATTCACAAGTGATGCTCAATGGAATCTGTTTCAGCAGGCCGTGAAAATATTGCTACGATATAAAAAAGATAATGATGTAGCAAGATATTTATCGTTTTTTAACTCCATTAATATCGAGAATATAGATGAGACCCGTGGACAGCGACGGCATTTTATTCTGGCGTCACATACTAGAAGTATGACCACTACAAATAATGGGCTTATAAGAAATAATGCTTCTCAAAGCTCGTCTCTCAATAATATCAATGAGTTTGGGGTTAATAACAAAAGGCAAAGATCAAACTTTACTGGTAGGGCATATGATAGCCAATCAATTAATGATCTTGTTAACGATATCCTCCTTGAATTCCAGCCCGACCATATCAAAGAATCCGAGATGATTCAATTCATTTTTTATACCTTATTGTCATCAACTTCGGACTTGTTCCCAGTTGATAAAGTTAGCGGGAAGATTGCGATTCCAGAATCTATTGGGAATAGTACAAGTGGAATACTACATTTGATATTTGAAGCCAGCGTCTTATTCAAGTACTTGATGACAGCAACCAAGAAAAACCACTACAAATCACAAATCAAGGTGGCATTTTTGAGTAATGTCCTGGTATATCTACAACAGTATACCCAATTAATCAATGAGTTGTCTGTATCAAATGCCAATGATATGGGGAAGACTTTGACTGACGTTTATCGCCATTTAGTGGGAGAAATTGACAAATTCAGATTCTTGTATTTCTTAACAGATAAACTCGAAAAAATTCCTGGCAATGAGTTTTTGTCCTTGGTTTTTGGCTATTCCAATTTCGGTGATTTATTGATAAAAGAAGTTGCTATGACGCTATTCAAAGTATCTTCTGAACCATATTACAAAGTGTTGGAGAATTGGATAATAAATGGAGAGTTATCAGATAGTGATGAGGAATTTTTCATTTACAATGACCTAGAAGAAAAAAGTAATGGGATATCGGCGATTAAATTTGATGATGAGAAGTATCCTAAATTTTTATCTGCCAAGATAAAGCATAAAATCTACCAAATCGGAAAAATGATTAAGTTTTTAAGGGATGTTTGCAAAGAATATAATTTCTTAAATGGATACAATCAGAAATTCAGGTCTTTTTTGTCGAAAAGAGAATTGAGATCATTCAATGAAAATCAATTTTCAATTTTGATAGACTCACAATTCAAAGAATTATCAAATTATTCGACTTATTTGTTGTATAATACATACCATTTGGATTATCATATACTCAACCTCAAGAAGTTCTTGTTATTATCTAAAGGCGATTTTATTTATACCTTAATTGAAAATTCATTAGCTGTTCTTGGTGAGCCATCCCAATCTTTGTCGGTAGTTCAATTATCACAGATTTTATCTAATTCCATTGAAAATTCTTCGATAAAATCATCCCCAAGAGATATGCTTCTTCGACTCGATGCAAGAATATTGTCTCTCAATTCATCTGCTAATTTGGGTTGGGATGTATTTACGTTGGATTATAAACTTGATGAAGCTTTGCGGGTGATCATTTATGACAATAATATGGGATTGAGAAATTATTTGAAGTTGTTTAATTTTTTATGGAGGATAAAGAGGATCAGCTTCATGTTGGATCAGTCGTGGCATGGATCTAATATAATATACAAGAGGAATATTAAAGATTTGAAACACCAACCGCAGAATTTTTGGGTTGTGAAACTGTTTAATAAAGTGAATATTATTAAGAATGGGTTAATCAAGTTCATTACTAAACTTTTGGGGTACTTAAGTTTTGATATGATTGATGTGGCTTTCGAGGAGCTTCTTGAGAAGCTCAATAAATCCAAGAATTTATATCTTACCAACTCTGTCAGGGAAAGCTCTATCAAGAACAACAAGCTAGATAGCTACTTGGTTAAGTTTCGTCAAGTGCTTCTTCCAAATAAAGAATATGTCAACGCGTATAATGATAGTATTGTTGATGATGGCACTCCGATGCCTGATACATTTGAAGTGGATCATGAAATTTATTCTATTGATGAGTTCATCAACCTTCATTGTCAATACCTTGAGAAAATTGGAAGCCACAAATTGATCGATTCATCACTGAAACGTTCTGTTGGTTTGTTTTCGGGAAAGTTTTTTGTTCATCAGATTAATGGACTTGTGGGGATCGTTTCTAAGTTTTTGCAAGCTGAGGAAGAGTTCCACAACTTGATATTGGAAATTGTTTCTCAATTGAAGCTCGGAGATAACCATGATGACGGTGATGACACAATGGAAAGCTTATATGGTCATAACAGTATTAGTAAAATGAAAAAAGTGGTGAAATACATTTCCAGAGAAGTTAACGGTGAATTCATTGAAAAGAAACGGGTATTTGTAAAGGATTTGATAAATGATAGAGAATTACAGAACTTTGGATTGGACTTGGGAACATGATGACACAGGATTTAATGATAAATGACGTTTTTTAAGTTTTTACTATTCTGTAATGTTGAAAAATCTTTCTCTTTATGCAGGAACAGGAAAAAATTTTCTTTTTTTATGTGTACTGCTTGTTGTCCAAGAATGCATGTTATTCTAAAAATACCCAAGCAAAGAGGGTGTGGCGCCCTGCATATTACGCAATGATATTCCCATGAGTAGAGCAAATCATGAGAAACAAAGTTTCCAGACGTCATTAAGAAAATTATAAATAACTTCCAGTTGGAGCTCTGAGGTATAAATATTGGACCCCATTCCCAGAAATCATACATTCCCATTTACTCTCCCTTATTGATATCACTAACAACCTTCTACATTACTTTATTTCCATCAACTCATCATACCAACCATGCAATTCTCTATCGCTTCCGCTGCTTTGTCTGCGACCTTCGCTTCATTGGCCATGGCTTTGCCAATCAAAACTGCCGATGATTCAAATTTCAACCTTATGGTGCTTCGCTCTGGTAGTCCAGTCCATTTTGCTCCAGTCAATTATGATGAAACACACGCTCAAGTGTTCTCCATTGGCAGGGCTGCTGGGGGATCACCAGCCAACTTGACTTTGCAATCTGATTCTTCTATTGTGGATGAAACCGGCAGAGGAGTGTACATCAACCCTAACACCGGGGATGTTGGGCTTGTTGGTGAAGGTCAAAAAGCTTCTACTGGTTTCAGTTTCGACGGGTACGAATTCTTGTATCAAGGTAACAGTAGCTTCTTCGCTTGTCCTTCCGGTGAGGATGTCTACTCATTGACCTTTGATTATTCCTACGAGGGGTGTCTTGGTATCACTTTGTATCACATCTAAAAGCTCTAAAGAAATATTAGGGAGCTTGGCCTTTAACCACTAGATATCAATTTTTTTTTTTTTTCAATAGCATTTCGTTCTCTTCGGCCTTTTATAATTTTTCATCTTTTATTCCCATCACTTGAATGGTTTTGGGTCTTAAGTCTTGGCATTTTTCATGAAATATTTTATCTTCTACCACTTTAATGATACTATCATCCATAATAAATAATATAATACAATTTCTTCTAAATATTGATATACCTTGCACTTTCTGTGCTTGCGCTGATCTTGCACTTTCGTCTTATAATTATAAGATCGAAAGATCCATGATTTGGGCACCGTAGATATTCACGTGAGTTTTTTTTTTTTTTTTTTCTTCTTTTCTTTTTTTTTTATCACAGAGGTTTTTTGGTATCAGAAAGCTCAATAATATCGGTCAAATAATAATAATAATAATAATAATAAATGACAAATGAAACCTTAGAAACACATTTCAAGTTCATGCGAATGGCACTTGATCAAGCCGAAGCGGCGCATCGTGCAAGAGAAGTTCCTGTCGGGTGCTTGTTTGTCTACAACAACACCGAGGTAGTTTCCACCGGCAGTAATTTGACTAACGATACCCTTTCAGGTATAAGACATGCTGAGCTCGTGGGGATTGATGAGATATTGGAACGGTTCAACTTGACTTCGTCAGAGAACAAATACGATGCGGAGCGCCAGCACAAGATCTATGAACTTTTCTCTAAGATCGATTTATACGTGACAATCGAGCCTTGCGTGATGTGTGGATCAGCATTACGACAAATTGGGATCAACCGAGTATTTTTCGGGGCCGCAAATGATAGATTCGGGGGAAATGGAAGTATCTTTACCATCAACCATGACGACTTGGGAATAGAGCATGTAAGTGGTAATAATTCGTGCTTTGACAAAACTTATGAAAGCTATCCTGATTTCGGAAGAGAAGAGGCGATCATACTATTGAGGAAGTTTTATGTGGGTCAGAATAAGAAGGCCCCGAACCCTCAGACAAAAGAAGAGGATAGTAGACTACTAAGGTTTGATCAATTCCCGTTGATGAAGTATTCAAAGTATATAACGAAGAAAGAGTTTTTGAAAATGTATGGAGAAAGTAATGTCCATAGATGGATAAGATCTGAACTGGGTGAAGATCTCACGGAGGCTGAGGGAATGTTTATTGAAAACTGGATTGATCCATTGATGCCTCTCAAGAAGGAAGTAAAGCTTGAAATGGATGAATGGCAAAGGAAAATCCAAGAAGGAGTTATAAATGAGAATCGTGATCATGACAGGGGAAATGATGTCAAGAGAATCAAGATAAGTGGTGATTGATCTTTAAACTACTTAATTATATTGTATTAGATTTGTCATATATGGATTTTGTTGTATAGAATAGATAGATTACTAAGACTTTTTCAGGGACAGTTAGATTGTTACTATTTAAAATGAGTAAGACTATGATATGTTAACAGCCACATGCTACAGAGAAAATATTAAGAGAGCATCACATTTACAAATGTTATTATTATGTAATGGGAAAACACCATGAATTGTATGAAGAGTTATAATCTTGAGGATTTTCAACAGAAATACACAGCAGACAGTTTCCTGGGCTTTATAGGGATCGAAACAATAGTGGGAATGATCAAGCAATGCAAGTCAAAATAAAAGCTACACAGTATATACCAAAAGAAATGACCGAAAGATACGATGGTAAAAGAAACACCCTGAGAGTGGCAGACTGTTGATCCCTCGTTGGTGTGATTAATGTGTGTTGCTACGCATTCTCCGTCCATCCTTGAGCAGTTTGGCGACGTTTTCCTCTCACGTCATTTATTGCCATGACCCTCCATCCGGGGCGGCGGGCGGAGGACGGTATATAAGCAATGCTTTGTCAGATGCTTTAATATACTGGGACAATATAATATATAAAAAATAGAGTATATATATATATAATATCAATTATAATAAATCCCGCCCAATAGACAACATGCCAGAAACCACCTTTCAGTTCCAAGACGCCCTTTCCAAGCTACCGATCCCTGATTTGCCCTACACCTGTGCCAAATACTTGGAAATCCTCCAGCCGTTGCAGACAGAACGCGAGCACGCCCAAACACAGATAGCCGTGAAAGACTTTCTTAACAACCCTCTTAGTAAGAAATTAGACCAACAACTACGAGAGTATTCCCGGCGTCGTGCCTCTTATATCGAGGACTTTTGGTACGAGTCATATCTCAACTACGACTCCCCTGTGGTGCTTAATTTGAATCCGTTCTTCCTCATCGAAGATGACCCAAACCCTATCCGCCCATCTCAAGTGAAAAGAGCCGCATCAATCACGATTTCTGCCCTTAGATTTGTTAGAGCCATTCGTCGTAATGAATTAGTCCCAGATAAAATCCGTGGACAACCTTTGGATATGTATCAATACACAAAGCTCTTTGGTTCTGCCAGAGTGCCGACCCTCAATGGTTGCGTTATGCAAACAGATTCCGAATCTCGACACTTAGTAGTGGTATGTCGGTCGCAATTTTACTGGTTCAATGTATTGGATAATAATGATGACTTGTTGCTTGATCAGGAGGCTTTGCTTGCCAATTTCAAAGCCATTGTTCGTGACTCTCAGAAATCGGCGGTCACCGACATTGCCAAATCTTCATTTGGCTTATTGACCACCGAGAACCGTCGAGTTTGGGCAAAAATCCGTCAAAAAATGACCAACAGTATCAATAACGACATTCTCAAAATCATTGACAGTGCCCTCTTTGTTGTATGCCTTGACGACGTGGAAATTGAATCCCAAGAAGAATTATCTATTAATTTCTTATGTGGACTCTCCAATATTGAAAATGGGGTACAAATCGGCACTTGCACCAATCGTTGGTATGACAAGCTTCAAATAATTATCACCAAAAATTCGAAAGTCGGGATCAATTTTGAACATACTGGGGTTGATGGCCACACGGTATTGCGGTTTGTGTCAGATATTTATACTGATTCCATTCTTTCATTTGCTAAATCCATCAATGCCAGCGCTCCTTCTATTTGGAATAACTCTTCCCCGGAAATGAGTTCTACTAATGATCGCTCGAATATAACACCAACAAAACTCAATTGGGACTTATCCCCCGATCTTTCTTTGTCGTTACGTTTTGCAGAAACCAGACTCTCTGATCTCATCCAACAAACTGAGTTTGCAGTGCTTGAGTTCAAAGGTTATGGATCCAACATGATCAAGAAATTTGGATGTTCCCCAGATGCATTTGTGCAAATGAGTTTCCAGGCCACTTATTATGCTCTTTATGGGAAAGTTGAGTGCACTTATGAACCAGCAATGACGAAAAAATTCTTTCACGGCCGTACTGAAGCTATCAGAACGGTTTCTAATGAATCTAACTTGTATGTTCGAAAGTTTTTCGAGAACATTCCAGCAATTACAAAGTTAAGCTTACTCAGAGCAGCATGCCAGAAACATAGTGCAAGAACTAAGGACTCGTCTAATGGCCTTGGAGTGGACCGTCATTTATATGCCTTGTTTTGTATTTGGAAAAAATGGGCTAACTCAAGTGATTCAGAAGAAGAGCTGATCAATGATGACGATTCCGATACCACCGTTCACCTGAATCATGAAGATGATGAATTTTCTGCTTATTCCAAAGAATTACCATCGATATTTGCAAATTCCGGCTGGGACAAACTCAATAACTCGGTGATTTCTACCTCCAATTGTGGAAATCCATCTCTACGTCTTTTTGGTTTTGGCCCGGTTACTCAAAATGGATTTGGGTTGGCATATATCATAAAGGAGGAATCAGTTACTATTGTTGCCTGTTCCAAGCATAGACAAACCAGAAGATTTGTGAATACTTTGAATTCCTATTTTGTCGAGGTGAGTAATTTATACAGGGAGACTCAGACTCAAGGAGTTATGGTTGACAATATTCCAGAACATCAATTTGATGAAAGAAATAACCGGTTTAAATCTTTACAAAACTCCATTAGCGTGAAGAAAGACCAGCAAGTAAATAATCCTTCTGCTGGGAATTCTTCTGTCGCCCTCAATTATTTATTAGGCGGATATGGATACTTTGATGTTGGCGAAGATGAAATTAAGCTGAGAGATCAAAGTCCAGAACCTCCTTTCAAGACTGAAGGCAAAGAGATTAAAATATTTCGGGCCAAGAAAATCGAGAAGAAGTTAAAATTGGCTGAATATTGAAGAGCTATGGGTTTCCTGTGAATTTGCATCTGTTCTTTTTTATTCTTCTTTCTCTGTTTTCGTCATTTTTTGCGCATAGTATTTTTTTTTTTTGTCATGGAATGTTTGTTATTCTTCATTTATTTTCTTATTTAATAGTATATTTTTATCCCCAATGTTTCGATTATTGTCTTGTGTATTTCATCAACAAATAGAATCGTAAGCTTTTACAAATTGACAGGGGGTAATGAAGATCATTGATTTTTTTTTTCTTTACGCATTCTTGTTTGAAATTCACATGTGAGCGGTTTCTACATTCCAAAGATAGTCAACATTTTTAATATTTCGTTTAATCCCACAATAGTTTAACAACAATAATGATGACAGGAGAATGACACAGAGTGCGCATAGCTTCTGGATTTTTTTTTTTTTTTTTTTGGGGGGAAAATAAAATTTTCAGGATGAGCAGAGGCTCTCATCGTTACCAAGTTGGAAAGAATATAATTCAAAATTTGGGAAATATCTATAAATTGCTCGGGTTTCCCTCAATTTACTTTGCTTTCCAATAATATTTCTAATGTCTGATCAGAAACGCCAAAAAACTAATCCTACTGAAAAAATGTCTAGTCCTCTTAAGATTTGTGTTCACTCTGGCTCTTTCCACGCCGATGAAGCCCTTGGTTACTACCTTCTTAAACTTCTTCCTAGATTCAAGGATGCCACCCTCATACGTTCTCGTGACCAAGCTCAATGGGAAGCCAGCGATATTGTCATTGATGTCAGTGGTAAATACGATGGTGTCAAATTCTTTGACCATCACCAACGTGGTTTTGAAGAAACTTTTAGCGACGATTACTCTACCAAACTTTCATCTGCCGGGTTGGTTTACAAACATTTTGGCCGTGAAATCATCAGTGAGGTTTTGAAATTAAACAGCGCAGATGAAAATGTTGACCTTCTCTATTTGAAGATGTACAAAGAATTTGTCGAGTCCCTCGATGCCAATGATAACGGTATTGAAGCCTATCCAAAAGAAGTGAAACCAGCTTTCCACTACCGTAACATTACTTTGCCTTCCATCGTTGCCAATTTCAACCCATCATGGAACGAGGACCACTCAGACGAGGTTTACTACCGTCAATTCCTCGTGGCCAGTGATTTCATTGGTAATTGTTTCTTGAGAATGCTCAAATCATTGGGTAACTCTTGGTTGCCAGCTAAAAAGGTTGTTTCCGATGCTTTCGTAAAGCGCTTTGACGTCGATAAGTCTGGTAGAATCCTCATTCTTGATCAATTTGCTCCTTGGAAAGAACATCTCTATGATATTGAATTCAAGAATGACGCCAAGGGAGAAATCACATACGTGCTCTTTGAAGATACTTCTGGATCTTGGAGAATTTCTACCGTGCCAATTACCAGCTCATCATTCAGCAACAGAAGACCATTGCCAGAAAAATGGAGAGGGGTCAGAGATCAAGCTCTTAGTGACTTGACTGGCGTCGAAGGATGTGTCTTTGTTCATGCTGCTGGTTTTATTGGTGGTGCAAAGACCAAGGATGCAGTTTTGAAGTTGGCCAGAATGAGTTTAACTATGGATTAAATTTGATGTGGAAAAAAAAGGGGAGTATTATTATTATTATTACAGCACCATGTTTTCTTTTAGGGTGGGTTCTTTATAGTATAAATTGTAACGTTTTTATTTGATAATTTTTTGTTGGAGAACTGGTAAAGATGAATTAATTTAAAAAAAACATACAAGTAAATTTTTTTTTTTTTTTAATGTATTCGGCCATTTTTAATTTCACCCCAAAGAAAAATATCCTGAACAGTTTTCACAAAATACGGGGAGAAAAAAGGTAATAACAATAGGGAAATGGGAAATGCTGTTGAAGTACTGATTGACATATATGGTTCTGCTATTTGTGTTTTTCCTTATGGAGACATAAAAAGTCAGCTTATTGCTTGCTGCTCTTGTAATCTTCACTCAACCAATGTAATGCCAACGGATGAACACTTGGAACCATACATATTTTCATCTTCTTTCTAGTATGTTGATCTTCAATTGTCTTATTGCCATCTGATTTCCCTCTTAGGATCTGTTCAATATCATTGTACTTCACTTCACTTTCATCCTCTGTACCTTGACCTGCGGCCACGAACTCAATATCATCATTGAAGTTTATGCTCTTTGTAATTTTTCCCTTGTTTAAATGGATCAAATGGGTTGGGAAATCCAAAGTCGCCAACCCATCAAATATGTGAGTGGCATAAATGATACACGATTTACGGGTCAAGGTCTCTTGTTTCAACCAATTGAGAAGTCTGAGACGCACCAACACATCGAGATCAACGGTGACTTCATCTAATAATAACACTTGCCAAAGAGGGAACAATTTGATGAGCAATTGCACTCTTCGGCGTTGACCATCACTAATATGGTTCATGTTCCACGATAAGTCAATGTCCAAAATCTCCAACAATACATCACGACGATCTGGTAAATTATTGATGCCCACCGATTCAATGAGGGTCTTCACTGGCATATCGCGTCGTATCACGGAGTTCAATATCCATTCGGTTCCAAGAAATGTGGCGACATTGTTAGATGCTCTACTAAATGGGTCTTGGCCAGCAAGTTTGATTGCCTGAGGGGTACTTGTGAGTCGTTGTCCGGAAACAAGTTTGAGAAGGGTTGACTTGCCAGCACCATTAGGACCAACGATGACGAGACGTGACCCCCAAGCTAGGGATAAAGAAATGTCTTGTAACCCAATCAGGCCAGTTGGGTAGGTGTAATTAAGATTTTTCACTTCAATGGCAAGATCGGTCATCGCAATAAAAGAATTGAAATTATTATTATTGGTATATGGTAGAATCTCTAAATGAATAAAAAGAACAAGAAATAAAAATATGAAAAGAAATGCAATGTAGCTGCTTTGTCTTTTGTTTCCTTTTCCAGTGGTAATTAGAAATCTTTGCAATTTGTATAATATATAGTAGTATAGTATAAAGGGGTATTTCGTCAGAAAGAAGAAAGAAAAAAAAACATCATTACTGTCGTCAGCACGTGAGCATCTTGCCTTCACTGACTCCGGTATAAATCATTTAGGAACCTGACGGCCACCGCATGGACTCTGATGTAGATCTGCTCGTCATCCAAGATTTCCAGAAGGTTTCTAAGAATGATAGTTTGGGTTCTGAGCGATTCCAATGGCGGTGATGTATCTTCATCTTCTGATGCAGATGAACTTTTCAGCGATGATCTGGCGCGCTGAGAGTCCCGTCGGACTGATCCACGATAGATTGATACTGTGGGGTCATGCGAATCATTGATAGAACTGTTGAATGAGTTGATGGTATTGGTTGAATAGTTTTCGTGGTAGTTCTTATTATTAGTATTATTAGGGGATTGGTAATTTAAACTTGCACTGGCATCCGTTAGCAGGAGTCTTTTTTTCTTCAATGATCTGATAAGGTAATGGAAGAACATGCAAATTTGATTTGAATGTTTAAGTAAAGTGCTCTGGTCATCACTGGTGAGAATTAGGGAGTATTTGCGAAGCTTGCCTCTTGCTGAAGAATCCAGTACACTAAAGGTTCTAGATATAGAGTACAACAAATTTGAGTCACCAAACACCGTGATTTTCGAACTTGCCTCCTCCGATAACGATCGCGCGACAATGGATTTAAGTTTTTCATTGACCACTTGGTCGTTGAAGCCTTGGGACGATATATAAGTGCTCCTGTCAATATCCAGGACCATGCAGTGTCGAGGAACCGAGGATGGCAAAGTGTCGGGAAGATTCAACTTGCAAGATGCACATTGTAAGCGGTCAGGAATTTTCATTGGGAGAGGGGCAAGGCGAGCCCGACGCCGTCGCGAAGATAAAAGAGTGACGGGCCCGTGGGTCTCGCAAAAATGAGCGAGGGTAAAGTAGTAATAGGGCATTAAATATATATGTATATATATTTATATGTAGAAGTTCTATGATTATTTTTCCAACACCGAATTTGCTTTCTTGTGTAACTTGTTGTTTATTCGGTATTTTTCTATTGGGTGTGTGCAAAAAAGTTTTTCCTTCCTTCCCTGCCCCCGGGAGCCGGTGCGGTGGGCTGCGGTTGGCCGGTAACGGGCTGCGGTTATGACCTTTGGATACCACCCCCTGGTATTAATGATCATGTGATCTACACCCCTTGTATCCATCCGCTACGGTGGGCGAGAAAGACAACCGGCAGGGCAGCACCGGAAGACTAGTCTCCACGCACCTGGAGCCAATTTTGAAAGAAAAAAAAACACTGCCTATTCGCACTCCCGCCAATAGCGTGTGTTGAATAGCTAAAAAGTTTTTTTCCCTAATTGAAAAAAAAAAACATCAAACCACTAATTGTGATAAAATCTTAACTAGTTCGACAAACACCAACACCAAGGAATATTCTCGACTTCACACAAATCAAACATTAGCCATGTTCAGACAAATCATCAGAACCCCAGCCCTTAGAGTTGCCGTTCCAGCCATCCGTGCTAGACCAGCCTTTGGTTCTTTCAACAAGTTCGTCAGAAACTACTCCGACCACCACGAAGAAACTTATGAAGAATTCACCACCAGGTAAGTGCATACACTGCCTTTTTAGCATAAGATTATGTTTAAATATATATTGGGAATTCAGGTATACTAACAACTATATTAAATAGATTCGAAAAAGAATTTGAACAAGCTTACGATCTTTTCGAAGTCCAAAGAGTCCTCAATAACGCTTTCTCCTATGATTTGGTCCCAGCTCCATCAGTGATTGAAAAGGCTTTGTTGGCTTGTAGAAGAGTCAATGACTACGCCACTGCCGTCAGAGTTTTCGAAGGTTTGAAGGTCAAGGTTGACAACAACGAACAATACGAAGCTTACCTTGAAGAATTGAAGGATGTTAGAAAGGAATTGGGTGTTGACCTTAAGGAAGACTTGTTCCCAGAATCTGCCTAAGAAGATAATTATTGTACCTGAAAAATTATCGCCAAAAAAAAAATATAAAGCAGAACAATAATATCAAAAAAAAAAAATTCAAAAAAGAGATATAATGAAGAAAGTAAAAAACAGGGCAACAATATGACCAAAGAAAAAAAGTATTTAAAAAAAAATTAATTGAATAAAAAGATATTAAAGAAACCTTTTTTTTCTATTCTTTTTTTTGTGATTTTTATTTTTCTATATTTTTGTGAAATTTGGTGTTCTGGAGTATTATTAAATGATTTATTGAATATGGTGAAGGAGTTGCTACTTTTTTTTTTGTGGTATTGGACGTGCTGTGGTTAGAAATGACATCTACTATAATTCTTTTTTTTTTCTGTGTTTTGTTTGTGAAGTCACTAGTTATTTTCAGTTTTAAAAATTGAAGTTTTACATAAACATTACTACTGTCATTTGGTATTACTATTACTATTATTCCTATGATTTGTCATATCTATTGCTACTGTTATGAGGGGAATGTGCATTTCAGTATTATCTACTCACAATTTATCTATCTATTCCCACAATACATTATTATTATTATTATTATTATCATCATTGTTATCATTATTTTTTTCATCATTATCATTCTTCTCATAATCGTCATTATTATTATTATTGTCATCATATCTGTAAGGCTGGAAAGAGATCTAAAAATATATGCAGTGAGAAAATAAAAATCGTACCACCAAAGCAAACAGGGGGTCTTCCACATACTTTACCATTTGTCCTTCTCTTTTCCGGACCCCTTTCTAATTGCCATATAAACTTTGAGATATTTGAACAGTTATAACCCCATCTTTTTATTCACAAAGCAAGGCTCTCAGTGATTGTTTCAATATACCGAATCACCCCCTACGTACAACCTCCCAGAGATATTTATACAGGGTGCGGAACCCCTCAAATAGATTTCTGTGTCACGTGCGCTTATCTTTCCCTTGGCCGACTATCACCAGAAAAACGTAAGAAAACGTCAAAAATCCTCATCTCATCTCATCTCGCATTTAGAAGTTAAACGTTGCCCAGAAAAAAAAAAATAGAAAAGAAGAAAAAATAAAGGAAAAACAAAAAAAAAAAAAAAAAGATTAGAGAACTATCATAAAATAAATACAGCACCCTATAGAAGAATATCCTTCATAATGTACCCAAACACAACTGCCTTCCAAGGGCCCGCGCAAGGTCAATCTCCCCTGCAGCAAACCCTGGTTCAGCTGTGGGCAAAACCTTCTAAAAGTATGTTCTGTGCTTCAATCTTGAATAAACAGGCTTTAATTAATCTTATCTGATTATGAGCTATGAAGAAATGTGTCGAAAAAATAATAATAGCAATGCTATTGCCTAAAAATTCTTGATGAAATCGTTGAGATCAATCTGATGATATCCTTTTACTAACCGCTCTTATTTTCTAGATCTATCTCATGTCCCTTGTAAATTCTTTCGTCAAGGTGCTTGCCAGGCTGGAAACTCCTGTCCATTCTCCCACTCGATGGATCTTCATTCGCCAACCACTATGAATCCTTGCAAGTACTTCCAGAAAGGCAATTGTAAGTTCGGGTTGAAGTGTGCTCTAGTACATGTGATGGCTGACGGAAGAAAAGTTCATACTCGGGCGTTTGCACAATATCAAAAGGACCAGAACCAGCCAGTATCATCAGCAGCACAGATACAGCATCCAGGAATATCTCATGTTGATACTCAACAAATTCAAATCCCATCACAAACAACAAAATTTGGCCATTCTGCTTCTTCCTCAATATCCGCCAACAATAACATTGGATCCAGTAATGTTTCGAGCCCATTGATATCATCTTTTCCACATCAAGCCACTAATCAAAACCATTACTTTAATAATAACCAGCCGCAATCTGGTCCCGCATCCAGTGAGCAACAATTCCTAAGCTATCCTAACACTTGGTCTCAGAATAGCAACCACCAGACTAATGAGGACCATTACCCTTTGAATTCTTCAAATGAGTTGATGGATAAAATAGGGAATACATACGCCGGAAGTAATAATATTGGAAGTTTTGGTACCATTAGGACTTTACAAGAGTCTAATGGCTTTGAAAGCTCATCCCATGGTGTTAATGAAGCTGCCAAAGCAAATGATACTGTGTCTAACTTGGAAACTAAAAACGAAGAAGCAGAGGAAAATGATGACGATGATTTAAAGTTTGAAGAAGATTATGTTCCATCAAGCTTAATGGATTTGCTAAGCTCACAAGAGCTAAAGCGGAAAATTGCCAAAAATGAGAACACTGATGAAGTCAACAATCGTATAAATGGTAGTGCCTTCGAGTCCAATATCATTAGTAATGATAATACGTTTAATACTAATGCTTCTAATATTATTGTTGGTGATGGTGAAAATACTCTTGCTCCGGGAACCCCTTACCCAACCCATACTCATGACAGTGGGTTTAGTAATTTGACGAGACAAATCCATAAAAACGGCTCTGTTTCCTCTACCTCTTTATCAATGGGTTCTGGTTCTGCCAACAATAATAATTATGTCACAACTAGTAACTCTAATAGCATTAGTACAAGCTCTTCTAAAATCCCACTATTTTCTCCTACTTCCAGTACAGGGTTCTCACCAGTGGCAGAATTGAGCTCATTAAGTTTCAATGGTTCAAAGAATGATGTTTGGGGTATTGGCAATGGTGGATTTGGGGGTGCGGCTAATAACTCCAATTCCAGCAATATTGTCTCTAATACAAATGGCCTTGTCAACAATGGTGTTAATATCAACAGTGGAGAGCCCAGATTTTCAACCAGACATGCATCGTTTGGCTCACTTTCTAAAGGAACCCCTCTGGACTCCTCATCTTCTTTCCAACCACTTCCATCGCAGTTTCTGCTGCATCTGTATCTGCTGGGACTTTTGAATAACCCCATCAATTTGAATGGAAATGGTTACAATGTTGATAATAATGAAATTAACATTAGTCGAACGTTGACTAATTCAAGCTTATCGAGGGGCAACAGTTTTGGAAGGGATTCTAGGTTCGGGGTATGGGGAGTGAGTAACAATACTAATAATGGGGGGAATATAAATAGGGGAGCGGATGATTTGGTGGATCGAACATCTAGATGGAGCGTTAGTGAATGAATTACCAGTGATGGGGGTGTTGTACATCTAGCTATCAATTCTACTTTTTTTTCTTATACAAAAATTCCTCTCAGATCTTCTCCTTTTTCTTTTCTTTTTTTTTTCTTTTCTTTTTGGTTTTTAATTATTAATTGATTTTTGGTGATACTTTTACAGTGAAAATATAGAGAATGCAGTTTCCTCTGCAATATTCTTTTTGTTTCTTGATTTTTGGAGTGATTTTTTTTTGTTATCTTTTTCTAGAACACTGTCTAGAATATAAAAAGAAAAAAAAAAAAAACTTTCTTTCTATTATTGTTTTTATTCTTATACTGGGGCCTGGAAATTAATTTTTTTTTTCTTTTAGTATTTGGAAACTTTGTATTTTATTTTATTTGATTTACTGAATTTATTATTTGATTTCCTATTCTATCTATTACCAATTTATTTATTACCCTGGGGACTTTATACTTGGATCACACAAAATCAAAAAAGAAGAACAAAAAAAAAGTATTGTTTTTTAATTTTAAAGTCGATTTTTCATTTCACCAAATGTAAATGGATTGATGTGATGTTCCATATCCTGTTTTTGTCAAGCGCTACCCAAAAAAAAAAAAGTAAGTTTATCTTTATCAATGTAATTTCTGAAAAATGGCAAAAAGATAGGAAATTGTTCCTTATTTGATAAACCATAGCATTCAACTGATAGCCCATAACTTTTAGGTGGCTTATTGAGCTCTCTTATTTGTGATCATTCATTTTCACCTTTATCTTCATCAACAGGCTCCAACCCCCACTTCCCAGCTAAATACTTCCGGTTGACAAGATCATTAGCAAATTTGAGAAGAAATTCTTCAAGCCCCAGAAACAATCTGAACCACATGAAATCGTGATTTACGAACTTGATGATTTGGCCAACTTGATCTTTGTTGGCTGGATTTAAATCAATACATAAGCTGTCGCCGCTGCTATTCAGGGCAAATGCGATCCACTTATCATCAAATCATGTCTGCTTAATCTCCATTTATTCATTTGTGTCATTGTAACTCGGTCTATCATCACCATCCAGGAGATCTGAAGTTTCTAGGTCATTTTTGATTTCATGTAGCTGTTGCCATGCAGCTTGAACATCTTCTGTTGATAGAAGCACTCCATCCACACTAAATACTTCGATATCTTCAGCAGCACCATTATGAATCTCCACTGTTTCGATGTATGATTTTGGTATTTCGATTCCATTCAGTTTCTATTTTTAGCTCTTCAATTTGTTGATCTGTGGCAGGAGGGTTCAATGCGGCCAATATCTTAGTATAATTTTAATCGATTTTGATATTTTCTTTTAGCCACGACTCAATTGTGTCCCAAAATTCATTTGTTTTGTTAATGGTCATTTTACTTCTATTTTTTTTTCCTCTTTTGATATCAAATAATTATTTTCTTGTAAATTATTTTCCCTGCAAAAACAGCTACATCTTTGATTCAAGTAGTTCGAAATGAAAACAGAAACAAAAACAAAACAAAGCATGATCCAAATAATAATGATTTACAATAGAATACCATAATTTAAGAAGGAAGTCTCATCACCCCGACAACAAAATAGTTAGAAATGTATAAAGATATGAGGTATTTTTGATAGTGTAAGAATATCCATATTGGTCAACACATGGTTTTCGGATGATACGTAAGCGACATCAAAAAACGAATCTGTAACCTAAAGTAAATAATAGATGCTGAGATGTTAATGTCAACAATCAAGGATATCTCACCAAGCAAACCCTTTGAAACCAACACAATTTTTCATCAAACTCCTGGAAATATCACTGAAGAAGGAGTGTTAGGAAGTGGCGGTACTAAGGTTATGGGCGCTGATTAGTCATTACAATCCTTTTGATTTGAATTGGTGTTGATCACAGAGGGTGGAGAGAATCAGCATTTTATATATATGTTATATTAGCTGATCAAACAGCTACGAGAAAGGCAAATGTTTTCTTTGATCAGATCTACGATTATCTCGATGTTTGGAGAATAGATCTTCAGCTGAATTTTGTTTAGAAGCAAGTGAAATTGGTTATACCGAGCTAAAGTCCATTTGGAATATTACCGGAAAAACTGAATCTTCACAGAAATCCAAAGTTTTTTTTTTTTTTTTTTTTTTTCAGCTCAATAGTGCTCCCCCACCTTGAATAGATCTTCAGGATTCGGAGAGCTTCCATGTATTTCAGGATATGAAAAAGAAGGCGATCTTGCTGATTGTTGGTGGTGCTATAATAGCTGGAAAATAAGTAGATCCTTTATAAAAATATAATTAATTGCGAGATATATATTTCCATCATTTGTGGTGTAAGCGTAGAACGAACGGACTCCCGGACAATTGAAATTAAAAAGGAGGTCTGAAACCCCCTACAACCTAAATTTCAAACCTGTCGGTTCACTGTTGACACCTTTTCACTGGCTATCTACGGAAGCTAATCAAAGACATGGGTTGGGTACTACAGGAAGCCGACCAAAAGTACGTTCACTTTCTATGTTTGTCACAATATGTTATTGGCCTTTCTCGCAAGAAGATCGGCCGCCATGAATCTCCAGTACCAAGCCAAGATTCGGATGCCTATTTCTTGAAAAAATTTCCAACTCCAAATTTAAGTTCCCATTACACTGGCAAGAACCGTTGGTGCTTTTGTGAGTAAATGAGTTGTATATCAACGAGTAACGGAGATTCTAAATAACATGTAAGCCGGGCACATGGGCCGGTCAGGCACTTTCACCTCCAAGGATCAGCCGGTGGTCTGCCTGTGCGATAATAATAGTAATAACCATTAACAACTACGTAACCTTAACCCTCCCCCCGGTTTGCGCAGCAGTGGGTGGTATGACTCATTGCTGGTTGAAGCCAATTAGTCACCGCCGATACCGCTGGGGGGATTTTTGTGCTAATTGCACCGCATTTTCGCTGCCCCCATCGTGGTTATGCACCGATGGACAGACGTCGGGGGATTCTCCATAAATACTTCACCGGTTGCTCGATATTTTTCACTTTCGAAAGTTTTGTCTTGCTTTCTTCTTCTTTTTCCCCTATCTATTATTCACAAGAAGCTTTGTTCTCCACTATCTTCTTTTAATATTCTATCTTCCCCCCAATAATAAATCACAATGATGTTCAGAAATACCACCGCTGCCCGCCGTTCAGCTTCTGCTGTTGCTAAGAGAGCTTTGTCCACCAAGGTTCTTGGTGCCGCTGCCCGTCCAACTATTGCTAGCCGTGTCGTCACCAAGACCACTGCTCAAATTGCCGCTACCAGAGGTATCAAAAACATCAACTTTGGCGGTGTCGAAGAAGTTGTCCACGAAAGATCCGACTGGCCTCGTGAAAAATTGCTTGAATACTTCAAGAACGATACTTTGGCCCTTATCGGTTACGGTTCCCAAGGTTACGGTCAAGGTCTTAACATGCGTGACAATGGTCTTAACGTCATCATTGGTGTTAGAAAGAATGGTGCTTCTTGGAAGGCCGCCATTGAAGATGGCTGGGTCCCAGGTGAAAACTTGTTCGACGTCAACGAAGCCGTCACCAGAGGTACTTACGTCATGAACTTGTTGTCCGACGCTGCCCAATCCGAAACTTGGGAATCTATCAAGCCATTGATCACCCCAGAAAAGACCCTTTACTTCTCCCACGGTTTCTCCGTCATCTTCAAGGACTTGACCAAGGTTGAAACTCCAAAGGACGTCGACGTCATTTTGGTTGCTCCAAAGGGTTCCGGTAGAACTGTCAGATCTCTTTTCAAGGAAGGTAGAGGTATCAACTCTTCTTTCGCTGTTTTCAACGATGTCACTGGTAAGGCCCAAGAAAAGGCTTTGGCTTTGGCTATTGCCGTTGGTTCTGGTTACGTTTACGAAACCACTTTCGAAAAGGAAGTTGTCTCTGATCTTTATGGTGAAAGAGGTTGTCTTATGGGTGGTATCCACGGTATGTTCTTGGCCCAATACGAAGTTCTTAGAGAAAACGGTCACTCCCCAAGTGAAGCTTTCAATGAAACCGTTGAAGAAGCTACCCAATCTCTTTACCCATTGATTGGTAAGTACGGTATGGACTACATGTACGATGCTTGTTCCACCACTGCCAGAAGAGGTGCTTTGGACTGGTACCCAATCTTCAAGGATGCTTTGAAGCCAGTCTTCCAAGACTTGTACGAATCTGTTAGAAACGGTTCCGAAACTCAAAGATCTTTGGACTTCAACTCTCAACCAGACTACAGATCCAAATTGGCTGAGGAATTGGATATTATCCACGATATGGAAATCTGGAAGGTTGGTAAGGAAGTTAGAAAATTGCGTCCAGAAAACAACTAGATTTGATGTAACATCGTCTCTCTTTGAATGCTCTCCTTTTTTTTAGTTCTTTCCTTTTCCCGATTTTTCTTTTCATGCTTCGTGTTTTTGTAAAATTTACTCTGTGTTTATGATTTGATATGAAATAAAAATTAAAACTTTACGATATATTTTTTAATCCAGGATTATTTGTAAGTGAAATTTTTCAAGGGTTTCCCCGCACCGATGGTACACGCGCTTGTTACGAGCCCGTTGGAAGGTTTTCAAGAAACTAAAATGTGAACTGCCCTCAGCATCTGCTTAGATATCCCCAATCTTTGCCCATAAAAAGGAGCAATAATAGGCTGTTAGCATGGCTCCGATGACTACGCCGGTTTTGAATCATAGGAAGATCAAACACTTGGTATCAATATCCCTAAGAAACATTAAAATCCCAGAAACTCTAACGATATCGGAGATTTCTCATATCGGTAACAACAAATCAAAACTTGATCCGCTGGAATCTTCTTTCCAGAGTTCTACGTCACTTGATAACCATAACCATTCTATGGAGGCACATAATACCCAGGAGTTGGATCACTTTATTTTATCCCGTTGTTCATTCTATGATACCTTTTTTGTGCTTCAACTCCCTAAATCACAAACCCCATTCTATATCAGTGAAATATCCTCAGAATGTATGAACGTTGACTTCCACGATATAAACCTCATGGCCCTTGCATTGAAGGATCCCATTGGATTTGCTCAATTATCAAAACTGAGAAAAGTGAAGCTACGTGTGTTTGTTCGACGTTCGAACCATGACGCTCCCTGGAAAGTGTTGTTATCCCGAACAATATTCATGAGTAATTTGATGTATGTGGGGCCGGAATTGGACCAACTTCAGCACTCCTCCAAAAATAATGAATTATTTATATCCATGACTGATGGGGTATTTAAATTATCCCAGACCACAGTGCAGGAAATTCGACAAAAATTATCAAGCCAAACGACGAAAACAATTAAGCAGGGCCGGCTGAAATTTGTAGCTAATCCCGACGGTGGCGTGCCGATGATGGACTACGAAAGTATCATGAAGCTAGATAATTTAAAACTTTGCATAATGGATATTCAAACCATTAACTATCTGTTAACCATGGGCATCGACAAGGCAATTCGCGGTGGTGAAACTATAGAACCGCCCGCGATGAACAGTGATTTTAATGATAAAAAAGTCCAAATCAGGAATATGAGATGCAAGGTCACGGATTTTCGGAAAGTGATAGAACTTTTGAGGAATAATAATTATCAATTGAAGAAGAAGTTGACAACTAAAAAGAAAATTCTAGATCGCTTGAAATTATTGATTTATGATGATGGGTGTGATGATGATAATGATAATGATAATGATGATTATGATTATGATAATGATGCGATACAGACGAACGGAAGCTCCACCGAAGATGGATTCAACAACGAGGAAGTTTACGAAGGAGTATTAAAGAAAGAGGAACGCCTTGACAAGATCAAGTTCAAATTTGATGATGATCATAACACAGTACACCAACCCAGGGCCACTCCTATCAACCAGCATCACCAAGTTAATTCAATTATTCTGTCGATTGATTCCGAAATTCAGACGTTGAAATTAAAGTACCATGAAAACTCTGAGGACTTACAACTACTTGATCTGCAAATTACAAGTGAGTTGTCCCAAATATTCAAAACCCTTGTTAACATATTCCCTATTATCCCATTAAATTCTAACCCTATTGAATTTTCATTGCTCGGATTAAGACTTAGCAATCTCTGCTATTTTATCAGGTATCCAAACTATAACAAGGGGGCTCAGAATCATCACTCTGCTGACGAGGATGATCTTGTCTTTTTGTCAAAGGACGACCTTCAATTAGAAATTGATGCCTGTTTAGGGTACGTCACTACATTAGTACAACTTCTTTCGTTGTATCTTGGGATTCCTTTAAAGTACCCAGTGATTTCCTGTGGAAGTTACTCGGTGATATGTGATTATGTCAGTGCGTTAAATGATAATAATAAAGTGTTTCCCTTACACTTGAGCAACAGGTATCCAGCAATGGGACTCGCAGGGTCCCTGAAAAAGGTTATATTGTTCAAATTTGAGTATGGGGTGAGTCTATTGAATAAGAATATCCAACAAATCATGGAATCTGAGAGCCTAGTGGGACCTGACCAGAGAAACATTTTAGGAAATTTGAAAATGTTGTTGTTATATTTGGCATCCAAAGATTTAGGGACGCCATGAGGGAATAAAGGAGTAGTTATTTTTGATAATAGCAGGAAGTGTTATTTTGAAAAAGTAATATGATTATCTCCAATTCCAGATGGCATATGTAAAATGGATTGATTTACGTTAGAAATGGTATTGATAAGAATATTCTCTATAGATTTTTGTATTATATTATATGAAATATATGAACTTAACTTCATTTTGTTTACTACAGCAATCTAAAGGCAAAGCGAAGTCGATGGCAAGCCTATTTTAGGGATCAAGATCTAAAAAAAAGGTAAGACTTCCTTTCATCTTGATATCTCGAGAAAACGGGATCCTGAGCAAGAATGAATATTAGTCGAAGAACAGTCGTTCGGCACAATAAGGTGTTACCAGGAAGGTTCATCTTTTATAAGCCTATACTAACCTGATCTGTATCATTGTTTTCCAGGAAGTTCAAAAGTTCAAATTCAATGTTACACACAATAAGAAATCTTACATTTTTATCTCAATTTAGAAAAGCAAAATGGATGCACATCTTCAAGATGTTGTCATTGCAATTAAAAAACTCTTTTGTAATACACACAAAACCTAAAAACTCAAAAACCCATGGAACGAAAAGCGTAACAAAAAAGTATGCAAATTAAAAAAATGATTAATATACCCGTATATCATCAGACCAACAAAAATAAAAAGCATCAACAATCGTTGTGAATAAGCAGAACCGACAAAGCAACTTTAACCCAAAATGAGCTCGTAAAGAATGATGATGACATTCACCAAGATTAATGGAATTCGAAGCAACGTTCTGGTAGCAGATATTAAATTGATCATTCTGCCCTTCACACTAACGTCATTTTGGAATTGCTTGCCACTGCTACCCCAACCAATTCTATTCAAGAAGCGGTCTTCACTTAAGACAGCCACGGCGTTGACAAGAAGAACAACCACTAATATTTGAGTTAATAAAACAAATTATTCACAAAGCTTTGAGTTAAATATCATCAATAAAAACGTCACACAAAGATTGAGTCAAGAAATAATAGGCAATTGCTTAAAACGGCTATTCAGAAGGAAGGCAACTGTTTCCTCGTCTTAGATGTGATCTCAGAGATTGTTCACGCTAGTTAATCATCATAATAGCACGCTCTGTACAATAAGACCCATAAAATCAAACTTCAATCAGACAAACAATAAAGTCAGCACATACCGTATAAAAGCTTCCCAAGCCCCATCATCTTGTATTAGGGGTGTAATGGTTTGAAGAGAGAACTATGAAATTCTTCCTTGGAGAAGAAAGTAAGAAAAGGAAATTAAATGTTCAAGAATATTGAGAGTAAAGGAAATCGAGGTGAATTTATAGTTGATTCTGAGAGGAAAAAAATTTTTTATTCGTTGGCCGACCAACAAACAACCAAGAGCTTGACCGGAGCGTTAGCATATGCACGTGCATACCGGGGGCTCACCCCCTAACCAAGCATCGGAAGAAGCAGAAGAAGCAAGCAACTTGATGAGTGAAAAAAATGGCTGGCAGGTTGTAGTAGTATGCTCAATTTCGGTATCGCTCTAAGTTTCTAGACTTAGATAGTGATTCTAGTACCTATTCTAATATCAGTTGAATAACCTTCTAATTCTATAGCTTTCTAATCAAGGGTCTATACAAAATATTGAAAAACTAAAATAAACATATAGATTTAAAACCATGCCCATTTTTCATTGGCCTCCCAAATCAAGCCCTTATTTTGTTCAATAAGAGATTGGTCTGAGTCATTGAAAGATGTAATCGCACTCAAAGATTCCTCATTTGGGAGATCTAACTTCCCCCTGAGTTCTTCAATGATCCAGTTTCTGAAGGTGTTTCTTTGAAGAACTTCACTGCTGATCGAAGTTTGCCAGATCTTGATCCCTTTCGCAAAACGAACACTATCCAAGGCACCACCAACATATTTCAACATTTCTAAGATCAAAATTTTGTAAACTTGTTCTTCCAAATCTGCATCGTAAATGGCCTTATCATCAGAAGTCTCGGATATAAAACATCCGATTTTCAAAACCTCAATGTCCTGATCATTAAAATTGTAGGTCCAAATGATGAACCCCACAATTTCCTCCTCGCCTTCTTCAGTTTTTCTTGTCAAATTCAATCCGAATTTTAAAGGTTGAGAGTCATTCAAATATTTATTATAGAATGCTGCTCTTTCATGGAGACAATCTACCGAGCTCACATTAAAGTCCAAGAATAACCGAACATTATTGATTCCTTGTTGGGTCTCTTCGGTACACAATTTAATAAATTTCAACTGATCATATTCATTAGATTTCTTGACTAGTTCCTCAAAACCACCTTTATCGATTAAAGCTACCTCAAATGATGATTCTTTGTTAGCATTGTCAAATGATCCATTTAGAGGGATATTTATCCAAGGGACATGCCTGGAGATATAATGATTTTTGGCATAATATTCGCCAATTTCGCTGTACATTGTATTGAAGCTGTAATTATCATCATCTTTATCACAGTGATTTAGAAACTTTCTACTCCAATCGTTCAACAAGTCCACAAGCATTCGAGCATATCCTTTCTTCCTTTGGTTTTCAAATGTGTAGACCGACCCAATACATCCAGTTTTCACCTTTAATAGTTCCACAGTAGCTTTTCCAGTAGCTTTTATTCTATGAGCGTCTCTCACCAACAATTCCAAAGATGATACCACGTTATAGGTTTCTAAGATATCGTTGTTTCTAGAATCAGAGTCCAAACTAATGGACAAATCCCGCAAAATAAATCTCCAACTTCCATTGATTTCATCTGTACCACTTCTCTTGTAAGCCTGGGTGTTTCCCAAGACTTTTTCACGAAGGTAGTATTGGTCGGTGGTCAATGATCCTTTCCAAGCAACCCCATTTTGAGAAAGCACAAACTGCGAGACTTCGGTATCAGGAAGTGCTGGTGATAGTTGAAATCTTCCAGTTGAGTCATGGATTGTCAAATCCTTGAGGGAGAGCTTCCCAAGTAAATGCTGTGGTTCTGCCATTTTCTGCTCAGATAACACGAAAAAAAAAAGAGAAGTTTTCCAGCACAAATCAAGTGTCTTATTTACTTTCTTTCTCTCTTATTATATAACAATAATCCAATATATCGTTGTCCGAAAATGATTGATTAGAAAGTGTCATAGATGATTCTCCGGACCAGCGCCACGTAACCACACCACCCGGACGGTTACCAAAATTGATGAAAATTACTTTATTAAAACTCTGTCGCACCTTTTGCCCCTCCATCTACGATACTATTAAGTGTTACTCTCAGTATTTCTTTTCTATTTCTTGAGTAAAAGTTTTTAATCAAATGACATCTTCCCAATTTGATCCAAAGCAGCCTGTCCAATTGGCGCCTCCAAAAGATGACAAGATTCCACGTTTGGAACTTTTGCAATACGACGGTGTTAAATCTGACTTGATTTATGTGGGGATTAAGGGAACCGTTTTCGACGTGACAAATAACATCAAAGCCTATGGACCAGGCACCTCGTATCATATTTTCACTGGCAAGGACAGTTCTCGTGGCTTGGCCAAATCTTCGTTGAAGCCAGAAGACAATTCATTTGAAAACTCGTATGTCATTGACGATCTCACCCCAAGTGAGCTCAAAGTTTTGGAAGATTGGTTCACTTTCTTCAGCAAGAGATACAATATTGTTGGTAAGGTGGTAGATTAATCAAGTATTTCTGCTTTTTTCTTTCTTTCTGAGTAGGGGGTAGCAATCGAACGAATGTTTTTGTTTGAGACTTTTTGTGGACTGGCTGGTTGTCTGCTTGGTATGATTTATTTTATTGTTTTCCCTTCCCTCCCCATGTACTTGTGGAGCCTAAGAACAAAAAGAAGAAACAAACAAACAAAAAAAAAATCTTTTCTCTGGCGTTAGATACGACAGTTACTATTGATATTTTAATCGATTAGCCAATGGATAAATATGATGTTCATTATTTTTATCTCGCTTAAATAGTTTTCTTGGTCAGTTCTTTTTTGTTGTCGTCAACATGGCTCAGTTTTCATTTCTATTATCTGAGCTCGGATTCAAATCCACCTAAATAATAATATATTTGCTGTTAATCAATTCATCATGCTGATGTACTTTTCTTAATGTTGCGAAAGCTGACAAGTACAGTAAATATTGCTGGGATTGTTGAAATATTGCAATTCACCCTTCAGAGCTTCACAATGATCGCTTCTCTAATCAACTATGTAACCAGTATGGAATTTACATTTTATTTATCTCAATTTATACCGGTTGCCGTGAATAATCGAGAAAATGTAGCATACTAATATTCTGTTGCCCAATTTTGGGGTGTCAAATGATTCAATTTTTCTTTTCAGCTATTGAAAGAAAACTACACAAGCAATTTATCATTTTACTATATTTCCATTACAAAGGTTTTATTTTGTGAATATGGTTTCCCTAATTATACTCAGTATATGTTAGAGTTTTTGCTAGAAAACCGAATACATAATGATTTGCTTGTCAAACTTATATTTGACAGAAGACCAAAAATTTCCCGAAACTGATGGACAAAAAGATAAATTTATTCCACGATTAACCTTTTTTCAATTTACTGAATATCACTAGATCATAGGGAGAGCAGAAATATAAATGCTCTACCGAATTTATAAATAGCTTTGTTTGAATTACTCATATTATTTTACAGCCTAGTGTATTAATATGTTAAGCAATTCTCTTAGATGTGCCTTTTCTTTTCTAGAAAGGTCCATTCGGATACAGTATATCAGCTTGCGGATTCTCATACTGTTTGAGTCATTTCTTTGTCCTATTAATGGCCATGCTTTCACAATGAGCTGACCAAATGATAATTAATAATATCGATTCGTGAAAATAAATAAATTATAATGTATCCTCTTATTGTCATTCTTTTATCTGTAAAACTGGTATATTTCGCTTTAATTCTTCAATATTGTTGTATACTGTCAATGAAAAACAAAATAAACAAAACAAAATGAATGGGTCAAATCCAAAAAATGAGCTCAAAAATGAGCTCAAAAATAAACCACAGTAACTTTCTAAAGAACATTGAATATTTTAGTTATATCAAAAATGGTTGGTGAAGATCTCTTATTTCTCAGAACAATGCATGTTGATGGCCTTATGCAAGTTTATTAAACGCAGTTCTACAAATAAGTACATATTCACGACATTAGAGTACTATAAGAAGAGAAAAAGTGCTTCTTGAAGAATAAAAAAGCCAAAGATTATCTGGTTTTGAATCAACTAATGGCTACTTTATAGAAATTATATGTAGTGCTTTCCAAAGCAAACCCAGCTATCATGAGTGTAATCTCGTTTTAATTTCGCAGCCCAAATATTTTGTGATAGAAGAGCCTGCTTTTAGAACCGAAAGAGAACTCATACAAAAATAATTCAATAGATCAACCAGGCATTGTTATTCCAAGATATTTTGAATAAATAATGATCGAAAAGTATTTATGGAGAGATAAACAATCACAGAACTTTAATTAGATGAGCTCGGGACAGTGAGATATGTGAAACAACTTGAAATGAAGGCACCTGTGGAGCCTGAAAGCAAGTTTCTATCCCGATAGTTACTAAGCAGATAGTTATCAAATGGCTCATCCCTATGTAACTTGATCCATGCTTAATAAGCAGGTACCACAGCAATCACTCTTTCAATGGCTTGTTCAAAGTGCTCAAACTTAATAACTTCAGAATTAGTTCTAGCAGCAATCAACCCACCAGGTCCTGTATAATTAAATTGGAAGCCAATATTCTTCCGAGCCGTGCTATTTTTTCTCCAAGAGTGGATTTAAACGCTATAGTTAAACTGAGGCTTACAAGTTCTTAAATTCAACTTTCCAATTTGTTTTTTTAGTTTTAGGTTATAAAATTACAAAAAAAAAAGGTAACTTATACATTAAGCTCTTTCAACATATCGACAAGCTTCTTTGAATTGAACATCCTTTTATCAAACAGCGCTGAGCTTGGCAAGACACGAAGTAAATTATAGATGTTATCACTAACAAATGGTTTGGAATCATTGGCGACAAAGTTGTTTCCGAAAAAATTATCACCAGCTTTATTGGTGTTAGCGGCTTTTGGTTCTTCTTTAACTGGGAAAGAGGGTGCGGCATAAGATGGTACATAATCATCTTCATTAACCGCGGCCACTGAGTTATTATTGGTAGTTTCGCGAGGTCTTTTCAAAGAAACGTTTTCAGTAGATGCCTTGACCTGCTTCACAATCTTAGCGACTTTCAAAGCTTGGCTTCTAGATTTGAACCCATAGTTTGCCATGTCAAAATCTTCAAGTCCATCATCGTTTGTATCATCTTCAAGATCAGACGAAGAGTCATAACTTTCGATGAGATGTTCTTCTTTTAATTTTTTGCTGACCACTTTAAATTCACCATCCGATAAATAAGATTTGTAGTTGTTTTCATTTTTTGGTAAGTCTTTATAAACAACATTATTTATATTCTGTGAATAATCAGTCCATGATTTGAATAAAACATTGGAGTCAATATCCACCTCAAACTCCCTGAGCAAATTCAATCCGTCGTATTCTCTGTAAATTTGACTGAAAATGCTAAGCTCAGCTTGTTCAGGGAAAATTTCCTTGTAACGATGTTGAAGGTTTTGGATTGCAAGAATATTCCCATTATACAATTCATAACGTAGCAATAACTTGAAAAGTTTCTGAAGAGTTCTGGTCCGCTGATGTTTGACATGAGGATCCTCAGTAGGAGTATTAACAGTATTAGAGTACTGGTAAATTAAGTTTTCTGGTGGCTTGATAGTCAAGTTCTTCACGCAAACTTCAAAGAAAGACTTAATATTAGTGTAATCATTCACCAAAATCAAAAACTTGAAATATTCAACCAAGAATGGAAAATTCTTATGATCTTCTAATTTCAAATTCTTCATACCAGTATCAAAGATCTTCAAAGCAATCTTAATTCCGCTCTGAGAGTTAGAGGAAGTATTGTACTCGAACATCGCTTCTTCAAAATAAATGTGCCAGGTCAAGTTCTTAAATCTTTTTCTGGCATCTTTGAAGACAGTTCTCGACACAGATTTTTTGATTGCTCTTTTAGTGAATTTGATGTAATTGATGTACACCGTGGTGATCAATCTTTCAAGCTTCAATTTATTAGTCTTGATATTCTTCAAGAAATTCTCGTTCTGCGCTTGAACTTCAGGAATGGTATAGTTTTTTGGGTCTTTAAGAGTCTGTCTTGCTTCAACAATTTCTTCAGTTTCCTCGATTTGCTGATTATCATCATCACTTTCCCCATCACTGTCATCTTCGTGGGCGGCAGTATGTTTAGCCTTTAATCTTTCCAATCTGCTTTCTAGCTCACTGCGCAATGGTTTTTCAAGATCCTTCTTAACGTAGTCCTCGTCAGTTGATAATTGATCATATTGATCGACCAATTTATCTATTAGAGAATCAAAAACCGCAGTGATGTTTGAATGGTCATTCTTTAATTCGTAAAGTTCAGCCAATAAGTAAGTGAGAACCGGTGACATTGGGCAGGATAGCAAACCTTCAGTCAAAATACTGATACCAGTATCCAAATTTTCTGTTTTATAATTACCAAAAGAATTAATATCATTACCATTAAATTTACTATCAATAGAGCTGGTACTAATGCTAAGAGGTTTCAAAACTGGTGGAGTATCGACAATTTCTGAAAGTTTGAACTGAGCAAATTCAAACCAAATTTCGGGATAAAATGGGTATTTTTCCAAGGTTTTCACAAATGCAAATTCAATTCTTTTGTTCAATAATCTTCTGTTAGATAATCTTAGTTTGTTTTGTTTTTCCAAATTAATCCATGTCTTATGTGATTGAATCGACATTTTGGCAGGGGTCTTGGAGAAAGAATTCAACATTCTTGTTAAGCCAGTAAATTCTTTGTACCATGTTCTTGCAAGCATATATTGCGGACTTGTATCTGAGATATATTTTCTTGCATTCGATGGATTGACTTCATTTTCAAATGTGGTGTACATTGTCCAAAGATCTTCAATTTTATGGGATGGAATAATCACAGATTGCTTCAATGTTTTTCTTTTCAATTCAGTCTTTTGTTGTTCCTCCCACTTAGAAATAGGATTCCATTCGTTAATGAACTTAATATAATCTTCCCAAATGCTTCCAGCATTTAAATCTATCCCAATATTCCGAAGAGCAATATCAAAACTTTGGTTCACCGTTTGTCTTGCCTCTTGACCGCCAGTGATGATATCATTCTGTTTTCTCACATAATTAATATACGATTTCCAAAGCTCCAAGTTACGACATTTTGTTAAACTTCTTTCGTATAAGCTCTCTGCATTACTATTTTCGTTCTTTGATAGTTCAAAATCAATGTATTTAAGATATATATCACCATTATTTGGAAACACCTTCAAGAACCTCTCATAGAGTTTCCGAGGCTCGTTGGGGCTGAATTTGCCATGCTTGTTTTGAGTTTTTGTAATGAGTTCTTTCCATGACGTAATATCTCTTTCATTGAGCTGAAGGGCATAGTCAAGTTTTCCGAAAGTATCCAAATTCTTCAATTTCTGCCTCTTTATAAATGTTGGAACTTTTGGTTCCTTTGATGGGGAATCTTTTGGCTTTACCTCCGCAGCAGGTGTCGCCGAGGGGCTCAAGGATGCATTTCCAGCAGCAGGGGCCTGTTCTGTCATTTTCTGACAACTAAACTGATATCGATTAGATGGATTGCAATATATTTGGGATTCGGAAAGCGTTTGTGGATTTAGACCTCTTGTGTTTGTTTTCTATCTCAATTTTTTTCAGGTTGTTATTCCGGTCCCATCACGTGCGCGTTACAGTCTATTGGGGGCCACCGTATAACCGGAATTTACAAAGCCATACAAGTGAATAATTACTATTCCTTTTATTTTATATCAATACGTGCAGAAAGAAAGAAAGTGAAAACAGAAAAGGGTCCATGTATAAGCCACATAAAAACAATTAAATTGACACCAACCCTTATAATTCGCTTAATCTATCATCAATTTCTTGGGGAGTTAATCTCTTGAATCTTGGGCCTGTAGCACCTTCCAATCCTTGGAATCCCATCTTAGCATTGTCTGGTTCCCCAATAACCACAATTTCAATAGTTTTACCGTTCATTTCACCCTCAATGGTCTCCTTTAATGTCAAAAGTGCGATATGTATAGCATCTTCTAACTCCAATTCTTCATTATATCTCTTTTCTAAGAAAGTCTTAGCACTACTCGAGTTTTTACCAATAGCAGTGGCTTTCCAAGGGTAGAACGAACCACTAGGATCAACTTGATATAGACTGAAGCCGGAGGCATTTGGGTCACCCTCGTTCTTCTTTTTGGATAAAGTAGCATCATCGTAACCACCAACGAGTAATGAAACACCAAAAGGTCTGACACCACCAGATTGCGTGGCTTCTTGTATGGTTTTAGCAATATCAGAAGTAAGGATCTTTACTGGTGGGTTTTCATTGTAAACTCTTTTATAATTTGTGTGGGCTAGCTTTCTGGATTTATCAACAAGAACACGGAAATCTGGGTTCATACCGGCATATGTCACCCCAATGTCACCGGTTAAAAGTTCAATCTTGTTGAAAGAATCTGACTTGACCAAAGTATTGTGAACGGTCTTTTCAGTGGCAAGAACAATACCATTTGTGGCCTTGATACCTAATGAGGTAACACCTTGTTTAACGGCATTCAAAGCATACTCAATTTGCACAAGCTTACCACTTGAATAGATGTTAGTAAAGGGGTTTTCATCCGATTAATGATGGAAAGTTCACAATCGTCGCTGATTAGAAGACGCAAGGTAGACAAACTTCCACTCGCACTTCACGAAACAGAAAACAGTGAATTGAAACGTAGAACATGAAAAGTAAACAAATGACAGATAGTATAATTTCAACTAGCAACATACCTTGGAGAGAAAGTGGTCAAGGAGAAAGAATAACGGTCAGCCATAGTATATATCGTTTATTATGATCTGAGAATGACTCGACGGTGAATAGGACAATTGACACTACACGGCAAGAGACAAGACAATTTGAAATTCTGAAGACAAAACCAATAAACCAGCCAGTGTAACACTCTCTTCAAAACAAATAAATTTGTCAATTAATAGTAGTTGATGGTAAAATGTCTCTGTCTCTCTTACGCCACCGACCAAATTTCAATTTTTTTCCCCCAAACATTCACCCATGGTCACGGGACCAGCCTGACATGCTCAACTCTTCTACATTTAGATAACCTGAAGTATTTCAATGAAATATTAACACCAATGAGAGTTGTTGTTGTTATTTTTCGATATATTACTCAAATTTATCAATATGCACTCAAATATAAGATATTTTTTGACAACCATCCCCTCTCAGCTAAACATTGGCAGCTTATATATCTATCACCAACGCTTAGTGTCGTTGAAGTTATTACCATCAAAGAAATCAAAGCCTCAACAGCACTTTTATAGAGAGATATCATGTATATTTCTAAGGTTTTGTTGGCCATATGAGCCTTTAAACTTCCATGAAGTGTCAATCTGTTCATATCAAGTATTGTGTCATCGAATCTCTGCTCAAGAGTTTACGATAACAAGGCTTGAAATGCAAAGCAGCAACGGTTCCTTCAATAACTTTTCGAAAATACTTATCTTTAAATGTAACGTTTTATCTTTCTTTCAAAGCGAGAAAGGCTTCTTGTTGATGATCAGCTACAAACATTTGATATACTCATTGGGTTATACCTGGTGAAATTAGTTCTCCCAGTACACGACACAGAGTGCTAAAAACGACAAAAAGGAAGGTTCCGAGACAAAGCAACAACTGGTATAAGTGAATGAAAAAGTAAAAAAATATACTAAGGCTTTGAAGAGCTAACTCAGAAAAATAAGCATAGCGAAATTCAATGAAATCTAAGAACAAAAGATCACCTTCTTTAGATTACCTTACAATCATTTCGTCTCTTTGCTAAAATGAAACGTGAAGCGACAAGTTACCAGGGGAAAAATTCTTACAGCCATGATTCTGAAATGATTATTGAACAAATGAATGATATGTTAGAAGATAAAGTTGTGGAAGCTGTCGCAGTACACGCGTGCCAAAAAAAAAAAAGAAAAAAAAAAAAAAAAAGATAAATAAGGAAAATAAATACATTATGATGATTCATGAGTAATCCGTAGAAAAGAGGAATGAGAATTTCATTATCTAGATCATATCTCCCAAATTTCATTTATTTCTTAAATCATCAAAAAGAAAAGTAAATAAGCACCCAGAACTCAGCCCATTGAAAAAAAAAAGAATTTACTTAAATTGGGAAAACAACAACCTTGCCATCAACCCCAGAAGTTGAGATGTGTGACTGATCAAAGAATTTTAAAGTGGTTACTGTGTTTTGATGAACGGTTGGCAAGTCGGAGGAGCCTTTATTTTGCACTTTACCTTTCAAATCCAATTGTCTAAACATACTCAAGGCATTGGAACCAGTGTTTCCTTCCTCGTCGTCATCTTGTTCTAAACTTTTGAAAGTTTTTGGTTTTTGGGAGGTGGCAGTAGTATCAATACTTCGAGCCTCTTCCCAGCTTTCTTCATCACCTTGAAAAATCACTGGGAAACAATTATGGCCCGCAGTAATCAATTGGTTATCGCTTATAAATTCAAGTGTCTTGAATGATCCATAGTTAGTTTTACTTGATACAACATTGAATTGCTCCTCACCTTTTGGGTAGACTATGGTGATTGTAGAATCATTTGACACAAACCCTAAAACATCACCACTAGGGGAGAAAGCGACATCGTGAACCCACCCACCTGGAGAGCTGATAAATTCTCCGCAGATAGTATTGAATGGTAATTTAGAGCCCCATAATGTTGCTGGTGGTTTTTCGTCGACGCCTTTAACATACCCACTAAGCACGTAACATTTATAATCGGCAGTACCACAACTGAGCAAGACGTTATTAGGGTGCCAGGCCACAGAGAGAATTGTTGATTTAAATGGTTTCTTCAAATGCTTAGAAATCCACCAATCGTTTTCTGGCTCATGATAACAAACAGAAATTACCTTAGCACCAGAACCGACGGCGAACTTATTCCCCAATGGTGACCATTTGACGCAAGTGGCTGATCTGTTAATTCTTAAGAGCACCAAGTCTTTCTTGAATGAGCTGAAGCTGGCATCCAATGGTTTCCAAACGATAGCATTACGATCCTGTGAAGCAGAGGCAATAAGACCTTGGGCAGAAATGTCAATTGCTGTTATAGGTTCGTCATGGCCTGTCAAAACCGTCAATAACTTCTTATTATTATTTGGCAACACTTCATAAATTTGAATCTCTTTTTCTTGGGTAACAGCTAATCGACTGTTATCTGGCCCAAAGAAAATATGGTCGTTGACCACGGACTTGAATTTGAATACGGCAGGACTGGAACCCATCATCTTTTTTATGAACAATTAGCTGAATCAGTTTATTTACAATTCGATTCAGTGATTGCCAGCTAATTTGCCATTTTTTTAGCCCCTATAATTTGCCTTGGTAGAAATTGTCACGTGGATAACTTGATATAGTGTAACCTCCGAAAAGCTCTTAAATCTAGATTTAAAGAACTAAAAAGGTGAATAAATACAACATCAAATGCTTCAAATTAAAAAAACTATATAACTGACATATGCACGACCCAAACAACTTACGATTCATATTCTAGTAGGTTTTTATGATGGTTACGAATACCCATTCCTTTCGAAGCACCGAATGGGCTATACTAAATTAAAATGATATGTTGAACCGTATAAATTTCTATCGTGAATATAAAAGAAACTTTTTTTTTTTTTAATAAAATAAAAGAAGATAGAAGCAAGTAAGAGAAGAAAATAAATAAAAGTCTGGGAAAAAGACAATTTCTAGGAATTCAAAACAAAAAGCATCCTAAACGAAAATATCTAAGAGAGAGGAAAAGGAAAGCATAGAAAGAAATATCATTAAATTTAGAGATTTAATACTCTAATTGATCTTGTTATGAAGATGGTCATGACAAAAAAAAAAAAAGAACCATAATCTAAATTAGGCACCGATGATAATTCTCTTGAAGAACTTAAGGTAGTCAGTGACTGCATAACTGTCAGTTGAGAAAGTCACAGTAGCAGTTAAGCAAGTGATATATTCGTCCTCAGCGGTGAAAGCCCTGGCGTAGACTGTGTAAGTTCCTGGTGGAACTTCATCTGGGATCTCCACGGTTTTGGCTAAACTTTGAGCACCAGCAGCAACAGGACAAGTTAAGTCGACATTTTGAATTTCTTCACAAAGATCAAAAGTCTTTTCAAGCAATTTAATATAACCATAACGGACGTTCACAACAACATAGGCGCCTTCTTCAATGGATTGCTTAAGGGATCCAGAGGCAGCAAAGGACAAATTGGCACCCTTTTGTGGAGGATTTGGGTCAATGGTGACTTTGTCAACAGTAAGAAGCTTTGGCTCATACACGTCACAAATAGAGACTGGGGATCCACCAGGAATAGGCTTTTCTCCAGGATAGGAGACAGAAGTGAATTGATTGGAACTGGTAAGTTCTTCGGCGGATTCCACATCGAAGTTGAGGGTCAATGGGAAGGCAAAAGCCGACGAGACCATCGAAGCAGCAGAAAAGAGTTTTATTAATTGCATTTTGATTGAGTGTAGTGTGAGGGAGTCTTTTTTTTTTTTACTTATACTAACAAGATAGGTTGTTTAATATTACAAAAAAAAAGATAAGGAAAAAGATGGACGATAAGGGGTTTTATAAGTTTTCTCAGCTAAGGGGCCCAAGGTCATCGGGTTGTGCAGCCCGGAGGCCCGACACACACTTGTGAAGGTAAACATGGCCACCCAAACAGTAACAGCACAATTTGTTTATATGACAGGAGTTACAAAAAAAAAATAACCACAACAGTTATTTGATAGAATACAGTTATATTCAAATTGAGACACATTATACATAGAGGTCCAAGAAAATATAAAATATAGATACAATCTTGGGATAGAGAAGGGGGATTAAATGAAGAAAAACGCAAAGCGTAATGAAAAATAAAACACAGTAAAACCAATTAAAGAAAAATTTTAGAAAGATAAAAACGACAAACAATGGCCAGAGACTCAATCACAAGAAGCATTTTGATAGCATAAGCCACAATAAAATCATTCCTTCTTTGGCTTCATATCTTCAGCTTCAGGATTCAAAAACAAGTTGTTTTGTTCTTCAGCCTTGCCAACTTCCTCTTTGACATGTTCTTTTCTCGATCCAAGAGCAGCGTTGGCAAAGTTACTGGCAGCCGCAGATTGCAATTGTTGCACAAGGTTCTCAGTCAAATAATTATGATTATCTTGTTGTTGCTGGTGCTGGTGTTGGGCATTATGCAACTGTTGCTGGTGTTGTTGAGCTTGTTGTTGTCGCTGTTGTTGCTGCATTTGAATAAACTGTTGTTGCACTTCTGGTGTAAATTGCGAAAAATTCAAACCCATGGTAGCTGTTGCTGCAGCATCTGCCACAGCCTGAGCATTGATCTTTTGTTGTTCAGCTTCTGCTTGGGATTGATCACTGTGAGCCGGTCTCTTCTTTCTATTTCTGCAGCGAGAGCAAACTTTATAACTATTGATATCCTCTGGTAACAATGGCTTCGCACATCGATTACATGCCCCCTGCTTTTCTAATTTTGTTCTTCTCATCTTATCATTATCACGACATCTTTGGCAGACCTTGTAGTCACCATTAGAAGAATCGTTAGGGCCAGAACAATGAACACATTTGCCTTGAGCTGCCCGATTGGCTTTTCTTGCCCTAAGAGCCATTCTGCACCCAGGGCATAAGACAAATTCACTATGTTCGGCTGGAATAGCTTGGCCACAACGTCTACACGCACCATCCTTTCTTTTAGTTTTTGTTTGCCATCTTCTAGATCTTTCTCTTTGTAGGTCACGGCAATGTGGACATAATTTATAAACTTTTCCTGTGTCAGGGGTAGCAAATGGCTTTTTACATCTTGTGCAGTCACTAGTGATAATTCTTCCAATGAATTGTGCATCTGGTGTATTTTCATTTTGGTTTATCGAAAGTCTCGCAGCATTATTTATACCAGGAACCACATTGACATTAACGCCGCCCAAAGACATGTTAATATTCAAATCAGGATCAAGGGCAAAAGTACGATGAACTGGTTTAGTTCTCGGTAAGAGACGTGGCTGGCTTTTGCTAACATCATCTTGTGGTTGTTGTTGATGGAGTTGCTGCTGCTGCTGTTGTTGTTGCTGCTGTTGTTGTTGCTGCTGTTGCTGCTGTTGATGATGGTGATGCTGTTGTTGATGTTGGTGCTGTTGTTGTTCCGCGTCTTGAGCGGCAGCAACGGCAGCCTCAGATTGGGCTTCACTGTGCTGCTGGGAAACTGCATGACTTTGAAGGACTTCCTCAAGATTTGCCGGGAGGTTTTGAGTAGCTTGGTGTTCATTTTTCATTTGGCCAATGACTTCTGGGTCAATAGTTATTGCATTGGCTACCGCGACCGCGCTAGCGGCTTGCTCGTTTTCGTTATTCATAAGGAAATTTGGGTGGCCAAAAAGCAACGACTGCGAAATTAAAAAATTTTGCTGAATTAGGGTGATATGTAGTTCAATAAATAATTGTGCTATGTCAATGAGTTCAGGTCCGCTACCACTACTTTGATTGCCCTTTATTTATGTTTGTAAACAACGCGTAAACTGGAAAAATAACAGATTTTTGAGTTAGTTAACCCTGGTCTTTGAAGGTGGTTAGAAGAATTGAAGCGAGAAAAATTGGTTTGCGGCGATGATGCTTTTTTTTCTTTGTTTGTTTTTTTTGAGCGATTGGGGAAATGATTGGTGTATGGATGACCGGGTAGTGGCTTTGCATTGTTGTATGTACAATTATGCAAATATCGTGTGAAGTCTGCCGCTATGCAGGCTTCGACGTTGCAATGTATGTGTAGCGTGACTTTCTGTCGATCGATGATCTTCTTCTTCTCCAAAAATGCCATTTTTGTGTCAAAAAAAAGTCAGTATGATTAAGAGCAGACCGAAAGAGCCTTACTGGATGCTAGAATCTTCAAGATCCCAGTGATGCCAGTCCTTCAGTCTGTATTCTACAAACTCTATGTGCGATGGAGAGAATTGCAAATCCTGCTTCTTAACCAGTTGTTTGGTCTCTGGGCTTCCTTTGATCGGCGTCATCGAGTTAGTGATGATTGGTTCATCATCACTTATTTTGTCAGAGCGGTACTTCATTATGGCTATTTAGTGCTTTCTCATAGATTGAATTATTGGTACACCTTTGAAAAACAAGTTAAAAAGCATCCAAACTCGAAGGCCCTAGTATACGTCTCCCCTGCCATCATCAAGGGTGATCCAAGTGATTTATCAAGCCCTCAATTCAATATCGAGACATATACATACCAAGAACTTTACGATATTGTTCTTCGACTCTCGTATATCCTTGTTAACGAATATAACATCAAGCCAGATGACAGTATTGGGATTGGGATGCACAATAGGCCATTATTTGTATTTTATTGGTTTGCTCTTTGGAACATCGGGGCTAAACCAGCATTTCTCAATTATAACGTTGCCTCACATCCTTTAGCCCATAGTATGAAAGTATCTGAAATTTGTCAGGCCTTCATTGATGAAACAACAAGAAAGGGAGTTTATTTTAATGAAGATGGCTCTGAATCAGCCACTCTAAAGCTCATTAATTCTGAGATTCCAGATCTCAGCATTAACTTTGTTGATGAATCATCAATTCTTGCGCGCATCACTTCCCAAGATTCTTATCAGTTCCGTCTTCCGGACAATCTTCGTAACTATTCCGATAAGTCATGGTCACCTGGCTGTTATATTTTCACTTCAGGCACGACAGGTCTTCCAAAAGCTGCTATTATGAGTTGGCGTAAAATTGACTTGGGAGCCTCTCTATATGGGAGAATTGTGCGAATCAATGACAAATCAACTGTGTTCTCTGCTATGCCATTATATCATTCGACTGCTTCAATTCTAGGCCTCTTGCCGACACTTACTCAAGGTGGATGTATCGCTATTACTGACAAATTTTCAGCTCGCAATTTTTGGTACCAGGCAAAAGTCTCTGGAGCTTCTCACATCCAATATGTTGGCGAAATTTGCCGTTATTTACTAAGTCGCCCTCCTAACCCGGCGATTGAAACAACTCACAACGTGAAAGTCGCCTATGGGAATGGTTTACGAAAAGACATTTGGGGTCTGTTCAAAGAACGATTCCATATTGATGCCGTGGGTGAGTTTTTTGCTTCCACGGAATCTCCGATTGCCACCACTTCATTTCAATATGGTGATTTTGGAATCGGGGCGTGTCGTAATTATGGTACGTTTATCAATTTTATACTTTCTTTCCAACAAAGGCTTGTGAAGATGGATTCAGAAAATCCTGATGAAATTTATCGTGATCCAAAGGATGGGCTCTCTCGTGAGCCGAAGGTTGGCGAACCAGGTCAACTTCTATTCCGTATCATGAATTCTAAATCTACCTACAAAGACTTTCAAGGATATAAAAATGATTCTAGTGAAACGAGCAAGAAAATTGTCACCAATGTTTTCCGCAAAAATGATTGCTGGATGAAAACTGGGGACCTACTACAAAAGGATTCTTATGGATTATTTTATTTTGTGGATAGATTGGGTGACACTTTCCGTTGGAAAAGTGAAAATGTCAGTACCAACGAAGTGGAAATACAATTCAACGAGCTGGGATTAGTTGAAAATGCTGTTGTTGTGGGTCTCAAGGTGCCAGGTTATGAAGGTCGTGCAGGCTACGTGATTTTGAAACCAAATCTTGAACTCATTGAAAAGATTGAAAAGGAGGCCGGAAAGGCAGATGATTTAATCCCTCATAACACATTTACGAGTGAGATGTTGAAAACATTGGCTCACCATGCCCAAACGCATTTACCTAAGTATGCTGTTCCTGTGTTTGTGAAAATTGTGAAACAATACAAAACTACGGATACTCATAAGATCATCAAGAATTACTATAAGAATGAGGAGTTTTATGAAAATGAAACCTGCGGTAAAGATGGCGAGGAAGTATATTGGTTGACCAAGAATGAGTATAAGAGACTAACCAAGGCAGACTGGCAAGCTATTGTGAAAGCTGATATTAAGCTATGATCTGATATTTTTATTAAGCTATGATCTGATATTTTTATTAAGCTATGATCTGATATTTTTATTTATCCGTAGAGTAAGATTATATTTATATATAAATAAACACATATATATTTCTGTTGTTGTTTTTCTGTTGTTGTTTTTTTACCATTTACAGCATAGCACATCAAGATTTGAAAAGAAAACCTATGTCTAAACTGAATATTAGATATCAGATAAACATGCAAAGTAGATTTTAAAGTGGCTGTGAGAGTAAGAGCAGTCTGAAGAACCTAAACTTTCTGAACTTCCTATTGTGAGTTTTCTGGTTTTATTCCTTGCGTTCATCAAGTGCCCAGTTTCTGCTAATTGTCATTTCCTGTTTCCATTTTTTTCCATTTGACGCAGCGTCATGCTTGTGCATAAGCAATTGACAATTTTCCATGAATAGAAATTAAAAATAAATTGAGCACTTGTGGACAAAACTATGCTATCTACTTACGGGAAATATGTTGTAACAACAAATTCTGAAAGATGTCTGAGCCTCCTGTGAAGAAACAAAAGATTGAAAGCCCCAACAATTCTCTTGGAACCTTCTCCAGCCCCTATTATCCCCGATCATCGACGTTGAAACTCGCCAAACGCTACGACAATGATGGCGATAAGCCGTACTACATTCTTCAGAAACGGTTGGATTCCACCGAGTCATCCAGAAACTCCATGTTGAACAAGATATCTTCAGATGGGAAACTTGTTGCTCATATGTTTCTTCGTGACCTAAGAATGAAGGATAATGTCGCCCTTCATAAAGCCAGTATGACGGCCCGCAAGTTAAAAGTTCCATTGGTGACATTTTGGGTGATTTGCTTAGAATCCTGGAAAACGCATTCAATGAGCCCATTTCAGGCGACTTATCGTCTTGAAAGTTTGAAGTTGTTACAGAAAAAATTAAAAAAACAGAAAATTCCACTATATATAGTGGAGGCTGAGAAAAAGCTGGAGATCGCCAGTTGTATTGAAAGTTTCTGCAAACTGAGGAATATTGGCGCAGTTTTCACTAATATGGAATATGAAGTCGATGAACTTAGGTTATTGTCCTCGTTAAATGATCAGCTTGCAAAGAACAATATCGCATTTAACCTGTACAACGACACATGCTTGGTGAAACCAGGTACTTTATCCACAAAGCAAGGCGGACAGTTCAAAGTCTTCAAACCTTGGTTCAATTGTTGGTTGCAATATTTGAAAGACAGAAATGAGGAATCCAAAGAGGACGAATATCCTTTCTTTGATTATGAATTAGTGGGCGACATTAATGAAAATTTCCATTATGACGAAAATGACAAAGCTTTAACAGTTCCTGGTATCCCTACAGAATATGAGCTAACAGCGTCCCAGAGACAGAACTTTGATGATTTATATCATCTTGGTGAAGAAAGTGCCTTGAAAACCGTGAAATCCTTCCTCAGTTCTCCAAAACTCACAAAATATTCCACTGGCCGTGGTGATTTATCAAAGCCATCAACTTCCCGTATAAGTCACTACCTAGCGAATGGAATTATCTCATTGAGAACTATTATGAGTGAAATCATCACTGACAATTCAATTGGTGATAAATCTTTGAATTTCAAAGGAAGTACTCTCGAATATGTACGCCAATTAGCCTGGAGAGATTATTATAAGCATGTCATTGCTCATTGGCCAACTATTTGCATGTATCAGTCTTTCACTGGTCCCATGAGTGAGGATCTTGAATGGGAGAATGACGCTTCACAATTCGAAAAGTGGTGTGAAGGTATGACGGGATATCCTGTGATTGACGCTTCAATAAGAGAGCTTGTTGCCACGGGGTACACCTCGAACCGTAATCGTATGATTGCAGCATCATTCTTAGTTAAGCATCTCCTTATTGATTGGAGATATGGTGAGAGATGGTTCATGGAACACTTGGTCGATGGAGACTTTGCTTCCAATAATGGTGGATGGGGATTCATCAGTAGTTTTGGTGTTAATTCCCAGCCATGGTTCCGAATCATGAACCCTTGGACTCAAAGTGAGAAATTCGATGCCGCAAAGTATATTAAAAAATGGGTGCCTGAATTGAAAGATATTCCTGATAATAAAGTTCACAACCCATATTCGAATGGATTTTCTGCCGATGCTAGAGCCAATGGTTATCCTGAGCCAATGGTTGAACACAGTAAATGCCGTGAAAGGGCTTTGGACTGGTACGATAGAATGAAGAACTAAAGGTGAAGCATAATGGTAAACTGTAGCAATAAAGTAAAAATGCTAAATCGATATTTTTGGTACACTATATAGGCCAATGATTGCATGAAATTTACTTATTTGTGTTTAGAATCCTGAATTTTTGAATCATTATTTGGCTTTATTTATGTGCCTAGTAGTTTTTTGTTTCATTGCAATAATAATATTTGTAAGTTGAAACATGAACCGTGATCCATACCTTTCTTGGAAACAAGTTGCAGTGCAATAAATTGTCTACAATTTTCCTTGGGCAAAAACCTCTAGTGAAAAAAGATTTTAGTAAAAGGCAAAGAGAAATAAATATTAATAGCAATCATAAAAAATAAGCATTTAAATAATGATGATATGGAATATAATATAATATAAAATAAAGAAAGCAACACACAAGTAATAATGAGCATTTAAAGTTAATAAATAAAGACACTTTGGTGATTAACGATTGAAGTTTGTACCCAAAATTTCATCCAACTCTTTATTTCCACAGCCAGTAAGAATAATAACTTTTTTATTCTTCAAGACAGTTTGCTTCAAATTGCCACTTGTCAAGTCCCATTGTAACATCTGGAAATCGTTGTACACAACAAAACAGTCGCTGTTTGGAAGTAAATGAAGTTTCATTCTAGATTTGTACCGTGGATAAGCAATGGTCTTTTTGACCCATTCTGGAGAACACGCTTCATATTTAGCATTGCTAGCTACCTCAATGTTCGGGAAAGTAGGACTCTCGTACCTTTGAAAGTCACCTTCTTCATCATAACGGCTGGAATCTGCCTCACCAGACCTGAAAGTCTCAATTTTAAGGACCCTCAGAGAGGAATTTCTTATAATTTTCACAAACTTCAACTCTGGATAAGAAAATTCCTTGCAAAGAGTGGCATGCACATTTGGCTCTCTAGAATCTACCATAACTCTATTTTCAAGCTTTTGTTCTCTTTTATGGATATTATAAGAACCGCTGAAGCTAACCTTCTTGAATTGAGGTTGCCGCGATTCAGAAAGAGGTCTCTTTACATTCAATAACTTAAGTGAGAGCCCATTTCCAATATCATGGTATGAATCTCCTAATGTGCATCTCAGATCAAGTGTGGAAGTATGAACCAAGTCATAATACCTCATTTGTAAGTCAGTATTTCTTATCATTCCAGAAATTAAGCTTTCCATTGAATCATGCAAGAAAAACCGAGCGTCAAGCTTGCTAGTAAAGGGCCTTCCTTGAGGACGTGCACTTCCAGTCCTTTTCTGAATAGCAGAAGCTGGTTGTATTGGAGTATAATGACGACGTTTGGCAAGTTTAAGGGATGAATGTGGGCTTTTTGATGACGAAGTAATCTGGTATTCAGAATTTGTGGAAGAAGGAAGGGTAGGAGTGGAACGACTTCTAGTGATAGCACCATATATTGGAGGAAGGTTACAGTTTATGGCAGTAATTTCAGAATTAGAAAGTGGTGATACAGAAAGTGGATCCATCATAGAGGCTTTTGGTGTTAAAGAGAATTCACCATTATTGGTTTGTTTTGCACTTAGAAGTTGAGACTCATGACCTTCATAGGAGCTTTGTGACACCAATGAATATGAAAGACACGATGATGTTGGTGTTGACGAAAACGATTGTGAAGATTCTGTAAGAGGTAATGAAGTAGTATCTTCCATTTTGATGGGATAAACAGTACGCTTAGAACCCTTTATGACTTCCTGCTTGTTATCATTTGAGCAATCAAGAGGACCACAATAATCGGCTAAACGTGAGTTGGAAGCTCTTGGAATTGGGTTTTCAGAAGCTGGATACGCTAAATTATATGTTGGATTCAATTCTTTTTCATTCTTCCAGATTTCTCTTCCTTTTGGACAAGTTTCACGGACACAGCTTTCTCTGGGGTTGTAAGAAGTGCCAGGCCAGTAAGGTGTCTGAAGTATATCATAGTTCAACAAAGAAGAGATCTTCATTGGCTCACTGACCATTTTGAATGAGACGATAGAGTTATTAAAGGATCAGAATTATTTGAAAACACAAGGTATCAAAGAAGAAAAAGTATACCATGCAGGGAAACAAAGTTATCTTCACTCAGGACAAAAATATTTCTGAGGAAAGCTATTTGTAATTGGGAAGCACGATAAAAGAGCATACTAACTTAGAAGCACTAAAAAGCTGTCAAAAAAAGTGGGAAATATGATGATAATTATACGAAAATTGAAGCTATTATTAGGTCTAAAGATTCAGGAGATGATGGAGTTGGGGCAATTGACATAATTGCAAGATGTGGTATTTAAGTGGTCCTCACCATTATGGTCCTTCAAAAGAGAAAGGATAAAAAAAGAAGAAAAAGAAAAGAAAAGACCCTCAATCCTCATTTATTGTATATGAATAGATATTAAAATAACAATAAATCCATATATTCAATTCATTTTTTATGAAATTTTCCTTTTCTTATTTGTTTATCAGTTGTTTTAGAAGACAGGCTGTGCTGGATTTCTATGTTTAGCCGTTCAAAAGATGGAATTTCAACCAAATCTACAATTTACACCAGCGTGGTGAAGAGCCCACATAAATAGATAACCATTCCAAGTTTAATTTATTATAATATCGCTTTGTATTGAAGATACATGACATATTTGAATTAGACTAACTTGGTGCCAACCCCCACAAATATTCGATAATCCCACAATTCGCATGGATTTAAGGGAATCGATCAAAATCATAAGAATAAAAGGAAAGTAAAAAATAGGAAAGTAAACAATGAGAAAGTAGATATTCTGTTATCAGAGGCCCTTATTCTCCCAATTCAATGTATATACATACATGAGCTTTGAAAGTTCACCGTGTGTTTGGAGGCAGGTTCTTCATTAGTAACGGCTTTGAAACGTCGCATATACATACTGAGTGATGGTGAATGGTAGAAGCAGAATCATTGACGTCAAAACACGATACCAGAAGACCATCACTCACCAAAGGAAACTGCCAAAAAACATCTAAATGAGGCTGAAAAAAAAAAAAAGTAACACACATCTTTCGGTTCTCGACACTCACGCAAAAACTCATTCTGTGTGCCTCATTCAGCCCCATGACTGTCGAACTAACACCAATTGATGCACCATCTTCAAGCAGAACTCAATAAATAAGTGCAGACCAAAAAGAATTATTTGCGTTATATTGAGTGGAGCTCTCAATTCATCAAAAAGAACACAAAATAATGGACAGAGACAGGTATTTGTAAAGAAATACATCGCCATGCTAATGCACTGATGACGAGGTATCAAGAGTTTGTCATTCTTCTCAAATGTTTTAATCATGTCGCGAATACAGATACAAAAATAAATGAATATTGTATTTTTTTATTTAAAATACCAACATATTGTGATAGAAATTTATATCAATTAGAGTGATATAAGCAAATATACATACATAAACAAGCACAAAAAAAACAAACAAAACAAAACAAAATAACCCACTTCTGCATTCAATCAAAGATAAGGAAAAACCATAATATCATTCTAAATCATGTGTTTGACAAATGAAACCATGGAATACAGCACATATTTTTCATTTTTATTTTCTTAGGCCCCAAAGATGAAATAACTAACTAGGATACTAAAAAGCAAATCCCATACCACAATAAAGCATTCAATTTTTCCACTGATCAAATAATACTATCTTCATATATGTTTCAAGTTTAGTAAGAACTTAAAACGACTCATTGTAAAAAAATGAAATAAATAAAATAAAAGTAATCCTGCAAATCACACTTTACCGCTTAAAGCTACCACATTCTCCCATAACTCATTGACATTTAATTAAAATCTATTTGATAAAAAGATCATTCATCAAGCAATGAATACTGTTTGATTAAAACGCATTCCCCTCCTTTTTCAAGTGGGACGTTGTAGATGTAGAACATCCCTTCGTCAGTGGCGATCATAACATAACTCAGATTATGGCTCAATGCCACCACACTAAGAGTTCCTCCAAAATTTGGACCACCATTACTGGAACCGCCAGCAGAATTATCGCCATCACTGGATTCTAGTATTTCGTTACCATCTTGATCAATCTTGGCTCTTGATTTTGGTAGTTTAATAAAGGCAAAATGGCGGACAGGCTCCAAAATAGATGTTAATTGCTGAGGAAGATAGTTTGTCATAATTAAATTGCTGAATTTTTTTGATTTGCTCCAAATAAGACCAGATATAGAGGAAGACCTTTTCTTATTTGACAAGAGTGAGTTGATCAACAGCTCATCAGTTGGCGAGGCAGGCTGTGTGGAAATATCGGCTTCGTGAGTTGAGGCTAAAACCCTTGCACTTTGGGATGAAGCAATTGAAGAGCTTGTGCTTGTTCTACGAAGTTCGTTACCTTCTTCACCATTATTTTCGATATCATTATCATTTTCAGCCGAACCTGGAATGCCACTATTGTTATCACTGCCCAATTTGAAAATATGGATAGTTTGGTTGCTTGAACAAGAGCACAACAATGTCGAATCTAAATTAAAGTTCAATGAATGAATCAATGTTCCCGCCATACCTCTTCTAAATTCACCAATCTTCTTACCGCCTGGCCTGGTTTCAAATACTCGTATGATGGTTCCCTTGTGTGATGCGGTGGCCGCCAAACTTCCTTCACTATTTAAAGACACTGTGGCAAGTTCACTTTTATGGGCCACAATAGCATTCATTGGTTGGATATTCAAAGCATCGTAAATGATAATTGTGCCATTGGTTTGAATTTTCCCGCTTGTTGAATTGCCACCATTGAGTGTGAGGTTACTATCAGTTGAAACCACGTCCAGCAAAGGATGTTGATCAATTCCACTGCCGTTACTTGCCTTCCGCATACCCGAAGTATTGCTCCCAAAGCTCGATGAATGGGCAGGATAAGCTAAAATAGATTCATCATTTACCGATAGAGCCACAATGCCTTGAGGGTTACGTGTGGTCTCAATTGTATGTAGCAACTTCATACAGCTAACGTCATAAACGAAAATTTGGTCCACAAGGACGACTACCAATCTTTTTCTATTAAGTTTGACACGGATTACCGCGCTTGGAAAAGTCAATTCACAAATAACAGATTTTCTTTTTGTGTTGATGATTTTGAGTCTTCTAGTTGACGCATTATTAACCACGGCAACCAAAGATGTAGAGAACAACATCTCTATAATTTTGTTTCCTCCTGATTCTCGCTGAGAAAAGCATTCCCCAAAAGGGTCACAATTGAAGATCCTAAGACCCTTATCGGTACCCATTCCAAGACAAGAGAAGTCTTGATTGAAGTTGAGGCATTGGATGCTGGTGCCCCCGCCACCAGCTCCATATCTAGAGTTATTATTCCAGTCCATGAGTGTGAGCAGTAATATTTGACAGAGATATGTTAGTACTGCTTATAATGTTATTCTTTTATTATGTTTTGCGTTATGGTTTTTATATATTATGGTTTTAAAGGACCTTCAATCGTGGGTTTATTTGGCATCACCCAAGGATTTGGAAATCATAGATGTATCCGCTACTAAACGCACTCTGTATTTTAGAGAATACCAATAGATCTACACAGCAGTAACAATCAATGAGACACAGGCACCACATTATAATCAATGTATATATATATATATGCTTATTTTAGATCATACATTCAGATCTCCCTGCAAATTTTCCATTCCCCCATCTAAAGAAGGAAGATGAAGCCTGAATTCTCTGGCGGTTTTGCAGCCCCGGTCTACATCACCAAATCTCCTTCGAGGTGACAAAAAAAACTTCCCGAGTCTGTTTTCGGCCAACCGTTTAACACTAGATGGAAAGCACACGAAAAATGTTTTAGTTTCGCATTGTATGTGATAATATTTGATATCTTTGGACTCCCCTTTTACTTTTTGAAAAGACTATTATTTTTGCTAACACAGGTGCAGCACTGCCGCAACTTTTGACCCAGTTTCCTCGTCCACCGGGGACGACGAAACAAAAATTAATTATGAAGCTGAACTATCTTCATATATCAGCTCGGTAGATTCTGAAACTATACAGAAACGTGATATTTTTGGCAGAAACTTATTACATTGGCTTTGCATATCAGGAAGAGATGACTTGTTACTTAAATTAATTAAAAAGAACCGAGGACTGGTCTCGGCAGCTCTTATGGCGGTGGAATTTGAAAATGGTGGAACTCCTTTACGTTCAGCAATATGGAATGGAAACTTTGGATGTGTGAAGATCCTACTCCAATCAGAATATATAGATGTGAAAACTAGGGACGAGATGTGTTCGATTAAAGATAGAGAAGGATTAACGGCAATTCAGTTAGGATACGAATTATGCGACCCAAGAAATTTCAAACTAATGGCCATGAGCATTGGTAAAGAGGATGATCATTATAATAACTCTGTTATTGGATTTAATGTTGGAGAGAGATTTCCTGGACCTGATAATGAAAATAATGAAGGTGAAGCCCAAATAAAGGAAAAGAGTGCCTGTGGCTACTCGACAGACTGGTGGAATAGCGAAATTAGAGGGGCGGCAGAAATTTTTACCCTTGGCTCAAATGTCAATAATATTTTGGGCTGTGGTGATGCTGATGATAAGCTTAACAATCCCCATAAGGTAAAGCTTGATCGCAAACACGGTCTTATTCGCCCACGTGTCAAAGAGCTACAGATTTCTAAGTTTCATACAATGGTATTAACAACTGAGAGAACTGGCAACGTCTTAGTCTGTGGAACGAATAAGTTTGGTAGATTAGGTTTAGGTACTAATGATTTGGTGCCTAAGTACTCGTTCCAAAGGGTTGGATACTTTGAAAATCTTCACATTGAGATGGTTAGTGTCAGTGAAGATCACACTTTAGCTCTTGATTCAAACAGTAAACTTTACGCATGGGGATCTAACTCCTACGGCCAATTAGGTTATGAAACTGACTCAGAATATAATAATATTCCTGAACAAATTCTATCATCTGAGGTGAAACGAGCTCAAATTATTGGGATTTCCAGTTCTAAGATTCATTCTTTAGCCTTTAGCGATTCATCAATCTTCTTTTGGGGGTTGAATATCGGACAATTTGGGGCACTATCTAATAGTAAAGCCATTAAGTACAAATCCCGTCGCAATGCAATGGTGCAAAATTCACCTTTGAAATTGCCAATTTCTTATGGTCCGATAAAACAAGTCTTTGCTTTAGAATTTGCTACGTGTGTACTCACTCAAGCGGGGGATATTCATATCTACATGAACTCTTTTCACGCCAGGATTGTACCTCCTTCGAGCGCTTCTGAATTCAATAACAACACTGGTAGACTCGGGAGGTTTGACATGTTCGAACCACAACGAGTAAGTGCAAAAAGCACCATTCGCAAGATATCGGGCAAAGGAAACTTTATTGGTTTATTATATGAAAATGGTTATGTGGTCACTTTTTCATTGGATGAAGCATGGTCTAGTGCATCTCATCTTATATCATCAGTTGAGTACAATGTGGCTTGGGGTCCCAAAAGGCATGGAATGATGGCCATTGATGTGGATATTGGAGCTGATGGGTCAGTGATTGTTGCCACATATGAAGGAATTGTATATAAACGGAAAGGAGTATTATCAGTTGCGGGGGTGACAAAGAATTCTAATAAGCCTGTGAAAGCATGCAATATTAACCGTATTGTCAAGGTTTGTTGTGATCCTTCCTTCTCTACATTTGGGTTTCTCAAAGATGATGTGGATTCTGTACCTTTGAAGTTGCGCAAAAGCTCATTCTACGAAGATATAAGATGCTTATCCCCATTGGCTTCCAATATTGAAAATGACGAGGTTTTGAATGACGAATGCTATTTTGCTTGCCGTTTTCTCGAAGCTATTAAAGATGACTTAGAAGAAGAAGATGAATTCCATAGATTGATTGCCAAAAGACATCAAGCTGATCTTTCGCATAATTATAAATCTCAAATCACGAACCATAAAAATGATTTGCTTTATAAAGCATATTTAGATCGATGGTACAAGTCTTCCGATCCCTCCAAGGTCTACCAAATAATTGCTTCAGACCTCAAGGCAACAGATTTTATGGTAATCGCTGAATCAATCAAAACACACAATATCTATGACTCAAACACATGGAGATTTGAAGTAGAAGGAGTTTTCATTAACGTCATCCCAGAAATCCTTGCGGCTCGCTCCCTGGTTCTCTTTGATTTATTTATCAAGGGCAACACCCTTACTTCTGATGATTTGTTCGTACATGTTGATCTCGATAAGCAAGTTGTTTCATTTTCGTCAGATATTCCTGTACTTGGGATCCTTGTGTTATTGCACTTTGCGTATACTGATGAAGAAATTCATCTATGGGAGGAATTCTCTATAGGGGAGCAAGCTTCACTGTTGATTCAGGCCACGAAGAAGTCTGTATTAGTTTTGGGAAGAATGTTCAAAATGGTTAATGTGGTGAACAAATTCAAGTGTGAAGAACCTTTGATTCAATCATTAGATAAGTTGGTAACTAGGAACAATGAGTTCAGACAAATTCTTGACGCAAAAGTGGTTTTACAAGATGGTGAAACAATTTTTGTATCGTCCAATCTATTGTCTTCCAGATCCCATTTTTTCCGCCGGTGTTTTGCAAACCATTGGTCAAAGGATGATGATGATAGAACTGTGGAATTTGAGCATGTCAGCAAAACACATTTTGAAGTAATTTTAAGATACTTGTATGGTCATAATCCACTAAATCTTTTTGAGTTCCAGGACCGGTACGAGCTTTTCAACTATGTCTTTGAGTTGCTTGATTTGTGTGATGAATGGCTTCTACTCGATTTGAAGGATTATCTCCAATACTATATTTGCGAGCTAATTGATTCCGAAAACGTATCATTATTGATCAGATATGCTCTTCAGCTTAATGCCAAGCGATTGTTCGAGCTGTGCTGTTGGTATATCTTTCACAATATGATAGATATTTTAGTTAATCACCGTGATATTTCTCAAAAATATTTAGACCAATCGGTCTGCTTCAAATTAGATCGATATTTTAAGTTTTTCCTTACCTTACGAAGTGGTGTTGTGAAAGATGTCGATTATTCAATAAATACTTACAAGTTCCGTCATGCTAGGCAAAGGTTACATCAGTTTATATTTGATACAAAATCATTTAGTGAAAATTACATCGCGCCAGGATCCAAATTTGAGCCACTAATCGATTTGAAGCTTAATAAAGGTAAACTTCCAAAAGTCAAACTATCGACTCACGAACGTCAAAGACGCAAAAGTTCTATGGACACAGGTAGTGCCAATGTCAATATTAGAAAATCGAGTGCCTCCTCTTTAATAGGAATAAAAGGGATTGATTTACTGGATTATACATCATTCACTGATAGTTCTGCTATTGATGATGGTGAAGATGCCGAAAATTTTGTTGTGGTAACCAGAAGAAGGAAATCTTTGGCCAGAACTAGTAGTAGCAATATGAGGCGTCCCTCTTTCATAAATGGTATTGGTGTTGGCGCTGATGAAATACCTGAATTTGCTAATCTAATACAGCTGTCTCCGCCTTCTAATCATTTATCAAAACAGGAAGCTTATCGCTCAGGCGCGTCTTCTCCTATTGGAATTCCAAAAAGCTCACCTGCTCCTTCATATAGCTCTCAAATTGGCTCATCATCTAGAATAGCCGCTCATGGTACAAGTTCACAAATAACTAAATCTACAAGCCTAATAAATTCAGAGAAACCTTCGAGTCTGGCGACGTCATCAACTTATTGGCCGACCCTTTCAACTGAGCAGATGTCAGTGAAAGAAGGAAAGAAGAAATTTAGTAATAATTTTGGCAAGATTTCAATGATTAAGCACGAAGTGGCCAAGGAAACGAGAACCCCTGGAAATCCTTGGTCGAAATCTTCCAATAGTGAAGAAAAACCTTCTAATAAAAAATCTGTAACTATTGGAGGAAAAGGAATCAACACCAAGGTTGGCACTTCTGCTGCTCCGGTAATTCTCTCATATGCCAAGCCTAAGAAGAACGAAGAAGAATTCCCATTATTGGGTGGCAGCGTGTCAAAAGACAATGGGAAATTAAATTTGGCGGATATTATTCTTCAAGAGAGTTTGAAAAAGGAAGCCAAGTTAGAAAAAGAGGCATCCAGAAGAACCTTAGCTGAAATCCAACAGGAAGAAGAATTTAATAAATGGTTTGAGGAGGAATCCAAAAGAGTACAAGATGAATTGAGTGCTTTTGAGAATAATGTGAAAACAAAGGACAAAAAGAAGTTGAGTAAACCAGATAATGTGGGTGGTCTGAAGGCAGACAAAAACAAAAAGGTTATCAATAATAAGAAAAATCATTCACAAAAGAAGAAAACCGCATCGGTTGTGGACCAGAAGAAAAATCCGGGCAAAGATAACATGACTGATGACCAAAAGAGTGAGGCAAAGACAAAGAAGAAACATGCCAATGGTGAACAGAAGAAGGATACAACTGCTGAGCTTGTGGAAAAGGGGAAGCAAAAAAAGAAGAGACCGCTGGATAAGAGGAAAGGCAAAGAAGCAATAAGTCCGACCACTGAATCCTCTAAAGAGAATGATGGCAGACAGAAAAAGAATGGAAAGCGGTCCACTGCAAACCTTAAAAGTGAAAAGAAAGACGATTCCCTGAAGACAATAGACAAAAAGCCTGCGACAGTCTTATGATTTTTTATGAATTTGTATGTTCTGTTTATTATATTTTTGTGTTCATTGAATTCTAGTTTTTATTCATTTGGATGTTTTTTTTTCTCTTGATTTTTAAGTTACCGTTATTTCTAGGTACCATGCTTCGTTATTTTAATATTCATAGAAACAATAAAGATTTTTGTAACAATTTATATGATAGAATACGCCGTTCATCAGCCACACTTCTTTGGGGAGATAGGGGGGCATTCTAAACACTCCTAGATTTTTAAAGTGGAAAATCAGAGAGGCAGAATGAAAAAATTTTAATTAAGGATGGCAGCAAGAACATTGGGGACTGAATGTAATGGAAAATACCAGCAGCGCAGCACTTATCTCTCAAGCAAAGCCAGAAAAAAAAAAAAAAAAAAAGCAAAATGCGACCCAGAAATTGGTGATGTTGAGAAAACCATAACAAACACAAGACAATAATCATAAACCAGAGTAAAGAAGAAGAAGAAGAAAAATATAAATATATAAGGAAACAGTCACAAATGTTATGTTTTCAGGCCCATTCCAAAGTCTTTCTCTTTCGCTAAAAGCTGATGCCACAACCCTGGTGGAGAAACAGCCTATAAGTCACAGAGAAAGGGAAGATAACCCAATAAAGGCCCAAAGGTTATTGAGAAAAGTGTCAATGTGTACAATGAAAAAAGGGAAACGTGAAACTAATACTGATTTTGCATTTCAAAGAAGCAAAAGTAATGTGAATGGTGCCTATGAACCTGATAATAGTGATGTCGATCTTGTTTCTAGCAATCTAAATGGGATGATCAGAGATTTCAATATGAGTACTCCGCTGTTTTCTAGCAGTGATTGCCCAATGATAATTGCGTCCTCCCCCAGAAAGTCTTTCAGATTACCTACTAAGGAACATCCTCTTTATAACTTTTCAGAGCCCCTAAAAGATGAAAAGATGCGAAGGTATAGCAACAATAATATCACGGAGAATCAATGCGAGTTTCATCATCCACATCGAGTACGAACGTATTCAACTCCAGCAACACAACAACAGCAGTCCATAAAACTACAGATTAAAGCAAAAATAACAGGCTCAAGATCTAGCTCTTTTAAATATGACACAAAGCAACAACTCATTGATAAATTACCTATGGAGATGAGCCAGCTTTCCAACACATTTGAAAAACCCCCAACATTACTCAGCAAAAGAGAATTAAAGTCATATTCTCATTATATTTTGAAAGATAATTGTAAAAATAGTATGCCAAAGTTTGATAACTTTGGTGATACCATTGACGATTATAATTTGTCAGCTCATGAGGATGAAAATCCCAAAACATTGCATCAATGGAACCAGTTTCTAGTGGATATTGATCTCTTGAAACATTCTGACGCTCAGTATTCAACCACTGGAAGTGGTGATTTCGGAGCTGATGTTGTTGGTAAGTCGGGTGAAATATTACAAAGACTAGATTCTGGACTTTTCAAAACTTTTAAAAGTTTACTTTTCTTGGGGATACCCATGCAACTACGAGCGAAAATATGGATGGTCACTTCTGGGTCTTCCAGGTTTTATAACCCTGGGGAATTTGAAATATTGATAAATGATGAATACTGGGATCGAGTAAATATTGAAGAACATGAACAATCGCTATTGAAATCAGAGAAGCAGATCAGATTAGATTGTGCTCGGACAATGAGAAATAATATTTTTTTCAAAGACCCAGATGGTCCGGGGATAAAGAAGTTAAAGAATGTCTTAATTGGTTTCATTAGAAAATATCCAAACGTTGGTTATTGTCAAGGAATGAACTTGATTGTCGCGCATTTGCTATTCATATTTATATCCGCGCAGGAGACATTCAATTTTTTTGAAAACTTGGTGGTTCGTATTCTATGTGGTCTTAAATATTTCCTGTCTCCTTTTAAAGAAATCGAATCTAATATTAAAATCGTAATTGGTGTTGTTCATCTTAGAATGCCCCAGTTACACGACTTCTTAGTGGTCAAGCATGAAGTGAATTGTGGAATCTTTCTATTCAATTGGTTCCTAACAATATTGATAAATGTTCTTCCCACAGAGATTTTGTTCAGGGTATGGGATTTAATTGTTTGTTTGGATGGTGAAGTAGGACTAATGAAGATCATGCTTGGAATTTTCAAATTCTTGGAAAGATTCCTAATAACCAATGGCAATCTCGGTGAGAGAAAGGATGATAATATATATGATGTGTTAATAAACTTGAAGTCGATAATTGTTAAGGAAGGTCTAACTGCAAATGAATTGATAGGGTTGCTGGATACTTTCAGCGATCTGATTACTCAAGAGAAATTGGAGAAATATCGGGCGCCCTGAAAAAATTTTGATAATCAATTTGGCAAATTGTGAAATATTGTGAAGCTAGAAGGTGCTGGGGATCTACGAACAATCTTGTTTTTCTTTCTGCCAAGTCATGGAGCACTCAAAGAAGGTTTTGGCAAATAACACAGGTTATTTATAAAACATTGTTTTAGAGGGTTATGCTGTTAATCTATAGATTAGATATATCTATCATCAGCATATGTTGTAACCCTTTACTAGATCCTTATATAAATAATTATTACTTTTATTTTATTGCATATGCTACGATGAGTATTTCTGCCAGTTTATTCTCTGGGATCTATTCTCGGGTTTGAGATATGAATTGATTTTCCAAAGACATTATTGGGCTAAGGAGAGCTATGAGGGGGGGGTTTGTTCTTCCGATAATTAGAATGATAAATTCTCTACACTGTAATCCGTGAACTTCACTTGTAATCTGTAGCCTTTAGTTCTTTTTTCATGGCCAATAATTTCTGAGATCTCCATTTTCTTGTATCCGTCCTCATGTTCTTTATACACGGTTGGGTGGTTTCTAGGAGCAACAATAGGTGAAGAAGTTGACCTCTTAAGCTTCTTCAATTGTGAGACGTGAAATTTATTTGATCTTTCTATACTTTAGCTTGTTTCTAGTATTGCATTATCTCGATCATCTACCTCAGCCACTTTAAATGGTCTAAAATAATTTGGCTGTAATTTTGGGTATAGTTTCCTAGCTGCTACGTCCGGGATAGTGGTCAATGCGCCTTTCTTGATAAAACCTTCGTCCCCGACCTCACTGTTTGATGGTTGATGATATTTGTCAAACTGTTCTTTCTATAGCTCCTTAGCCCTTCCCAATGACGCCTGAGCTAAAAGTTTTTCTCCTTCCAAGTGTTGTTCTAACTTATTATCCCACAAAATTCTCAATAACTGTTTCGCGGTAACATCTTTTCTCCTTGGTATAAATCGGCAGCTATTGATAAGATGATCGGCCACTGTCAACATAGCTTCGTACCTGGCTCTAGAACCATCACCAGCTTCAACTTCAGGAAACCCCGTAACAAAATCAATCCCGATACTACATATATGAAACTAATGACTTGTATTGTTATTGGGGAAAATTCTGGATTATTCATTTCCATTCTACCCCTAAGTGCTTATTTCTTTGATATCATTTTTCATTTGGAATTATCAAAGTGTCAATAGAGGTGGAAAAGGTCACCTAAATATAAAACTGATCTCAATTGTACTTTCATAAACCAACATGTAAATTAGGTAATATCTATAGGAAGGCGAAATGCTCAATAATCAGTGTCTTCAACATAACCATCAAAGCCACAAGTGACAAGCTTGAAGGCTGGATTAGTAAATTATGGAGGAAGGATACAGTTGATGACAACATTACCACCCATCAAATACACATTTCGGACCCATGTTCATAAACGTGCAATTCTAGCAATGTCTGGGTTTCTAGGGGCTTTTTTCCTCACTGTTTCTCGCACCACCCATGTTATGCATTACAAAATACACATACAGGAACCAACATGACAGGAAAAGGAGCATTGGAGCAAAGATAGTGAAATAATCTCAACCTTAGATATGTCAATGCTCAGTCACTGGGCTTCCCATAAAATTCATGTATCTATAAATAATCTGGAAAAATAAAAGAGAGCACTGCCAGTGAAAAACATATATTGTTTATGGATCTATTGGCAATGCTGCATGATGAAGAGAAGGGAAAGAAGAAGAAGAGAAAAAAAAAAGGAAAAAGGTGCTGAATAAGATACTACTTTATCTACATATATATATATAAATGAAAAGTAAGCACACATGCTCCATATTTTTATCATTTCTAAAAATTTTTGACAAATCTACAAAGCTCATTTTTACTCAATTGCGAAAAAAAAAAAAAAAAAATGAATATGTTATTCAGTTCATTCCTCGGAAGATTTACATTTCACATCCCAAGACTATCATCTATCTACTGATAAAAAAAATACCAATTATATTGGTTAGCTTTGAAAGTGAAGCACATACTCAGGATCGAACTAAGGACCAACAGATTTGCAATCTGCTGCGCTACCACTGCGCCACATGTGCTTCCATGTTTCGGACAACTTTTAAAATGAGATAGATTACAAAAATATCAAAAAAAAAAAAAAAACCTTATTAGCTTGTGTTATGGAAATCAAAGATGTGTGGTGCCATCTGAGATAAAACCATAGCACTGGTCTACTTGATTTTGTCGATTTTGATTATGATTTTGAATTTGACAACATTCCACAAAGGCTTCACATTATTATCTCTCACTAATAATTGAGGCAAAGAAATGGAATGTGAGTTAAAGTGTTCAGTTGGTATATTGATTCATGGAATCAGGATATGTGTCTGGACTTAAAAAGTGTGTGGTGACACTTAAGACAGACCCATGGTACTGGTTCTTATTTGATTTATTTGGTTTATTTGGTTTATTTGGTTTATTTGGTTTATTTGGTTTATTTGGTTTATTAGGTTTATTTGGTTATTTTGACTTATTTAAATTATTTGGTCTATTTGAATTATTTTTTACTTGGATTTTATTATTTTATTGATTTTTATTATTTTTATTTTTATTATCCCCCAGAATTCTGATGGTCACTACATTGAAAATACTTAGTATTTGAGATATAGTGCCAAAACCCCTCAACAAAGACCTCCATCTCAGTTCATGAAGCTCCTAGTGATGGGTAATTTACTAGTGACTTCATCTCATATTTTCACATTGCACCTTTTTTTTTTTGGGAGAGCTCCTAGTCAGTATTACGGCTATGATTCGAAAAAAGGATTTGTCTATTCCCGGTAATTCCAATGAAAGTGAGGAGAAGATATATGTGACATTAGATCTTGTTGAGATTGAGAAGGAAGGTGGATCAAATATTGGTAACGGAATTCGAAAAGTGCTTCAGAACTTTGGCATCGAAAACAAAGTTCTTACTTTTACTAGTGACAGCCACATCACCAATAAGAGAGTTATAAAAGATCTCAGACCTCACATAGGGGCAAGGTCAATACCATGTGCTCTACACAGTATCAACTTGTTTGTTAGCCATGTGTTAACAAACCTTGTTCGGGTTGACCGAGAGCAAAAATCAAAACATAAATTTTTAATTGATTCTGCTCTTATAAATGAGGAAATAATGCTATAATCAAAGCTTCGTACTATTAGCTTGAAGTTAAATAGCTTTGGACATTCAAAAAAGCAACCAGGCTGTTGGTTGGCAGTGTGCCAGATTTGCCCAATATCACTAGATGGAGCTCCAGATTTTTGACGTTTAGTTGGTTTCTGAAACATATTGATGTGTTGGTTGAGTCAGAGGTTCCAGAACTCACTGATTTATTCATAGGTATTACAGCAGATAGCATCCAGAAGTTAAAGGCAGATGTAAAATTGCTATCTCGTGCCTTTGATCTTGTAACTGTGCTTCAGAAACCTGAACTGGATGATCTTGATCATTTGGTGCACGCATTATCATCTTTAGTCTCTCTATATTTCTCGATTTGTTCCTATTTCATTCAAGGATCTAATGGTTTAAAAAATTTACACAATATCAACTCAAAAAATCCACAAACATTTCTGGAAATGGCAGAAGATCTCATGTCTTTCGCTGGACAAGACGAAGTTACATGGAACGATTCAAAGATTCTTGAACTACTACCACACTGCAGCCAAGGAGTCATTTTATCGTTTATTTCCTCTGTTCCGATTCTCCACAAATATGTCCACAAATATCTTAGTAGTGCAATGGTTCAATTCCACATTTTATTTTCTAAGGCTACCGATTTCTGGATTATTCTCTTTAGGGATAATGAAGAACTTCAAGTGGATATCGAAGGTATTTGCCAGTATCTCAGACATTTGCATAGATTATTCCAAAATGATATTAACCTGCAGACTAGCGTTGCGAGGCAGTTCATGAGATCCCTTAATGCAAAGAGATCTGATAAAATAGCAAATGAGCTTTTGATGGATGAAATCAAGATGTTTAATCGTATGCTTACTAGCGGCAATTTGGCTGTAGCACAATATGATTTCAAGTGCATCAAAATATTGTTCAAGTTCTCTTTGCTAAATATCAGCATATCCAATAGCAAACTTGAGTCATCTTTTTCTACTGTCAGAGATATTCTCGGAGTACGTCTCAATCGATTGAGTAAAGGAAATATGACGTCTCATTTGAGGATAAAATCCTTTCTCACCTCCACCGATGGTGATAATATCTTGGCTTTGAAAAAAAAGGGCTCTCAGAGGTTTATTCAAGCTACTATTGAACCATCTGTAAATGATTCCAGTCAATCAGAGACCCAATGCAACAATGAAGGCTTACGTGATGAGGAAGATCATTATGGTGATATAAGCCTAGCTACAGAGATTGGAATGTGTGAAAAACTGAATGGTAATGATATTTGTCCTGAAGCAGTGTTATACTCTTCAAACAACAATTATTCTGCTGATTATGATGGATTAGATGAGGTAGAATCTCTTTTGTTCATGCGTTAAATATCATATTTTGTTTATGTTGAATAATAATAATAATAGATCGTGATATCTTATTCTTACTGTTTTCTTAGTTTCTTTGAAAAGGCTCAGATTTTTCTACTTTTTTAGAGCGCTCTAATAAAATAAGGATGTAAATATGGAAAAAGGTCTTTATTACAGATAGTAATCGCCGGATTATTAGTGATTCGCCGCGTCACTGGTTTATACACAAAGACCCTAATATCACAGCCTTACACTAGTTACAATTTAGTTACCTGTGTGTCATGTAACTAACTGATTTTGCTACACCTCATACCGACCCCCGGTATTTTTCGTATCAAACTACAAATATATTTCATATATGCCATACCATTACATTGTAATTATTGGTACCACTTCATTGATGTTGGAGATTTCTAAATATTATGAGCGTTGACGTAGTTGCAAACACGTGGATTTAGGACCGACCATGGTCGGCACTAAGAATGTACAAACTAGACAATATCTAAATAAACCATGTTGTGGAAATAGAATTTGCTCATTTATAAATATGAATGAGCAAAAGGAGAGATTATAATATTCTTCATCAACCTTGTTTTGATTTCTAGGTGGTACGAGTAATTAAAGTCCGATGGTATGAGCATTTCCGAGGGGGTGGGGGGTGGTCGGTATGGATCATTTTCTGCCTGTGGTGTGAAAAATGAAATCACTGTAATAACATAAAAAAAAAAAAAAAAAAAAGAACGACACTACGCTTTACAACAATTGTGAAATTCGATTGAGATCACAGTTTTCCACACACTTTTAAATACACCTCTATCATGTTTTTATTGAAAGCGTCTCAAAAACTGGCCACCCCAATTGCCTCAAGGCTTTTGTTGTCCAAGACCTCTGCCACCCGTGGCTTGGCCAGTTTGAAAACCTCATCCATTTACAATGCTAAAAGATTCTATTCTGATTCTACCAATTCCCAACCAAAGAAGTCTAATAACACTATGTATTTGGCTGCTGGGGCCATTGCTCTTGGTGCCATTGGTTATTACACATACACAAAATCTACCAAGGAAGGTTAGTAGTTTTTTTTTTCTTCTTCTTTTATGATTTACATTGGATGATTTATTATATGACTTCTTCTTTACTAACGGATTGACTACATAGAATTGACTGGAAACAAGGCTGGCCCAGTGTTCAATAACAGTGAAGTCTCCGTGGTCTTTGTCTTGGGTGGTCCTGGGTCTGGTAAAGGTACCCAATGTTCCAAACTTGTGAAAGAATATGATTTCGTTCATTTGAGTGCTGGTGATTTGTTGAGAGCCGAACAAGCCCGTCCAAATTCAGAATTTGGCGAATTGATCGCCAAATATATTCGTGAAGGGTTGATTGTCCCACAAGAAATTACCCTCAAATTATTGGAAAATGCCATCAAGGAAAACTATGGTAAAGGGAGCACGAGATTCTTGATCGATGGGTTCCCAAGAAAAATGGACCAAGCTTTATCTTTTGAAGAACAGATTGCCACTAGTGCCTTCACTTTGTTCTTCGAATGTCCTGAACAAGTGATGATTGAAAGAATCATCAACCGTGGTAAGACCAGTGGAAGAACCGATGATAACGTCGAAAGTTTGAAGAAAAGATTCAAGACTTTCTATGAAACATCGATGCCAGTGGTCGATTACTTTGACAAACAAGGAAAGATGGTCAAATTGAGTTGTAACAAACCTGTTGATGAGGTCTACGCCAGTGTCAAGGGTGCGTTGTCCGAAAAGTTGAACATTAATTAATCAGTCTGGGCTCTTCAATTCGTCGTTCATTAATTCATTAACTATATAGAGTTCTATATTTCATCCAATTCTGTTCATGATTCATTTTTTTCGCTATAATTCATAATTCTCAAGCATGCGAAACCGCAATAGTTTCACAGTGAAATAGAGCATGCACTACCACTTTTGTCTCCCTGATTTCGTAGAGCTTCTGACCTGTCTAATTTTTTGGTGAGACTTTCGACTTTATCTTGAAGCTCTTTATCGGAGCTTTCTACCTTAGTAAGCTTGTATATACAGGTTAGAAACATTGTTTTACTATCAAATAATTATCAAATGCTAATGGAAACTTACCAAATCTTGCAAAGATGATTCCAATTTACTGGCGATATCAAAAACCGACAATACGGCAGTGCCGGAGGTATTTTCATCATCGGTGGCGGTGGGTGGTGAGTTGATCAGATCTGTGCTAGCGGCCGCCATAGTTTCAAAGGGTGTTATACTTCTTCTATGTGGTTTGATCCCCGTTAATGTTATATCAATGTATAACACGAAAACATTGATAAAGAGGAAGGCACAGATCGTTTTATTACTGATTTTTTACACGTTTTCGCGATGGGGGGGCTTTGGGTGCGTTTAGTAAATGATAATTAATAAATACTGAGTGTATAAGTATTTTGAATTATTGATATAAAGGATATAACTACAATATATATCCTTTCTGGTCTAGTTATTTGTGCATTTTAAATTCTGGTGTTGATACTCTCGTTTTTTATGATGCACACAAGACTGATAATGAATTGATGTCAAATCAAAAAAAATTGGATTCATACACAGCACAGAAATTAATTTATTACAATCATCATTCAGGAATAATACATACTTCAATTGCCATCTGTAAATGCCCAACGAAGAAGCCCAAGCGTTTCATTACGCAGTCTACGATGAAGTCAAAAGAATCCCCTTTGGCAAAGTCACCACTTATGGTACGCATGACTCTTCCATAGAAAATTAGTACGGTGTCAACGTAAAATATAATAATAAACAGATGGAGGGAAAAGATAATTCATGGATAGATGTGTATTATATTCTAACATTCTTACAATAATAGGTCACATTGCTAAACTAATATTTCGCCCCATGAACGCTCGTCAGGTGGGCCAATCTTTGAAATTTTTACCTAGAGAAATATCCCAAAACGATCTTTACAATATTGATAATGTCCCTTGGTGGAGAGTGATCAATGCCCAAGGGAAGATTTCCCCTCGTGCAGAAGGAATGCAACGACAAGAAGAAATGTTAAGAAATGAAGGCGTGGATGTAGAAGACGGTAAAGTGAGTTTAGTAAATAATGGGTGGTTTCCTACTACAGAGTTTGATATAGAAGAAGAAGAAGATGATGATGATGAAGATGAAGATGATGATGGCGATGAAGATGTTGATGAGGTGACGAGATAATTTACAACATAAACAATAATATCACAAATTTTTTTTTTTTTTTTTTTTGATTAGCCAATAATAACCTTAGTAAACGATAAGACGTAATAAAAAAAATAAAATAAAATAAAATAATAATAAAACCAAAACAAAAATAAAAATAACAATTCCAAAATAAACACTATCAATCACTAGGCTCTCCTTCTATTCTTTCCTTTTCTTGTTGAATAATAATATCTTTACTCAATAACAGCCTAAGATCATCAGTAACCTCATACGCATGAGGCAAGCTGGATTCCAAAGGCTGGTTTCTTTTCCCCTTATTATTCTTCAAAATCTCGGCTCTTAAAGTATTCAATTTATCATTCAAAACCCCATGATCAATGATATCCACCATCTTCCTGAACCTTAAAAATAGCAATTCAGCTCTGACTAGTAAGTCTTTCATGTCCATTGTCAAACTCAAATCATTCATATATTTCAAAACCTCGTCGAACCTTGAAAGATGTTCAATAATGATCCGTTCATGTTTCGACAATATTGCCAAACAAAAGAACAAATGGAATTGTGAAGAATAGTAATCAGTGAAGAAATTTTCCCAAAGCGGAATTATATCCTCAAACATGAATTCTCTTTTGAACCAAACCAACAACATTCTAAAAAAGAAAAATAAGTTGATCGAATCACATTTCTCCAAATGGAGAAACAAATTAGGCAACATTAACGAAACTAGCTGATTCAAGGTTTCCATTTGTGTCTTCATTCCACTTTGATCTCTCAAAAAATTTCTCTCCATTCTTTCCATAAACTTAACAAAACACCAGAATGAGATGTTATTGTCTTGGTAAACATAATAAATCACCGACAACAAATCACACATTCCTTGAACATAGCCCAAGTTCTTGTTATACTGGTTGTAGGTCAATAGAATTTCCTTCAAGTTTCGTAAATGAGGGTTATTAAGCTTGATATTATCAGCAACATCATCTTCCGATTCTTTACCATTTTCTTTATAAAGGGAGATATTCCGGTCGTTTCTATTAACATCCTTCTCAATTCTAAATCGCTGGTCCTTCCAATAAGCATCATTCTGCAATTCCTCGAGATTATCTTGCCATTTAGAAAGATACGAATTGTAATCGTCATTCAAAGATCTCAAGATTTGTTTCCTTTCGAAACTTGAACTATCCCAAGGATAAACCCCCAATAAGAATAACCAAGCTTCAGATCTTACGGTAGAAGACACGCCGCCATGGAAAATCCGCTCTTTAACTTCGCCCACAGTTATTGATAATCTGCCAGCATTGTCAAAGAATGAATCCCACTCAATTTTAGACACTTCTTTGGTACGCTGGGCTTTTTCTAGCTCTACTGCACTCAAACTATCAATTGAGGTTATTCCAAGCTCAGAGTTCAATAAATTTCGGTAGCTATCATCCAAAACATACTTCTTTTTGTTTCTTTCCGCTTCTTCTTGGATACTGAGGGCCCATTTAGCTAAATAAATATTGGCACTATCAAAATCATCGTTCAACCTTTTGATTTCCGGTCTTTGAAGGAGCTTTTTTACCGGCTCAGGACTATCATTAATCACAGTACTGACATTTTTCTTGGCTAGTTGGGAAACTCTTGCCAAAGATTCAAGAATGGTCCATTTTGCTCCAGTGAGAAATTTATTGATACTTTCTTTTGATGCATCTCCCAATAGACCTATCGGTGTCGTATCTTGCTCAACCACATTCAATGGGGCAAAAGCTCTAAGATCATCGGAGGTGGGATTGATCAAATAAACCGCTTGCTCCAAGCTTGATTTTTCCACCACACAGTATTTCTTCAAACAATCGAAAAATTGATCCCCTCCATAAAACAAATCAGCGGGGTTGTTGGAAGAAAAAGGATTAAAGTCCTTGTTTTTCATCGATTGATGCTTCAAAGTACTTTGGGATTCGTCATCATGGAAAAATAATACTGGCAATTTCTCAAAGTTTGATCGGGAATTGATGATGATTGATCCCCACCACCACCCCAAGTTTGGAGTACGTGATTGAATGGAATAAATATTTGAAATCGGAAGAGAAAAAGCATAAGATCCAATACCAGAGATGATTGATTTTTTGACGAAGAACTGTTTGCCAGTGCCATTTTTTCTTTGATACATTAACAAATGATCTTTACTGAGGTTTGCCACCTCGGCATCCTCGACATTGGTCTTCAAGTCACATTCGTTGAAAACCTCTACTTCCGTAGCACTGAGGGAATATTCTGGGGTGAAAGATACCAAAATATCTTTATTAGTAGTATTGTGTTCTTTGGAAAGAGTTAAAAACCCAGCAACATTGTCCTTCTTGTTCTTGGAGGGATGTACATAGACTTTCCCCTTTGCCCAGAGAAGCTTGACTGATCCAGGAGGATAAATCTCTTCAGGATGAGCCTCTCTCGAGGTCACTCTCGAGGTTACTGTAGGGGGGGAACTGGTACCTTCAGTTTGATCTGACATTTAATTTAATTGCCTTTGCAAAAGATAATATTATATGTGCATTTGAGAGGAAAAAAAGACGTTATTATTTTATCTGATGTGATGGATTTCTGGATCCATTTTTTTTTTTTTTTAATTAGTGACAGCTGCACGTGCTTTGCCAACCAATATATTGGTATACATATATACGGATGATATTGAATACAACAATAAGATTATCAAAAGTTCTTTGTATTGGTTAAGGAACGCTATAGGATAGGTAATTTAGAAAAAAAAAAAAAAAAAAAAAGAAATATTGTGTACGTATATGTCGGAAATCATAAAGTAACCCCCTTACTTAAAAGCAACAGAAAGAAAAAATTATTTATAACTAACCTCCTTACTTTGCTCATCTTCCCAGCCCATTTTCTTAATGAACTCTGGCAATTGACTGATAATCCTGTCCTCAATTTCATGGCCACGTCCACTAACAACCTTAAGAATCAATTCATTTAACTCGGTGGAACCCAAGATATCCACATGTTCAGAGGTTTTGGAACCGCCTCTGATATCAAACCTTTCTGGTTCATGCTTCATTTCCACAATCTTAACCTTGACATTCCCTGGGTTGTAAACAGAATTCTCTTCTCTCCATTTATGGCACATGGTATGTGTGATAAGAGACACAGTCCCGTCACCATCACTCAAAGTAACAGAGTCTTTCTCACCATAAGCCATTGAGACATTGAGTTTTGAGATCAACTTTTCCTTTTCTTCTTGATAAGTATAACTTCTCTCTGTTGGGTTACCGATACCATAAAAGCAATAATACGTCAAGTTTGGAGCGTTAGGTAGAGGACATTCCAAAGGATTAGTCCATTTAGAAGAATCTTGATTGTTTTTCATCAATTGCACAGGATCAGAAGTGATACCGTAACTATAACTACTCATCACTCTATTTTTAAACCATGATGGGGAGTTGTCCAACAAAAATTGAATGGTGTCTTGAAGTGTCAAGTTCTTAGCGGAAAATTTACCAATATGTTCCTTAAACTTAATGAACAGACCATAAGAAGTCTCTGTGGTTTTATTGACCCAAGAATCATCTGGAGAGCTTGTAAGATCGCCCCAAATTCTATCACCACCTTTTGGGATCATACTTGGGATCCCTCCAAAAGTTCTCAACATATCCACTCTTTCTTTTCTACTGAAGAATTTCTCTAATCCGTAAACGGCTACTGAGTTCAATTGCACAGTATCTTTCATTTCCCCCGATAACAATGCAGTAACCGCCTTCGGGGTACCCAAGGTAGAACCAGAGATATCAACCACTCCATCAAGATAAGTATTGACCCAATCCGGTCCACCATTACCAAAATTCTTACCGTATGCCTCAACCCACTTTAAGAAAAAGTAAATGACTTGAGAGCCCATAGAGTGTCCTACCAATATGATCTTTTTCCCATTTTGAGCATATTGGACTTCGATTGAGTCTTTTAATTTGGTGAAATACTGATCTCTTTTCTCTAAATCAAGATATGTCAATCTCCAATCATAGGCAGCCAAAGTCATTTCGTTGGGACCATAGCCCAACACCGCCAAATTGCTAACAATCTTATTCCAAATCCAATAGCCCGTGATGAAGAAATCTGCCGCTTCGAAACCTTGGGCTGCCCGGATCTTGAAGTTCGGTGGATCGAGCCCAGTTTCCGGATCTAACATAATATGTTGTAGCCAGCAGTTTTTATTCAAAAACATTGCTTTCAACATGTAAAATGAGCCCCAGAGTCTTTTACGGAAATGGGGTTCAGAAGGACATTCAGGAGTTCCGGACAATCCCCAGCTTTCAAGCCCGGTACTGATGACTCCAGGAACCATCACCACTGGGTTATTTGAGGTGTAGTTTTCTTTAACCATGTATTTCCCAACGACAAAGTCATTGGTGGTGTCAACTTGATGTTTAGTAGATTCTCCTTTTGCCTCATTGAGAGCACTGATTAAAGTGGTTGGTAAATTACCTTTCAAGTCAGAGAAATCGAAATCGAAATCGAAATCAAGAGCCTTTTGTAGTTCGATGCTATTTTCTTTGACTCCCCAAAAGGCGCTTATTAGAAGAACGATAAAAGATACCATAACAACGCCGGTTCTTTTCTTCAACCACCAAGAGGCTTCCTTAGTGGTATCTGAGGGTTTTGAAGGGTTTTCTGGTGATTCATTATGCTGCAGTTCTCTGTGCTTAGCAGAGTTTTTCTTAGGATCCCCCATAGTGATAATATGTTGAGATAAAAAAAAAGAAAAAGACCAAACTTCATAACAAGGAATGAAATGTAAACAGTTGCGGAGTTTTCGAAAATTGACAGAGATTGTGCTCAGCTAAAGGCACGCGCGGTTATGATTATCCACGAAAAATTGAATATTTTATTTATTGTTTTTGCAACAACTTTGTCTTGAATCGATGATATATATATATGGAACTATTGTGTATCATAAAATATGACGAAAACTCTTATCATTGATAATGGATCATACAGTGTCAAAATAGGCTATGCTACAGATGACCTCAACTGGTCGCCGCACATTATTTCCAATTCGATAGTCAGAACTAAGGATAAGCGTCTTATTCTCGGAGACTTGGTCGACCGGAATCAAAATATTAGTGGATGTTTCTTCAAACGACCATTCGAGAGAAATCAGCTAACCTCATGGGAAACTGAAAAACTAATTTGGGACTATTGTTTTAATTCAGAAGACTTGAAGTTACACGTGAATGATTATGGTAATGATCCCAATGATATGAACTTGATTCTTACGGAGGCACCATTTACATTACCGAAGATTACTAAGAATACCGATCAAATCATCTTTGAAGAATACGGGTTCAAGAGTTATTATAAGAACATTACATCATCATTTGTTCCGTTTAATTGGGAACAGAACGAAAAATTATACCAAACCAACCAGTTGAGCGGAGGAGATGACAAGAAGGTTTATAAAGATTACCAATTAGTGATAGATTCGGGATTTGACTCGACATATATCATTCCAGTGATTTACGGTATGGTATATTGGGAGGGGGTAAAAAGGTTGGATATTGGTGGGAGGTTCTTAACGGGATTTCTACGAGAATTGATTTCTTTTAGATACTACGATGTCACGGATGAAACCATCTTGGTGAATAATATTAAGGAACAAACGTGTTTTGTACCGATAAATTACAACCAGTCATTGGAGAAATTGAAACAGGAAAAGATAAGGCTAGGGCCAAGGCCAAAACCTGGATCGATCAATGACAACAGTATGATTGTGGAATATGCTTTACCGGATTATAAAACCACGACTAAAGGTTACTTGTTAACTGATGAATTGAGGAAAAATATTAACGATGTTGATGAGCTACAGATAATGAGACTTTATGACGAGAGATTTAGCATTCCTGAAACGTTATTTGATCCAGCGATTGCCACCATCAAGCACCGGAATGGTTTGATTAAAACTATATATGACAGTATTTATAGTTGTCCTGAACTTGTCAGACCGTTGCTTGTGAGTAATATTGTGTGCATTGGTGGTAATTTCAAGTTTTCTGGGTTTAAGGAAAGATTACAACTTGAATTGAAGAAAGTTCTACCGGTGGAGTGGGACATTAGAATTGGGATCGATGAAGATCCTATTGTTTACGGATGGAAGAGTGCCAACTGCTTGGCCACTAATCATATGGAGATGTATGAGAAGTTGTGTGTCAATAAGAGTGATTATTATGAGAAAGGCTGGGGTTATGTGAATGAGAAGCTTGGGTGTAAACTAAAAGGATGGTAGAAGGATTACAAGATAATGAACAAAGGCGGATTCCAAAAAAAAAAAGAAGAAAAAAGATTAATAATATTGAGGTGTAATATAGCGATGATTGTAATATAATACAGTTTTTTTTTTTTTTTTTGTTTTTGTTTTTTGTTTCCTTCATTTACTTGTAAACTGCTAGAAGTTTATTAAGTTTAGGATCATAAAACAAGTAGACATCAAACTCGTGGTATTTTATAAGCCCAAAACCGTCCTTGTCAATGATTGCAGAGTTACCCTTTACTATGGTGTATAAATGATAGGCCTGCTCGTTTGGGTCTTGGGTTGAGAAGTAGTTCCCGTAGTAGGTCAAGCATAGGCCATCAGAGTAGTCGATATAAAGAGCAGCTTGGGGGTTTTCGATCCCCGATGCGTTGATTCTGGAGGGGATTTTGTTAGTACTAATTGGGTTGGAGGGGAAGTAACGATGAGGATATACATACATGTGCAGGATATCCATGGCTGTTCCATAAATTGTGATAATATATCACTATTATTATCGCTACCATCCTTCCTTACTTATGTTATCGCAGATTTTGTTTGCAAAGCGACGGTGATGGCAACAACCCACCAGGGGCTCACAACCACAACCAGTTACGCAGCCCCGCGCAGCCCCAACTGACCGGAAAAAAAAAATTTCTCAGCAAAAAAAAAAAACGTCAGTTGGCTATACAAAATACGCCTCAGTCTATCACTGTCACCGATTGTTGGATATATTCCTCCCCACCCACCCAGGCACAACGATGGTGTTATGGCCATGACCGAACACTCCTCCCCCAGCCTGCGCTCCTTTCTTCACTCGTCCTCTCCCTCATCCTCTTTATTACAACCCCCAGCAGCCGCCCCTGTCGCCATCATTAGAGGAACAGCGCCTCCAGCATCACCTGCCCTGTCTTCCTCCACCCCTTTCTCTTTCTCTTTCTCTTCACAACTAACCCCTCTGCTATCCAGCAGCAGCTCGTTCCAATTCAATATAAACACCAATGCAACCTCGATAATTACCCCTAAGAATCGGATGTCGTCTCCAACCTCCCCTGGAATCTCTGATTCTCCCATCCCGATCTTCTTCAATCAATCTAAGATCAGCATGTCAAATAATTCAAAAAAGAGATCCTTCAGAGACATGGCTGAAGGCGACGAAGAAGATCAATACGGAAGAATCAATGCGTATGACGAGGATTCTGATTTTGAGTTGATTGTTTAACTGACACTATTTTTCTATTTTACTTCTACATTCTTGATAGATGATACCCCCCATGGCACATATATATATATTATGTTGACATTTCCAACAATTTTATTTTTTTAGCACTACTTTTTTTTTTTTTTTCGTTTTCTTTTCTTTTCCTTTTTGCTTGTGTTCAGACTTTCAGCTTCTTTCTAATGGTTTATCTTTGGGTTTCTAGTTTTGTTATATATTTTAATAATAATACCTTATTTTTCATCCTTCATGATTATTGCACTGCGCGCACTCCGGTGGTAATGTAATGCACCTTTTTTTTTTTTTTTTTTTTTTTTTTTTTTTTTTTTTTTTTTCTTCTTTTGTATTTGTGTGTGCAAGTAAAGTTTGATGAAGATCAATCATTTTTATTCAAGCTTCCTTTATTATACGGCTATGTTGATAGGAAGTTAGCGAATACCATATCCACTCATCACTAAAATAATTTAAAGAAAATCTTTGCCTTAAGACTACACACCCCTGACTGAATATTGAACCCCCACCCTATTATTACATCACATTAATTTTACCTGATTTGATCTCAATCCCTATATGATCATGTCACTATGGTGCCTATAGCTGATGAAAAACTAAAACTCAAGAAGAAATTTTTCAGACTAGCTCAACCTCCAATCCTTTCTCCCAATGATCCATACTGGAATTTCCTCTGGAGTCATACCTATGACTCGGACGACATCTTCCACATCTTAACTGCCAATGACATCAAATATATCAAATCCAAGAACCCCATCAATTTTTACCTGTTCATTAGAATCGTATCAGTAAGGCTAATACATTTGGCCAACCATCCTGGCTTCCCCAATACTAGTGATGCCTCAACTAACCAACTTCTAAATTGTTGTCGGTTATTGACCAGATTTTTCCCCTTCATCTTCGAGGGTCCCAAAGCCAATCGTCAAGAAATGGAAATTTTTTGGCAACGAAATAACAATGACAATTATCTCCCTGAAGATTTGAAATACCATAATACCACCAATTCCATGCTGTCTACGTCCCCCAATACCGCAACAGTTGGCTCAATCACCCCTCCAAATTCTCTATCCAATATGGTTAACGATAGTGCCAGTATGAATGTCAATATCCACAATTCCGACCAACTATCGGAAACAAATTCAAAAAAAGTAGTAATCAATGGAGATGGATCTTACAAGAAATTCAAATTACCATTGGGGGCACAACTTGTGCATGTTTGCATAGATCTATTGTTTACTAAACATTTTACAATAATGGAAGAGAACATGCACTTAAAAGGCAGAGACTTTCAACTCTGGGAGCCTGGAATTGGCCAGAATGGGAAATTTAAGGCTCCTGAATTTCTTATAGATGCTAATAGGTTGGAAATTATACGATTACTAGTAGTCTTGTGTTCTAAGACCCTATATTCCTCTCCTCAAAAAATCGTCGACAATGGGTCCAAATTTCTCACAGCCTTGGTGACTTCCCTACCCAAAATGAAGTTATTAGCCTTTATTTGCTCATTATTAAATATCTCAATCAGAGAGTGCTCCTTCTCGTCGTTTGATAACCCAATTAATGAGCCACGTTACTTATTAGCAACATATTCAGTCCAATTATTTGCGTTGACCCTAAGTTATGCAATCCCTAGTGAGGATATTGATTTTGTGAAAAACCTAAATATTATCAACCCAGGATCAGAAAACTCTCAAATATTCCCTCCAAGTAATTTAGTAAGATTATATCTTTCAAAATTACACAAGCCAAGCGAGTTACAATACATTATCAAGAGTTATTTGCAATTTCTACAAAAACCAATGATTGATTTAAAAAACACCTTAGATTCACCATCAAGGTTCAATTTGCTTCTAAAAAGTTCAGAAGCTGCAGATTTTCCAAAACTGAAGAAAATCCCCTCTTGGACTGCAGAAGTCATCATGATTTTATGGGAATTGATCCAATGCAACAAAAGTTTTGTGAAGTTTCTAGTCCTAGCAAAGAATTCCAAAACTGAAGAATTCTTTTCCAATGAAATTTTCGTTACATTATCATATTATATTTTTGCTTATGAGAGCAGCTCGCAAAACCAAAGCACAAAGAGGATTATTAGCTATCTCATTTTATATATGACGGCAGTGGCTCCCATCTCCAAAAACTTATTGAAAAGAATCAATTTAAAACTCTATGATTTGCTAATTCCAAAAAGCCTCCTTCAAAAATCCATGATTGAGAATTCAAGCATAGTTACTTATAGAGACTTTGTTGTTTACAAAGTGAGCTGGAAGTTGGTAAATGATGTCAATATGTCCGCTGATTTACTCACTCCTACATATTTCGAGTTGTTGTATAACCTTGTTCCAATAACAGTGGTCAATAATAACAATGAAAAAATTAAAAACGATATCAATACCTTTGATGATGGGTTGTCTTATAATTGTTGTTCCACCTTGACTCAACTAATTATCAAGTTAAGTTCCCGGCTGACGTTATTGGAAAACAAAATGAATCCAGATTTGTTGAGCCTTTTGATAAGATCAGTTGTGAATGCAATATTGTTCAATAGGTATCATTTGGATAAAGTGAAAATGTTGGTAATTTCAGCGGTAAAAAATGAGAGAACTTACAGAAATGTATTGCATCTAATTTTGAGCATGATTGATGAAAGCGATGAGCTGGGACACGAATCAACAAGGAATGGGAATGATCATGGCAATGATGATATTGATATGACTCTAGCTCAAGAAGATAATTTTCATGATTTAGAATTATATCAGGCATTTAGACCAGTTCAGCCAGTGGGAATGTCTGAAAAAGCTAAAGGAAAACTACCAATCAATGCATCTTTATCTCAGACTTGGAATGGATCAAAATGTATCAAAATTCTTTTAAGATTCATTGAAATTATGAATGCTGCGAATATTTCTGGTCTCAAAAATAATACCGATTCATTTGAAACTCCAAAAAGTTTGATGTCAAAGATCATTATTCCCCAAAACATGAACTCGGAAATTATGGGAATTGACAATGTAAAAACTTTTCTTGGAAACACCAGAACTTACAAACCGTTAAAGTTCAATTGGTCAGCAGTATCTTTAGGATGGTATCTTAGTGTATTGTGGGGGAAAATATTTATCACTGAGGAAGCAGTGCATTTTGAGTTTGAAGATGCCAGTGTCAATGGCAGTGGGTTGTTGCCAAGTGGCCTAGTATCTAGTCTCGAAGGTTTTTGGATTGGTAATGACAATGGTATGGTATCTGAACATGATGGCAGCACTTCTAATTTACCAACATCAACCGTCGGACGGCTTTTCCTGAGATTTGGTTGGGAAAATAAACAAGACGGACTGAAGGAAAATGGGGACGACTCTATCTCCAAGAAGGCAAATGAGCTGGATCACTTACAAAAAGTCATTATGAATACCAATTTTTTCAAGCACACAAAGGTCACTTTATTTAAAATAAAGTCTGCAAACTCAGAAAAGTCAGTTAGGAACTTTAGTATACCCCCTGTTGATAAAGATGGTCATGATCTTGATGCCAATAATATATTTAGTTTAGATAATATGACCAATAATCTTATGAACCATTTCTCGATGTTAAGGGGAGCAAATATATTGAAGACAACTGAAGAAACCAAGAAATACAGAGATGGTGATTAGCCTGGTTAGAGTTTTAGAAAGGCTATTTTAGATTTCTCATACCCATGGCTCTATGTTTTTTCTCCTACTTGAGTTGAAAAATTCAAATTAGGGCAAAAAAAAAAATAAATAAAATAAAGAATACAAGAATCAATTAATAGAATGAGAAAAAGTATCGTAAAAATATCATAGTTATCATATAATCAATTTAAATTGATGATCAACTTTGTAATGGAATATACGTACAGAAGAAAAGTATATAAGAAAAAAGAAGAATAAAAGAACAAATAAAACAATATATGAGAGAAAGAATATGCGACAAAATGCTCATAGATTCCAAAATTAATTTTGGAGAAACAGAGAGAGGGACAAAAAAAAACGTAAAAAAAACAAAAAAAAACAGCACGGTAGTAGGAAATTGAAGAACTAAAATAGCAACAAGTTGAAGTAATAGAAAAAGAAGAAAAAAAGAATGACGGGGTAAAAAAAAAAAGGAATAAATGAAGGGTGGGTTTTGAGGTATTCATATGACTAGAGATATAAGTAAGCAAGACAAACTACGTGATGATCAACATCTTGTACAGTCAATTTACCCACACCTAGGCACGTAACACCTTTTAATAGAGATAATATATTATCTTCATAATTATCATCATCCTCATCCATCTAAGGGAGTCATGGAGTCCCTGATTTTCCTCTTCAACCTTTCTTCTTTTTGACTTCTTCTTCTTGTCAATTCAGCAGGGCTTGGTGGGATCGCTTCGTTTTCCAAATCAGCCTTCTTTGCCTCTTCGAACAGATTAATAGAGTTCTTCAACCCGTCAGGACCACTCAATAAAGCACCTTTTGGTAAGGTACCACCACTTAAAGATTTCAATTGTTGAACATTTTCCGATTCCTCACGTAAAACTTGGTACATTCTTGCCACTCTACCAATGGCCAAGATCTTTTTACGCAACGCTTGTTTTTTAGCATTGATATCATCTTCTGGTGATGAGATGGCTGCTGATTGTAATGAGGCAATCAGAGGAAGTTGAGGTTTAACAGCCGCATCAATTGGACTAGATGGTGCGGTGGTGACATCATCAAGGGTTTGAGCAGGCGCGACGGCCAACGGAGTATCTTCATCCAATTCTTCTTCCGAACAAATATTTAAAATTGAAACCAACATATCAGTGACTTTTTCCCCCACAAATGGTAAAGACCATGTGAAAACATCCATGAAATTTGGTAACCAGTATGGATGTGGAGCACTGTTAAACTGTCTAATATTCATCACATTATTTTCATACTTCAATACCGCAGCTTTATTATTATAACTGTCAAGATAGTTTGGCGCACTAAACATTGTTAAGAGAGAAATGAAACCAACGGTGGGGGTTCTTTTGTACATTCTGTAACCACTATCTTGAGCCTCGTGTGCTCTTATTATAGAAAGTAACCCAGTCCTTTGCAAGAATGCACAGGAAGCTTTATAAGTGAAAGCATAAGAACAACCTCTGACAGTATTAGCAACAAAATGATTTTCATTTGTGTCGTCATCATAATTTTCAATTGGATCGGCCCACAACAAATCACACATCAACCCTCTAGTTGGCGGCTCTCTGAATCTGTCAATTCTTCTCAAGTCATCCAAAGTTTTCAATTCCGGACTCAACCCACCATGCACACAGAAAAATTGTTTGTTCATAACGGCTGCTAGTGGTAGAGAATTAAAAGAATCTAATGCTGCTTCATAAACTGCATTGCTGTATTTATGCAAACATTCCATCTTGAAAGTAAAGTAGTCTGTCAAATGTTTACATTCATGATTCCCTCGCAACATCCAGAAAGTTTTACGGTAAGTTAACTTCAAACTGTACAAGTACAACAAGCATTCAATGGAAAAATTCCCTCTGTCGACATAATCACCCAAAAATAAGTACGAAGTATTTGCTGGGTCACCACCAACTTCAAACAATCTCATCAAATCGTAATATTGACCATGAACATCACCACACACCGTTACTGGGGCAGGAACGTCCAATAAATTAGGTTCGGTCCGCAATAATTCCGTGGCAGCCTTCAAGATCTTGATCACTTGGCTTTCATGCAATCTCCCTTCATGGTAGAAATGATTCTTCAAAAATTCGTGATTTGGCAATCCATTAGGCAAAAAAACTTCATCATCCGATGGTTTTCTAGTCACTGGGGCTGGAACAGATTGAACAATACGATTTTTGGTCGAGACTTCCTTATCTTCCAAAACGAATATCGAAAAGTCCTTCTTTGGGACATTGTGATTTTGTTTGTTCTTTAAAGCTCTAAGAGCATTATTAATTTTTTCACTATTATCCTTGGCTAAATCAGACATGACTAAGTGATGGGATTTGATTGACAGTAATTGAAATGTTATGGGAGATCAAAGTTATATAACAGGGGCAACCGTGTCAATTCAAGGAGAACCAAAAAAAAAAAAAAAGAAAACTTTTGACTTGGACAATCGGGAGATTTCAAGATAGAGATTGAAATCAATAGCAGTTGCTTGAAATGGGGAGATTTTCAAATCAAAGAAAGTATTCACTAACAGATTGCAGTGTACTGGGGATGCCTGAATGATGAGTATTCAACAATAAACAAGTCAGTGGGTAGGGCAGACGACGATGGAGAGATTAAATAAATTTCTCATCACTTTTTCCCGTTGTGGCATTTTGTGCGCCTTTGCCGGACAGGAGACGGCTCTAGGCCCTCGCTTGTTCCCCCCGACGGCCGCAGCGGAAAAAAAAAAAAAAAATTATCCATAGAGAAGAAGAGCTTCTTCAGTTTATTAGACATGTTAATGGTGATTGTTTGAAACAGAAACTAAAGAAAAAGATTACGAAATCATGTCTATTGACCATACTGAATTAGTGGAAGCCCCAAAAGATCAGAAGACTCTCCAGTTCGTTGATGAAAAACAACAGGCTAACTTTGAGCTTGGGGTATCGATGATGATCCACGGCTGGGATGATTTGAAAACCGCAGTTGATAACCAGTGGGGTGGTCCAGATAGTGAAGAGAAAAGAGACTGGATTTCCAGTATCATTGTGGAATTATTTACTACTAATAATGCGGTAGATATTTCGCTTATTGAAGAAACTTTGTTGTACGCCATGGTGGATGAATTCCAAGTGGAGATTGAAGATGATTCAGCGTTACTCGTAAGTAAAAGAATCTTTGACACATACAAGGATTGCCGAGAGAAAAACTACGATAATGTTAGATCATTATATGAAAGATGGCTAAAGAAACAAGAACAAAGACAGATCAATAGAGTGGTGGTGAATGAAGATCCTCAAAATCCAGATGTCAGTGATGATGATGATGAGGAAGATGTTGAGGAAGATGAAAATATTCCTGCCTTGGTTGATGGTGACACCGAAATGATGGATATTGATGAAGAGCCTCAACAACCAATTGTTGATGACGATGGGTTTGAATTGGTGCAAAAGAAGGGTAGAAAGAGTAGACATCATTGAACATATGATTGTGTTAGTATATTAGTTTTATATCTATTTTTGCTTTGTTTTTTTTTCATTTTAATAAATTTTGGACATTTTTTATCTGTATGACTTACAACTGTAACTGAATGGTCGTGAAAATTTAAGAAACATTACTTAATTGTAATCTAATAACATGGATTTCCTAATGAAATATATTTTGGAACCTCTTGGAAAAAGAGCAGCTTTTTTTTTTTCTCTCTCTATTCAAAAGATTTATATATATATATATATATATATATATACATATATGTTCAGTCACTTGTGTTCATCTATAAGTATTTTTTGATATTTGACAATATCTCCATATGTAGTTGCAGATCCACCACAAGCAATGACAATAACTATGTCATCCTTGGATAATTTACCGAAGGCCTTTTCAAGAAGAGAAAGATTATCGGCTGCAAAAATTGAAGCCCCACAAGCAGGCTCAACAATAATATTATGATGATTGGCAAAGCTGACGACCCCTTCAAGCGAGTTATTATCAGTGATTAAAATCAGATGTGTTGGGTGAGCCTTTGAGTTTTCCAATGATTTCAGACTGATATATGGACTTGCCAACGAAGTCGCCACGGTTTTAACATCTGATAAATAAACGACTTTACCCGCTTCTATAGCACTGTGTAATGTTGGGGCATTCTCAGTCTCTACTGCCAACACAGGAATTTCTAAACCATTTTTGATCAAACCACGAACAACCCCATTATATAAACCACCACCACCAACGGAGCATACGATTCCCTTGATCTTTGAAATCTTGGATTCGGGGATTTGGTAAACAATCTCGTCAATCATTGTCGAATGTCCTTCCCAAATTAATTCATGGTCAAATGGATGACAATAAATAGGAACAATCTCATTGAGATCAACCTTGGCAATTATTTCATTTCTCAAGAATTCATCGGCCTCACCCCAATGCTTTCCTTGAATAATAACTTCTGCACCAGTTCTTTCGATTTTTTCCTTCATTCTTAGCTTGGTGGTGATTGGCAACACTACAGTACAAGGTAAGTTGTAAAAACTTCCTGCTGTACTTGCTGCCAACCCCGCATTACCTCCAGAAGATGTGAACAAATGGATCTTTTTGTTGAGACTTTGGGCTTCTTCAAGGGATTTTTGAATCAAATGGCCCAAACCCCTTGATTTAAACGATCCAGACGGCTGAGTGAATTCGCATTTAAGGTAAACATCACAGATCTTGGAGAGTTCAGCGGACTTAACCAAAGGGGTTTCCACGTAAGGTAAATTTGTTGGGGTTCTGAATGTCATTAATTGTCTCTTCTAGTTAACTGAGCTATATAAAACAATATGGTAGCATTTACAATAAGTAGCATGGAATCCAAAAATCGAGTCTCCTATACTTGGGGATTAGTCCGAGATTACATGTGCGCATAACCATTGCATGTACATCATCGTATTTTGCTGTTGAATTATTATTAACCACAGGAAGGGATGCTCAATGATCCAGAAATTTCTTATTCTGACTATTATTCTCATTTATTCATCGGTTGTAGTCAACCCTCATGGCTATATTAGCTTGTTGCCACAGCTTACACGTTTATGGGGGCTTTTTCGTCAAATAAACGCCTATATGTTTCCGATATATCAAAATAGATCCCCGATGCATAGCACTTGTTATCAAAGGAATCTGATTGGACGGGTTGCCAATATGATACTCATTTGACCAAAAGCCTGTGATACAATATTTCTTACCGGTTGCAACCGAACCATGGTATGGATAATTAAAGTGCGAAAAAATGGAAAACAAAAAAAACAAGAAAAAAACCGATGAATTATGTTTTCCCACTGGTGTGACACCAATAAAAAATGAAGACACTCACTATACAGATGGAAGAAGAGAGAAAATGCTAAAACTAAAAACAAAAGCAAAAACAAAAACAAAAATAAAATATAATCCTAATACCAAATAATACCAGGTTTAAAAGAAATCAGCATCATCATCAGACTCGCCATCATAGTCATTGTTTTGAGCAATTTTCTTAGACATGTAAGGACCATCCAATTCAAAACCCAATTTTGCATAGTAGTTTCTCACACCAACACCAGAAATGACACTGATCTTTTCAGAACCGTGTTCTTCTCTAGCAATTCTTTCAGCTTCTTCCATCAACAAAGTACCAAACCCTTGATGTTGAAATTTCTTTGGATCTCTGGAATGAACAGGCACCACAGAACCGTAAACGTGTAATTCTCTAATGATAGAAGTTGGTTGAGAAGTGAATTCTTTTCTGAAAGTGTACTTTTTAGACGCTTTTCTCAATCTCAATAAACCAATCAAGATATCCTGTTTAGGATCTTCATAACTTAAAAATGTCTCCCAACCACCATTAGCGTAATAATCTCTTCTAATCAATTCTACTTGATCTGGCTGAACTTTATGATGTACTTCTTGGATCCCAACTTCTCTGGTTCTCACATCTCTACATGTTACACCAAAATCCTTCATTCTTGTCAACGCCAATTCTCTCAAGTTACCATTATCCACACCAGAACTAACCAATGGCATTGGAATATCTCTTTGCACTCTGTAAATTCTTGTCCAAGGAGGAACCAACGCCAAGATTCTTGCCACCAAATCGATCAATGCATTGGCATTATAAGATTTATATTTCCCGCATTTCCACAATTCGTATAATCCTGTACCTCTAATAACTAAAGTTGGGTAGATTTTCAACCCGTCAGTTCTGAAATCCGGGTTTTCAAAATATTCTTTAAATTGCTCCAAGTCTCTTTCCATTCCCACGTTCGGCAAATCAGGCATCATATGACTCACTATCTTATAACCAGCATCCTTAGATACCGCAAAAGTATGACAAACCGCCTTGACAGTATGTCCACGATTTGTATCTCTGGCAACATCTTCATAAACAGACTGAACCCCAATTTCTAATCTGGTACAGCCATACTTTAACATGTCTGACAAATGGGTTTCAGTACAATAATCTGGTCTAGTTTCAATGGTAATACCCACACATTTTGTTAAAGACTGTTGGGAGAACTTGATAGCTTCATCAAGATTTAACCCTGTATAACCGGTCAAGGCATTGTGTAAATTAGCTATGAAATTCTCACGGTAATCGATAGGTAAAGACATGAAAGTACCTCCCATGATAATATATTCCACCTTGTCAATAGAATGACCCAATTGTCTCAATTGTTCCACTCTTCCTCTAGCTTGTTCGTACGGATCATATCTTGCTCTGATGGCTCTCATTGAAGTTGGTTCATACCCAGTGTATGATTGGGTCGAATATTCGAAATCAGAGTCTGGACCACCCGGACAATAAACACAGATGTTACCGGTGTAAGCAATGTGAGGACATCTATGTGGTTTACACATGACAGCCACCACGGCAATCCCCGAGGCAGTTCTCACTGGCTTGGCCTTTAGTTTTGGAATAAGATACTTTTTATACTGATCGGGAATCGATGAAATGATATCGGTTAATCTTGGTTGTTGCTTCAATTTGTATTTCTTGGAATGTCTGATAATCACCCCATTCAAATTGATATCCTTTGAAGACTGTAAAGATCCCACCAATTCCAACGAAATGTCGGCACAGGCACGGATGAACCGTTCCTTTTCTGGAACAGTCTTTCCCTTGGACTTCTGTTTCGCTACCAGAACAGCCATTATTGTTTGTGGGGAAGTTTATTTACTATTGATATCTTTAGTCAAAGAGAGAGTACCATAACAACATATCTCTTTGATTAAAAAATTTTTTTATTTTCTTACGTAATCTCGATGGCCGATTTTTTTCTTTTTTTTTTTTTTTTTAAAAAAATGTTGTGGAGCCCTGGCGGTGGAGTTTCTGACACGGTTTTGGTGAATTTTTTGCTTTCAAACCCCAGGATGATTGAAGGGTTTTACCAGACAACTGGGGCAGTATCCACACAATATATATTCCTGTTAAGGGTCACTTGAAATGTCAATTAACCTAAAGACCCTTCACCTTGTGAGTACTCTTGCTGCTTGGGAAATGTAGCTACAAATAGTTACATAATTGCACGTTTTTTTTAACAACAATCAACTAACAAACAGATAAGGCTTCACCAAAGCATAAGCACAAGTTCGATGCTTCCTCTGTACAAAAAATCCAGCAAATACCAGATCCAGTAACCCAATCTTCCACCAGTACCCATCAGAAGTCATTGTCGAACTCATCGGTGATTGAGGACGAGGGAGAAAAATTCTATTCTCCTTTGGCTAAAAAAGACTCAAACAACTCCTCTACTTATTCGGATTTGGACGCTATCAAACAATTCCTCGTATCCCCTGAGATGATTGCAACCTCGCCAAAAAAGAAAACTATGGATCAGAAATCTTTGGCTCCAGTATTGGTGCAGGGAGTGTCAGATCAAAGTCACCCTATCCAATACCAGCAACAATACTCTCCTTTGATCAAGGATGATGCGCCAATTATTGTAACAAAGCCAGATGGCAAGAAATTACAAAAATTGGTACAAGGCAGCGACAATCTTGAGCAAAGAAAAAATGCAGCTGTTGAAGAAGCAGAAGCAGAAGAAGAAGAAGAAGAAGAAGAAGAAGAAGAAGAAGAAGAAGAAGGAAGTGACAATGCCACAATAAAATCCGCTAATTCCAGTTCTTCAAATATCTCAAACAAAACAGAAAAGGCTTTGAAATACGAAGAAATGAAATTATCAGAATTGAAGAAAACCGCCGCTGAGTTATATGAACATAAATATGAGGCGGTTCCAGTGGAGGATTATATGATGGTGTTGTGTAACCCAAATAATCCCGAGGCTAAAAAGTTGAGATCTTTCTATTTAAAGAAATTCAACTGGACAATCTCTTTGTTGGATTCTTTGAGAATTCTTTGTAACAAGTTATATTTCAGAGGCGAATCTCAAAACATCAGCAGAATCATTGAATCGTTTTCAATAGTTTGGACCCAAAAATTCCCTAAAAACATTTTCGGAAACCAGTATGCCATTTATTTGATTGCCTATTCTTTGATTTTGTTGAACTCTGACTTACACTCTCCTGAGCTTTCTAAACATATTTCCAAGGAAACTTTTGTGAAAAATACATTGAATGCCCTTAAAGTTGAAAAATTATACCCAAAAGATTCCATTAGTGCCTTGAACTGTCTCAGAAACTATTATGAAAGTATTGAGATAAACGAATTAAAATTGTTGAATAATAACCTGACGGCTGGCAATGGGGGTTATCAATCTAATGGGAATTACAATCACAACAACAATAGTTTTGTGAACTTACGAAAGACGTCATTCAATGTTAGTAGATCATCTACTAGAGCCAGCAATGCAGTTTCTAATAAGTTATACCATCATGACAATGGCACAAACCACACTGGTATTGGGAAAGGTGACTTCTTGGAGGCCCCTCCGAATGCTGGTAGCATTCTTCCAAAAGAACAAGAACCAGTTGGGTTTTTACATGCTTTACAAAGAAATGCATCACACTTGAACCATAAAACTGATAGTAAATTAGATTTGAGAAAGCATAAATCCAGTGTCTCTATTGCGTCTGCTGTTAGTGCTAACACTATGAAAACTATGGAAACCTCAAACACTGTCGGCACTTACAATTCTATTAATACCTCGAACAAGTCCAGCTTTAAACATAGCGGATCTTCTAACACTGCTCTAATCAACGCCAACAATTCTATCAGCAATTCTAATTCTTTTGTTTCTTCTAGTTTAGAGGCCTCTGACGTGATTATTGAGGAAGATGAAGCTGATATGGATTTGGAATTGACTGGTCCTCCTTGGGCTAAAGAAGGGTTGTTGAAAATTAAGAAGTTTGAGAAGAACAAGAATTTCTTTGGTTTGAATTCTTCTAAATCCAATAATGTGTCTGGCTCACAAAGCTCCTCGCAGTTCAGTAGAAGTTTCTTCAATGGAAACAGCAACAGTGATGGTTTGAATAATCATTTATCTAGGACTTCTACGAATACCAGTGGATTTGTTAAGCATCATAAGAACGGCTACAATTCTTCATCTTCATCATCCAACAAAGCGCAATGGAAATTGAACTTTACCGTTGTTTCGAGAGGTGAATTGAAATTGTTCTCCTTTGGTAACAAACCATCTTCTTCTTCATCATCATCGACATTATCGAATAGCCAATTTAGTTCGCCAATGATGGATGGTAATTCGGGTAAATTACGCAAGAAGTTCTCCAAACTAAGATTAGATAAAAATAATAATGAGCCAGTAGTGATTGGTGCTGGGAACTCCCTCCCTATTGGCGGGGGCATTGGTGATGGTAACTGGATGAGAAATGCTCTCACGGCCGGCTCTTTTAGTATGATTTCCACTTATTCGAAAATTATTCCCGACGATTCGATAAATAACAAGTCGTTGAAATCAAGAGAATTGGAAACTTTCTGGGCATTGAAGTTGCCAAGCAATTATGATTTTGACGCTGATAATAGACAATTAATGTCGAAGGTTAAAAAGGAAACTGGAGCGTATATTAATAATGATAACATTTTAATTTTCAGTGCTGGTACAAGAGAAATTGCCGAAGAGTATGTGTTCACTTGCAATTACTGGGCTGCTAGATTGACCGCCATTCCAACTCAAAATGAATCGATTAGTAACAAACAGTATGGTTGGAACAATTCGTTCCTCACTTCCACTAATGCCACGAACATAATTAATACCAAAATTCACCTGTGGAATCCTCTCGTGCCTTCAGTGGTGGCTTCAACCCTTTCTATTAAGAAGCAGTTGATTGAATTGTTCAAATATGTGCAGATTTTAGAAAACTTGATTTCCGATCATTTGAAGTTGAAAGATCAGATTGATGAATTTATTCACAAGAATGCGTCAGAGAATCACAAATATTTGGTGCAATTGAATAAAGTGTTCAATTCCATCATGACCAATTGGAAAAATAAGTACAGTTATTTGGTTAATGAGCATAACCAATTCAAAGACTATGTGTTGACTTTAAAAGAGGCGATTGATTTAAAACAGAAGAAGTTGAGTGGTGAAACTAGTGATGATGAGTGATGTGATTCGACTAGTAATTTTGAGTGGTTTCTCTTTAGTTTTTCTCTTCAAAAATCTCGTTGTTTACTTATAATCTTTTTTCTTTTTTTGGCCTTGTATGGTCAAGAACAATATTTTTTTTTTTTCTTTGCCTTTTTTTTTTTTTACTTATATTTGTTTTCTTTATTTGTATTTTTTCCTCTTCTATTTGCTTAGTCTTTTGCTGTGCTCTTTGTTATTTCTGGTTATTTACGTTTCGTTTATTGCTTATCCTGCTTGTTATTGTTTGTATCTTCTTCGTTTATTTATTTTACAAGTTTTTTTTTTTTTTCAGCTCAATTTGCACACTGTTTTCTAGCCCATACTTTTTTTTCATACAACATTTTCTGATTTAGACTGTTTTCTTACTTATACCATTTGCGATATTGTTACCATTCTTTTATTCTTGTTTTTTCTCACCCTTTTTTTTTAATTGCTTTAGTCTTCCTGATTTATAATTTTTACAAATAATCAAAGCCAGGTACCCTTTTAGCTTACAAATATACTAATGTAAACAATTGGAACAAAATGCTATTTACATAAACGTTCTATAAAAATGGATTTATATGTACACCCTTTTTGTTTTTTCCTTATTATATACCCAAATCCATAGATTCTTTCAAAGCATTATCATTCACTCTGAAAATGTCACCTTGAATCTTCATCACTGTACCTGAATTCTTTGGTTGAACAACGTCAATAGATTCATCCACACTGCTTTCGAATGTAGATCCACATAATTTCAACTTGTTGGTATTCAAGTCAACGACAAACGCCAAGTGGTTTTCTATTGTGTCATCGCTGGTGGAGACTTCTTGTGTTTTTTTATTTAACTTGATCAATCTTTGAATGGAATTGAATTTGTAAATGATCAACACTTTGTCTAATGGTTGACCTGGCAAAGCGTATGGTAAGAACACTTCCAATTTAGGAGGGTTGAGCAATTTGACCAATTTCCAATCGAATTCAAAACTCCCTGGCAAAGTTTCTTGTCTTTTAAGAAGTGGCACTCTACTCCAGATGGTCAAAGTATCCTTTACCGATTCTATTTTTCTTTTAGCGAATGCCTTGTTAACCTTGACGAAAATATCGACCGCCTCATTTTTCCATAGTAAAAACTCTGGCTTGAAACCTCCGGAAAATCTTGCAAACCCAATTTGTGCAGTATTACGCCCAAAGTTGTATACTCTTCTAGCCACGAGTCTCACCCATCCCATAGGGCTTTGTAAAATGCTTGGGTAACTGGCATAAGATGGTGGGATGTAGAATCTCACTGGGAGCCCAACTTGGTCCGAAGGAACGCCTCTTGGGGCTTTCTGGGAAGCGAATCTTTTTGAAAGAACAATGTGAGGTTGGCAAAGGGCACGTACCCCTATTCTATTTCTGATGACCGGAGCGAGCATGTCTTTAATACTTGGTGGTATTTACACTGTTTTTTGATGGTTCTTGGAGATTCACCAATTTTTCATACGGAGAAATTTTATTGATCCCTCTGGTGTTTGTGCCGGGGCACATAACAAAAGGGTGGAAACAGGATTAACGACCCCACGAAATTCGTCGTTCAGTTGACATATATTAGCGGAGGATAATATGTTAGTTAGCAGCGTGAGGTGGTAGATACAGTATGATTCTATTCATCAAGCTTCTTTTTTTTTTTTTTTTTTGTAATTTCTTGTTGGAGTTGTCGGCAGATTTCCAATATATATAAGGATCATCTATATGGTCTGAAAGGATGGAAAATATACAGTGCAGTAATATATTTCCAAGTAGAAAAAGAAAGGTAAATAGACACTAAAGAGCTTTTTTCTTAATTCTTTATTTCTCAATAGGAGATTGAATGCGGGGATTGCTGCCATTAAGATATTTGACACTTCAGCAAGGTTTATTTGTGCTGAACTGTCATACACACCCGCCAGGTCCATGAGGCTAGTCAACGAAACACATTCTGTAAGACCCCCTCTTACTCAACAACATGGAAATGAATTATCTTTTGCTAAAACCACCACAGTGTATACCAATTGAAGGTGGTGGTGAGGGTCCAACTGGCGAGCAATAATTTTCATTTTTCATTTTCCAGCCCCAGTTCCCCATGATACGACATGATCGATAAAACTAGTATTATTTTTGGTGTGGCCCACCCACCCTAGAAATGGATAGCCCAAAGAAGTAAATGGCCACTGTCCAACCTTCCTGCCCCTCATATCGATAGGAATTTCGCCGAAACCACAGTAGTCGACCCATTTCGCCTAGCCCTTCACTTAGAGGTCAGGTTGGTGAGCCCGGTGGACCAGCACCGTGGTTGCATCTCCCCTAAAAGCAGTACCGCGCGACGGTGATGGTATATAAAGAGTGGTGGGGTCCCCAACAATTGCTCGATTCGATTAACCGAGTAATCATTTAGCAACGGTTTTTTTTTTGTCAATATAACTCGCTTAGTACTTTTAACATACCAGTACCAATAACACACAATGTCCGAACCTTCTTTCAACATCTCTTCCAAGACCGCCCTTGAATACGAACAGCAATACTCTGCTCACAACTACTCGCCGCTCCCAGTGGTGTTCCATACAGCTGAAGGCGCTCACGTTTGGGACCCTGAAGGAAAAGAATACTTGGATTTCTTATCGGCCTATTCTGCTGTTAACCAAGGTCATTGCCATCCAAAGATCATTGCCGCTTTGGTTGATCAAGCCCAGAAATTAACCTTGTCATCAAGAGCTTTCTCTAATGATGTGTTTGGGGTGTTTGCAAAGTACATTACTGAGTATTTTGGTTACGAAATGGTGTTGCCAATGAACACTGGTGCTGAAGCCGTGGAATCTGCTTTGAAATTGGCCAGAAGATGGGGGTACGTCAAAAAGGGCATCAAGCCAGATGAAGCAATCATTTTAGCCGCTGAAAATAACTTCCATGGTAGAACTTTGGGGATCATCTCCATGTCTACTGACCCTGATGCCACTAACAACTTTGGCCCATTCTTAAAAAACACTGGTCCAGTTATTCCAGGTACCGATAACCAAATCATCAGATACGGACACATTGAAGATATTGAATTGGCGGTCAAGAACGCTGGTGACAAAATTGCCGCCATCTTGCTTGAACCAATCCAAGGGGAAGCTGGTATTGTCAGTCCTCCAGAAGGTTACTTCTCTGCCGTGCAAAAGCTTTGTAAAGAACACAACATTCTTCTTATCTGTGATGAAATTCAAACCGGTATTGCTCGTACTGGTAAGATGTTGTGTTACGAACACTACGATGGGGTCAAACCAGACGTTATCTTGTTGGGTAAAGCGATTTCTGGTGGGGTTATGCCAGTTTCTGCTGTTTTGTCTTCTAGAGAAATCATGTTGACTTTGGAACCTGGCTCGCATGGTTCTACTTACGGTGGTAACCCATTGGCCTGTAGAGTCTCGATTGCTGCTTTGCAAGTAGTTAAAGATGAAAAGTTGGTGGAACAAGCCCAAGAGAAAGGTGACTTCCTCAAAGAAGAATTGAAGAAATTACAGAAAGACTCCAACGGTATCATTTCCGAAGTTAGAGGTAGAGGGTTGTTGGCTGCTGTGGTTATTGATGAATCTAAGGCCAATGGTAGATCCGCCTGGGATTTGTGTTTGTTGATGAAGGATGAAGGTGTTTTGGCTAAGCCAACTCACGATCATATCATCAGATTGGCACCAGCATTGAACATTTCTAAAGAAGATTTGCTCAAGGGTATCGATGCTATTAGAAAATCTTTGGTTAAGTTGCCAACTGTTGAAAAGGCTGCCCATCACTAGATGTGTTAAAGTTGTGGATAATATTGTATAGTAATTACCTCTTAGTTATCCATAATAGCATATAAGGGGGAAAAATTCATAGAAAATGTATTAGCTAAATTTCTAAAGAGTTGTAGAACACAGAAATTGTAATTTTTTCTTTCCTCACCGTTTGTGTGCAAACTGTTGCCAAACGCGTGGCAATCAGTTTACCATGTAAAATGAGTGGGTCTGTTATCTTCGTACGGCTTATCAAATTCTTGCCTCTGTAATGAAAAATCACTTAAAACAAGGACATGAGGAAGAAAGGATTGTCTATGCCTGATGGATTGACTATATCTATAATCCTATCCAGTATAATTATCGGTAGATATCTAACAGATAGTAATAGTCCTGCTCCTGGTTATCCATCCCACCGTATGTTATCGCTTTTTCTGAAAAATACGGTCCCGAGTCAATTTTTCAACAGCTTTTTTGACTCGGGACCGCTTTTTTTTTTTTTTTATCTCATCTCGCACTGCTTCAATGACTCTCCCCAACATTGATTCAAATAGGAAAAAAAATTTCAGTTTCTGTTTTGTCTTTCTTTTCTTCTTCCTCTTCCTCTTCTTCTTCTTCTTGGAACATATTCACTCCATTCCATTATTCCAATATGTTGAGGTCTCTGAGATTGATCACCAGATCTGCTTCCCGTCTGTCCAGACATTTGTTATCTATCTCCAGAGTGTCGATCCCATCGATAAGATTGAATTCTACCGTCGCTGATGTTTCCTCCAACAAATACGCGAAGGTTTACAACTCCTCCCCGGTGGTCAGTGATTTAAAGCCTTTGGACTCGTTCCAACGTCGTCATTTGGGCCCAAACGAGACCGAAGTCGCTCACCAATTGAAGACCTTGGGTTACAAAGATTTGGACGAATTTGTCAAAGCCGTGGTTCCTGCTAACATCTTGGTAAAAAGACCTTTGAAAATCGAACCTCAAAACGGTTTCAGTGAATCCCAATTGTTGGCTCACTTGAAAAGTATTGGTGCTAAAAATAATGTCAACATCAAGACCTTCATTGGGAAAGGTTACTACGGGACCATCGTTCCTCCAGTGATCCAAAGAAATTTATTCGAGGCCCCAGAATGGTATACTTCTTACACCCCATACCAGCCGGAAATCTCCCAAGGTAGATTGGAATCGTTGTTGAATTACCAAACCGTCGTTGCCGACTTGACAGGTTTGCCGGTCGCTAATGCATCATTGTTGGATGAAGGGACCGCCGCTGCAGAAGCGATGATCTTGTCGTACAACTTCTGCAAAAAAAAGAAGCCGGTGTACGTTGTCGACGCCAATGTTCATCCACAAACTATGGCTGTGGTCCAATCCAGAGCTAACACCCTCGGGGTTGAATTAAAGGTGTTGGACTTGACCTCTGGTGGTGATGCCGGTTTCGAAGAACTTCAAAGCATCTCAAAATCAGTTTGCGGGGTGTTGGCACAATATCCAGCCTCTAACGGTACAATTTATAAGAAATTCCAAAAGATCAGTGATTTGGTCCATGCTAATAAAGGTTTGTTTGCTGTCGCTACCGATTTGTTGGCGTTGACTTTGATCAAGCCGCCAAGCTCATTTGGTGCTGATATTGCTTTGGGTTCGTCTCAAAGATTCGGGGTTCCATTAGGTTACGGTGGTCCTCATGCCGGGTTCTTATCTGTTGTTAATGAATTGAACAGAAAAATCCCTGGTAGAATTGTCGGTGTTTCTAAGGATAGATTAGGCAATCGTGCCTTGAGATTGGCTTTGCAAACCAGAGAACAACATATCAAGAGAGAAAAGGCTACTTCTAACATTTGTACCGCCCAAGCTCTTTTGGCAAACATGGCATCTAATTACGCTGTTTACCATGGTCCAGATGGGTTGAAGAAAATTGCCCAAAGAGTTCATATCTACACCAGTATTTTGGCCAGTTACGTGCAAGGCTCCCATGAAATTGCTAGTGAAAATTTCTTCGATACCTTGACTGTCAAATTGAATGGTGTTACTGCTAAAAATTTCTTACAAACTGCTCTTGCTGATTATGGTATCAATTTATACAAGGTTGATGAAACCACTGTTTCTTTATCGCTAGACGAAACTATTGTTGAATCTGATTTGATCAAATTGATCAAATTATTCAGTGGTAAAGCTGTCGACAACGCAACTTTGCAAAAAGATTTTGAATCAGTTTCCATTTCCCTTGATGCAGAAATTATTAGAGATCAAGCCGAACATCCATACTTGACCAATCCTGTATTCAACAAGTATCACTCTGAAACTTCTATGATGAGATACTTACACAGCTTGCAAGCCAAGGACTTATCATTGGCCGACTCCATGATCACTTTGGGCTCATGTACCATGAAGTTAAACTCTGCTGTGGAAATGATTCCTGTCTCCTGGCCAGAATTCTCATCCTTACATCCATTTGTTCCAAAAGACCAAGCTAAAGGTTATGAAGAACTAATTGTTGAATTGGAAAAAGATTTGGCTGACATTACCGGGTTCGATGGTACCACATTGATGCCAAACTCTGGTGCTCAAGGTGAATACACTGGGTTAACCGTTATCAAATCCTATTTGGACAGTATTGGAGAAACCGACAGAAACATCTGTTTGATTCCAGTCAGTGCTCACGGTACCAATCCAGCTTCTGCTACCATGGCTGGCCTTAAAGTTGTGGCTGTCAAATGTAACGATGATGGGTCTTTGAACTTGCCAGACTTGGAAGCCAAGGCTAAGAAACATGCTAAGAACTTGGCCTGTGTCATGATCACTTACCCATCCACTTATGGGTTGTTTGAACCGGGTGTGAGAGATGCTATTGACATTGTCCATGCTAACGGTGGTCAAGTGTACCTTGATGGTGCCAACATGAATGCACAAGTAGGCTTGACCTCTCCTGGCGATTTGGGTGCCGATGTGTGTCACTTGAACTTGCACAAGACTTTTGCCATTCCTCACGGTGGTGGTGGTCCAGGTGTTGGTCCAATTTGTGTCAAGAGTCACTTGATGAAATTCTTGCCAGGCCATCCATTGATTGAAACCACTAACACTAATACCGAAACTGCCATTGAGCCAGTCAACAGTGCTCCATTTGGCTCGGCTTCTATTTTGCCAATTTCTTATGCTTACATCAAGATGATGGGTGCCACTGGTTTACCTTACTCTTCTGTCATTGCCATGTTGAATGCCAACTACATGATGAAACGTCTTGAACCATACTACGAGATCATGTTCATTGGTAAATCTGGTCTTAAGCATTGTGCCCACGAATTCATCATTGATTTGAGAAAATTGAAGGCCGAAGCAGGCGTTGAAGCCATTGACGTTGCCAAAAGATTGCAAGATTATGGGTTCCACGCCCCAACCATGTCTTTCCCAGTGGCCAACACTTTGATGATTGAGCCAACTGAATCGGAAAACTTGGACGAACTTAATAGATTTGTGGACTCCTTGATCTCCATCAGAAAGGAAATTGACGCTAAAATGAATGGTGACTCCACTGGTAATGTTTTACTCAATGCTCCACATAGTCTTGATGACTTGTTGAGTTCTAAAGATTGGGAATCAAGAGGCTACTCTAGAGAACTTGCTGGTTTCCCATTGAACCACTTGAAGAACGCCAAATCATGGCCATCAGTTTGCAGAGTCAATGACACTTATGGTGATATGCATTTGTTGTGCACTTGCCCAAGTGTTGAGGAGGTTGCTGCTGAAAGTGATTAATTCTTTTTTGTTTACGGGGGTGTTTGTCATTAGATTGACGACCAATTTTTATTCCTTTGCTTCTATTCGTTGTGTAAATTCATATTACTCTTATTTTTTAATTTAATTTTATATAGAAAACGTATTTAATATTATGGTATTGCTGAAAGATCTGGGGTTGAAATTGTAAATTCTATGGAGAGAGAGAAGGAGAGTATATCTGGTGTTGGGATGTTTGTACACCCACACATCGCCACAGAGTAGGAAAAAAAAAAAATTTCGTAAACACCACCATAAAGAAAAATAACTGAAAGATATTTCAAAGGGTCAGAGTTGGTATCAATTCTATTCAATTCGTTAGTCATCCAGCTTCAATTTCATATAGTACCATAACAATGAATTTTGGAACTCAGACACCTACAGTCGTTGTCCTTAGAGAAGGTACCGATAGCTCTCAAGGTAGAGGACAAATCATATCCAATATTAATGCTTGCGTCGCCATCCAACAAACTTTGAGTGCCACTTTAGGTCCACTCGGCTCTGATATCTTGATTGTGGGGTCCGATGGCAAGACCACTATCTCCAATGACGGTGCCACTATTTTGAAACTATTAGATATTGTTCATCCTGCAGCAAAGATTCTTGTTGATATTTCCAGGTCTCAAGATGCCGAAGTTGGTGATGGGACCACGTCCGTCACCATTTTGGCGGGGGAATTTTTGAAAGAAAGTAAGAATTTCATTGAAGATGGTATCAGCTCGCATGTCATCACCAAGGGTTATAGAAAAGCTTTGAGTTTGGTTATCAAGAGGATTAATGAGCTCGCGGTGAAGGTTGAAAGACCAGCTGATTTGACCTTGACCAGCAATGACGAAGCCTCGATTAAATTCAAAGAATTATTGGAAAACTGTGCGAAAACCGCAATGTCTTCTAAATTGATCACCCAAAACTCCAAATTCTTCACAGAAATTGTCGTGAAATCGGTGCTATCTTTGGATCAAAATGATTTGGACGAGAACTTGATTGGTATCAAGAAGATTCCTGGGGGTTCAATCACCGACACCTTATTCATTGATGGTGTTGCTTTCAAGAAAACTTTTTCATACGCCGGTTTCGAACAACAGCCAAAGAAATTCACTAATCCAAAGATTGTATGCCTAAACGTCGAGTTGGAATTGAAGGCAGAAAAGGATAATGCCGAAGTTAGAGTTGACAAAGTCAAGAATTATCAAGAAATTGTAGATGCCGAATGGGAAATCATTTTCAACAAATTGAAGGCCATCGAAGCTACTGGTGCCAACATCATTTTGTCAAAGCTCCCAATCGGGGATTTGGCCACACAATTTTTCGCCGATAGAAACTTGTTTTGTGCCGGTAGAGTGTCATCCGAAGATATGAATAGAACTTTGAAAGCAGTTGGAGGGTCGATTCAATCCACTACCACCGATATCAGACCAGAACATTTGGGTACCTGTGAGCTGTTCGAAGAAGTGCAAATTGGTGGGGAACGTTATAATTTATTCAAAGGTTGTCCAGAAGCCAAGACATGTACTTTGATATTGAGAGGTGGTGCCGAGCAAATCATTGAGGAAGTTGAAAGATCCTTGCACGATGCGATAATGATTGTGAAAAGAACCATCAAGAACAACGTTATTGTCGCTGGTGGTGGGGCCATCGAAATGGAATTATCGAAATATTTGCGTGAGTACTCCAAGACCATTGCCGGTAAGCAGCAATTGATCATTGGTGCATTTGCTAAAGCTTTGGAAGTTATTCCAAGACAATTGTGTGATAATGCCGGTTTTGATGCCACAGACTTATTGAACAAGTTGAGAAAAGCCCACGCCAAGGGGGAAACCTGGTTTGGTATCGACTTTGAAAGCGAATCTATCGGGAATAACTTGGAAGCTTTTGTCTGGGAACCATCCTTAGTAAAGATCAATGCCTTGAGCAGTGCGGTGGAAGCGGCAAACTTGGTGTTGTCAGTTGACGAAACGATTTCCAGTAAAGAAAGGGCTGAACCTAACGCCAATATGGCGCAACAAATGATGGCCAACCGTGGTAGAGGTGTGCCTATGTGAAGGTAGGTGGAGAAGATATATATATATATATATATGTGTGTATTTTGATACCATAATATAGGTTTTTTATACTATTAGCTAGGTTTTTTTATACTATTAGCTTGATTGTTACAGATGAAGCTTTGATGTATGTCGGGACACATTTTCTATCAGGTGACCCATCACAGGGTGTCGGGACATCCTAATCCGGAAGCAGGGGGCGTGTTTCATCTTCTGCAAAGTGACGCGGGTCGCCGTTTCAGCAGCGAAGCTTAAGCCGCCAAAAAAAAAAAATGCACGTGATCGAGAAATTTCGGTTCCTCTTTGATATTATCGCACACACAAAAGGACAACCCCCCTCGAGCTAAGGTTTGTTATCCAACTCATCAATATTATTTCTAGTAGAAAGATGGCCGCCGAGAAATCGAATCTGAAGCAACTCTCCCAAAAGCAGAAACAAAAGCACCGGCCAGCTGCCCTTTCTCTCAAGAAGAAAGCGAAAATGCAAGACATGGCAGTCGACATCTTGAGTCCTGGGCTCAACCCTTCTCAATTAAATAATGAACAGATATCAACAATCCAGCTGGCACAATCCATTCAACAACAGCAGAAACATCTCATTGCCGCAAAGAACAAGCTTCAAAAAGATGGGACTGCTAACGTCACTTTGATCCCGCAATCAATACCAAAGAAAAGAGGGCTTGAAGTGTCAACTCCGACAATCATTATTGAACAAGTATCTGATCCTCAAACAAACGACATAAACTCCGGAACTCTCTCGCCGTTACCGTCTGCTAAGAAATTCAAAAGAAGTAAAGCCCCTCCTCCTTTGAAAATATCACAAGATGCAAAGACCATTGGCCCATCTATTCAAACAGCTCCTATCAGAAATGGCTCGCAATTCCAATATGGCAGTAAAGTTGATTTTATCAATAACTCAAGGGTAATAAATCCGGCATTAGCCAATAGAAGACCAATGGCTTCTCCTTTCAATATGAGATTCCCAGCTCAGATGCAACAACAACAACAACCACAAGTTGTCAATTTTCAACAGCAAACTGTCACAGGAGCGACAGCGGCCCTTCAATCGCCTTTGGCCTCAGCTTATTTTGCCCCAAGATATTATCCTGTCATTCCTAGTGGATCTGTTGCCACCCCGGTTGCCTTGACTCCAAACCCTTATAATAACCCCTATTATAGATCGTTATTTATGAAGGGTGCCAAGTTGACCACTCCTAGAAACCCAAACTTTGGGGCGATCCCAATGGTTCCATGTGCTCCAATTCCCGCAGTTCATGTACAAACCCCAACTAGTGGTATCAATGGCACCACCACCCCAATAACTCCTTTGAATCATGGCTTCCAAAAACGTCCAATAACCACAGCCTCCCAAAATTATGTTATCAACGGCAATGAATCGTTTTCTTTATCAGAATTGAATAAAAAAATCGCCAAAAAGGGAAGCTCTGCGAAAGACCAATCGGATGACATTACTACTTCGTCCTCGTCCTCGTCTCTCAACAAAAAGAACCTTAGTATAACTAAGCCGGTGAACTCCACTTCCCTTAGAAAAACTTTGCAGTCACCTTTGAATTCCAACATTGTTAAACAAACCATTTCCACTAATAAGAGAAAATCTTCTGGAGGTCCAAAGACCCCGATCAATATGCAAAAATCTAATACCCCTCATGTCACCGACGTGTTTCCTGGAGAAATGACAAAATTTGCCCCAGTCTCCAATCAACCAATATCTGCTCGGGAAGAACATTTTGATTTTGGAATGTATAAGGAAGAACCGATTTCAAGACCAGAAGTAAAGGAATCTAAGTCAAGGAACGACAAAATAAGCGTACATGATTCAATTACAGAAGAAGATGAGGAAGATGTGGAAAGTAGAGCCATCGAAGAAGACTCTAGGATCAATATTGAAGCAGAAGAAGAACATAAGTTATTGATTACCGCTAATGGTGGTGATTTCGAAGATTACAAGATTGACTTGCGATTCAAGACAGATTTTGCCAATAAGTTGACCAAATTCAAATTTAAACAGAGTGAAACTATTCGTCCTAAAGTTAACAAGAACGGAGGATCAGGAAGCGAGGAAAAGAAAGAATTCTTGAAAGCTTGTGAGGAAATTTGGGACCAATTGATGGTGGAGAAGCAGAATAAAGCTTAGAATTCTTGCTAATTTTTTTTCTCTGTTGCAAATAAATAATATCCGCTACTTGCATTTTCTACTTTTTCTTTTAGCATTACTGAAGGTTTAAAATTTCAATCATCACAGCGTTTGCTTTATGGTTTTTACATGGTTTATCTTTTCTATATGGTTTACCTTGTCCCTACAAGTTTACGAGGTTCATTATTCATTATTGTTGTCACCCATACTTTTTTTAGATTCTTTTTTTTTTTTGTTGTTTGTTTCTTTCCCTTCTTCCTTTTGTTGTAATTGTTTATTCAAGTTAAATTATCATATTTGATCTTCGTGTGTTTTTTTTTTTTTTTTTTTTTTTTTTTTTTTTTTTTTTTTTTTATTTTTTCGTTATGTTCTAGTTTCACCTCAACCTTTTCCCTTCTTTCTTCACCTTATCTCAAACATTTTGTGTCTGTATAGTGAGTTTTGTCTCTCTTTTGTTTTTAATTTTTCTTTTTCTTTTTTTTTTTCTTTTCATTGCTTTTTCATGTCATCGTTTTAGGATTAATGAATGGATACACACTGTTCTCTGTTAGTTCAGGTTTTGTATGTGAACGCACTGCCCGTCACCATCTGAAATGTTTCCTCGAACTATAAAATTATCACAAATGATATTTTACTATACAAAGCCAATGGCAGTCGTATCAGCCAATATTCAACAGACATTCCAGGATACTTTTTTTTTTTCGCTTGTCAGTTAGTTTACTACTTATTTGGCCTCTTTTGTGTAGGGATTCAGATGTCTCCCTTTTTTTTTCCTGCTGCACAAGAAATAGTTGCGATTTGTCAAAAAAAAAAGTTGCCGTGCTCTGGAATTCCACCTTGCTGCAAGATACACCTCATCTACTTGATTAGATCCATCACTCTCCCATTACTTGAAACATTAACATCTCTTCAGTTGAGATATATATTCTGTTAATAAATAACGGAGGTTGGTTCTGTTTTTTTCCCTTGTTATTGCCAGTTTGCATCCCCCACACCCTCCCCTTATGGAAACGTTTTATCATCAATTTTAGATTACAATGAAACCAATAACGTTGCGAAAAAGAAGCAAGAGCACCAGCTCTAACGCAAATGATGGTAATAATGAAACGGCATCAAAGAGCCCATTGGCAAATGCTCCGGAGATCCATCCAGTTAGATCAAAGAAATCCCACCTTCGCCCCACGGAGTTGCTATCGCCTCACAGACATTCTAGGCTCTTTGATAGTGATGAAGCCTCTAATGACAATGCCGAGGATGAGGAGGTTAGTTTAGGTTTGAATGACAGCACCCTTGATGCTGATTCTCTAGCAGCCCCTCAGTCTGAAGATCCTGATGCTTCTTCTGATAGCGGCAAACATGATAAAGGGTTGCTTTCTGGTTTTTTATCGATAGCACAAAACGTTGGTAACCAATTAACATCAATAACTTCGACCACAGATGCTCATAAAGATGAGGTCATCCCTGCTGCTATTGATTCCAAAAAAATTGAGTCGCAAGAGGCCATAGCAACTACTAGCCACGGCTCACAATTGAGCGAAAACCTATCATCCATCAAGGATATAAAGTTCAAGGCTGTCAAAGCAGATTCCCCAGTGAACACTTTGGGCAATGGGAACTTATCTCTCAATGACTTTAGCCGTCTGCCTGGACATGGTAACCAGCAGAAACACCTGCCAATTGCATTGAATATTCCCATTCCTGGGTCAATTGATGCTAATATTGCCATGCCCAGAGTTGATGCGGTCGACAACGATGGCAATAGTTCCAGAGTTGCTAGCGGGACCAATAAATTCATTCAAAATTTAAGTGTTGCCGTTAACGTTGCTGGGGGGCTAGGACTGGCTAATTTGTTGGATTCTCAAGCTACATTACAGGAAAAACTTCAAAAAGTTGAACAACAACAGAAAGCGGGGGTGAAATTCTCAATGTCAGATAGAACGATTCCTAATGACGCCATCATGACCCCGAATAGGTTAGACTACTCCAATGCGAATATACTATCCACGGCCCCAACTGACGCCTCATCATTGTTACTGTCCGCCAAAAACTCCCCTGTTAACAAAAGATTCAGCCAAGGTGCCATTGATTTTCCCCTAAGAAGTATTTCACCAAAAAGGTTTTCATCGCTTCGTGAAGTTCCAAAGAGCAATAGGAGCGTCGATGATATCAAAAGGGGTAAAAGTTTCACATTCCCAAAGAAACTGAGCTATTTCGAGGAAAGTTTGTCGAATCCGAACCTCAGTGTTGCGGGGGGAAGATCAAGGTCAAGCTCCAGAACTAGTAGCTTGGGTGGAAACTTATCATCAAAAACTAGTAACAACTTAGTAGTGCCATCAACCATCAATGGCAAGCGCTCAGAATTGAGTTTTGCTTCGGAAAGAAAGCAACGAGAATTCCATTCCACCTTCAAAAGAATCCCACAAACTGAGAATTTATACGTTGACTACGTTTGTGCATTGTCAAAAGACATCTTATTACAAGGGAAAATGTATGTTTCAGAGAATTATATTTCCTTTAATTCCAATATTTTGGGCTGGGTCACCAATATATCTGTGCCATTAGAAGAAATTGTGCAAATAGAGAAAAGAACCACTGCAGGATTTATTCCAAATGCATTATCTATCCAAACATTACATCAACGGTATTTCTTCACTAGTTTTATTTCCAGAGATAACACTTTTGATTTCATTACAATGTTGTGGAACCATGTTGTCAGAGGTGCGAATTTCAGCTCATCGGGGAGCATCAATGAGGATGATTCCGAAGAATATTCTGATTCTGATGAAACAGAAAATGATAGTAGTAGTTCTGGCTATGATAGTGATAGTGGGTTGCAAGACAGTGACTTGGATGAGCTTAGTGATATGGATGATATGACCAGCAGCATGGACGAAAGCGAAGAAGAGCCTAAGGCAGTGGATACTAATGATAATAATGCCGTAGTTACCACAAATAATAACAACGCCAATGAAAGTCTGGGCTTGCCCTTAAAATTGAGCAGAATAAGAGGCAAGTCCTTCAGCAGAAAAGAAGATAAAAAGAGCAAAGATAAGAATATTTCAAATACAAAGGTGAATGACAATAATAACGGCAGTAATGAAGAGACCCTGAATGTCAAAGCACCTAGTAGTGGTGGTGGTGGTGGTGATGATGATGAACTTGGTACATTACCAATTCTTGGTGCCACAAAACATGCACCAACTACTTCTCCGTGGGTGAAAAAGCCCAATGAAACGGAAATCCAATCTGTGGTGTTTCCTGCTCCTCCAGGAACAATTTTCTCGCTATTATTTGGCGAGAATGATAATACTTTTGCCACTTCCTTGATTCAAAAACAAAAGAATATCGATATCGGGGAAATATCGCCGTATTCAAAAAATCCAGAGTCCGGGTTAAAAGAGCGGAAATACAGTTATACAAAACCCCTTAGTGCTCCAGTGGGCCCAAAACAAACTAGATGTAACATAACAGAAACTATTGAAAAATTGGATGTTGATAACGAAGGTCAGATCCAAGTATTACAAGTCACGCATTCTCCTGATGTGCCATCAGGAAATTCCTTTTTAGTCAACACTAGATTTTACATGACCTGGGCTAAAAACAATGGCACGTTGGTGCAAATCATTACATTTATCGAATGGTCTGGGAAAAGTTGGATCAAGGGGGCCATTGAAAGCGGGACTATCAGCGGTCAAAAGGAATCCATTGAAATCCTTGTGAATAGCATTAACGAGGAATTGGCCTCCAGAATGACCTCAGGCAAATCAAGAAAAAAATCAAAAACCAAAACCAAATCTCGGAAACCAAAACCATCTTCTAAAGTCAAAACCCCAATATCCACTCCAACCAAAGAACTTGCTGCTAATGAAGGCATTTTCTCTAACATTTATGGTGTTATTGATCTGATTCTTGATCTGATTCCTATCCCATTAATTCCAAAAGATTTCAAAACTCCTATTGTGCTATTCTTGTTGTTTCTTTTCCTTCTTCCAACGATTTTCAGAGGACTCTTCGGATCAAGAGCTTCATATGGTGATAGAGATTATATTTCAACATACAGCACCGCTGATGGTGAATTTACAGTCATCCCACCGATGCAAAGATTGTATTCTAATGGCAATTTGCGTAATGAATTGCAAGTGAATGTGTGGGACTGGATCGAGGCCAAGGTTAACAAAGAAGAATTGTCAAATGAAATTGAAGATTCAAAAGATGATGAATCTATAGGATTTGCTTGGAGAGAAAAATACTATGATAATTCACTAAGTGATAGTCAAAAAGAATATCTCAGCAAGGTTGTGAAAAATCGGAAATCACAAGAGTTGAGCAAAAAATATTCAAAACAAGAATTAGCAGAATATGTCAGATTGAATGAAATGCGAATAGATGAGTTGAAAAAGATGTTATCAGATATGAAAAGTTGATAGAATTTATGATTAAAAGGAATAGCTTCTTTATCTTTTAGTGTGCCCTTTTTTTTTTTTTTTTTCTCAATTTTTTTTTTTTTTTTCTCTTGATACACACACAAATTCCTTTCAATTGCAAGTTATATATTACGCATGAAAAGAAAACACAAAGTAAAATTCAGAAATTGTCTATAAATTAAAAAGAAAATGAAGAGAAAAATGTAGTTGTTGTTTTGATTGTCTATTCTTTTTTTGTTTTTTGTTTATTTGAAGTTAGATTTGTCGATGGAATGTTAGAGAGCATATTTGATACCATTATTGGCATTAAAGAGCTGCGATATACTCTCACCATTATGAAGTCTTCTGATACATTCGGCAAATATTCTGCTCACATCTATAACTTCAAGCTTTGGATTTCTGAGCATCTTCTCTTCTGGAATGGCATGGGTGTTGGTGACAATAATTTTATCGATGAATTCGCAATCATTCAATTTTTCCAAACAGTCATCTAAAAACACACCATGGGTAGCTGCCACATATACGTTCTTTGCTTGACCCTTTGATTTACAGAAATTAGCAGCAGTGATGATCAAATCTGGTTTATCGATGGTATCGTCAAGAATCATGATCGGCTTGTCCTTGACATTTCCCACCAAAGTGGTGATTTTCCGTTGGTGTTCCTCGGTCGATACCCCATCTTTGAAATATTGATCTGTGTGAACCATGGCAAAGTTTACTTTCAACTTATCAGCCAATTCGGCAACCCTTTTAGTTCCTTCTGAGTCCTTGGAAACGATCGCCAAGGTTTCGTAGTTTGGAATATTAAATCTGATCCAATGAGCAAGAGTTGGCGCCGCGTATAAGTTATCGATTGGTTTGTCAAAGAACCCTTGCATTTGACTGGCCTTCAAGTCCATAGAAACCACATGGTCAGCTCCGGCCATGGTGATGAGATCGGCCAACATTCTGGCGGTGATCGCACTTCTGCTCTTAGTCATCTTGGAGTGTTTGGCGTATGGGAATTCGGGGATGATCACGGTAATTCTCGCAGCTGAGCCTCCTTTACAGGCAGAGATCAAGATCAAAAGCTCCATAATCGAGTCATTAATCGATTTATCCCCGGATTGGATTATATAAACGTCTTGATTACGTACGGAAATGTTCAACTGTACTGAAGTCTCACCGTTAGAAAATTTCCTCAATGTACAAGGCGATGGAGCCATGTTCAAATGAGAGCAAATCAAGCTGCCCAATTCTTGGTGAGAGTTCCCAACAAATATCTTTAATTTATCCATTATTATATTTTCCTCTTTTGTTACAACCACTTGATGATCTTTGATAGTTTTTATCTAATTGCAAGATGCGCAAGGGAAAATTTTTACTTTTTTTTTTTTTCTGATTTTTTTTTTTGCTTTTGTTTGATTTCTCCGGGAGGAGAAGACCCTTTTATTACGGAAACAATAAAGAGATACAAGAAGAAGCACCTAACAAGACATCGGGGCTCTCTGAATACAGTGTTATTTTTGAGACAATTCGAGGTGTGATTTTTCATATCTTTCTGAGTGGTGGCTCAGTTGACTCTCCAGGATGTTAGAGTGAGAATCCATTGCGCTGGGTATATGCAAATTAGGTCATTTTGAGATCTTTCCTTCTTTGCACCGAGTGGCACATATTAAAGCCCTTGTATACCTTTCGAATTGTAAATCCTTCCCAACTTCGAAATATGGGTAACTTAGTGTCTTAGGTAATATCGTAAAGTGACGTGTGGACAACCCGTTTTGTGTCTTCCCATCACTCACCTGGTCTTCCCAAACTACCTTCTGAGGAATCATATATAAATCAACAAGGGACCCTCTAGAATTTCAAAATTCGTATTTTTCCTTCAGCTTGTCTGTAGTTGTTGGTTATCACTTTCCAAATATTCCCTTGATTTTATCCATTTCCATTCAGAAATACAAGTTAAGGATGACTGAGGATGAAGATGCAAGAAACATGAGGAGCGAAAGATTAAGGCAGCTAATAACATCGGAAATCTTCAATTTTGATCACAAAGAAGTTGACGAAAACTTGAATTTTGAGCACATACAACACCTAATTGATGGGTTCGATAGGGCGAACGAACAAAGTCTCCGTTATTGGTTCAAGGTACCATTGTCCCTTCCTGTACACAATGTGAGATTTGTTGATGAGAATTTTAATCGCAACCAAATAAATACTTCGCTTCACGGTTCCACAGTTTTCACGGAAGCCCTCAATCACATCAAATTTTCAGCGAGAAAAGAAATAAAAGATTCATTCTTCCAAACTAAAATAAATGCTCTAGGTGCTGAATTAGAAAACAGAGCTGAGATATCTGGCTATCAGACTTTATACCAACTCCATCATCAAACAAGAGATTACACATTTGATACAACTTCACTGCGTTCTAAAGAAGACGACGTCAGTCTGTGTTTCCATAATTTTGTATTATCTCACGTGTCTTGTATCATTAACTTTTTATTTCCTTTCAGTTGTGTGAAGGGTCAAGTTAATGCAGATGGAGCAAGAGCAGATTATATATTTATCAATAATATGTTGTTGGAAAATGAAAGACAAGTTCAAGTTAAGGTTTTGCCTATCGAAATGAAAGTAGGCGACATTTCTAACATCCATATTTGGGCACAGGAAGGGAGCGATGGAAAACCACAAAACAGTGTGGCATTTAGCATTATGCATCAACTATTCCAATATGCTGTGCTCTATCATCTGGATGTCGTTGTTTTGTCAGATTTTGAAAAGACGACAATCATAAAATTTTTGTTCCCCTTAGATAACACAGGTGGAAATACAATAGAATACGATTTTAGATGTTTCAATATAACTGCTGCTCCTATAACTGTGAAATGGGTGTTAGCGGCGTTGGTATACCATAAATTAAAGCGTCGAAAATCAGATATCACAAAGGAGAAGAAAAAAATTGAAAGTTTCTACTTGGCTCTAATCAAAAAAAAAAAATATTGATGAAAATTTTATTTTATTTATATCACCTCATTACAACCAAACAAAACATTCTAACCCAACGCCAATTGCTTGTCAGAACCTGCTTCCATCTTTCGGACCGTCCAGGCAAATGATCTAAGGAGATATAGCGATGCCATTGAACTCACGCTGAAACTGAAAATTTGTAACGAAATACGGAGTATAGGATAAAAAAAGAAAGAGCAAGATTGTTCTGTAAATTTAATTTCTATTGAATGGGGGTCTCTCCGTAGGAAAAAGAATAAGCAAGATTGCTCTGGTATGTTCGAATATGGTGAAAAACACCATTATATTCCAGCATTTAAGAAATCCAAGAAGAGTATTGTTTCCTACTATCATACTCCTGTATTAAACCCGAAGGAAGATCGGAGAACAGAATTAGAGATGCACGAATATCCAGAAATATTGGATTCCAGGTATCAAAGATTAATTGATCAGCTTGAAGAGCGTGGAAAATTTAACTTTGACTGTCATGATGTGGATCAAGAGTTAAATTACGATAAAGTTGAATCTGTAATATTAACTTGATTTTTTATTAAAATAATATATAAGGAATAAGTGGTTTGGTACCTCTTTAAATAGATAATGGGTATAGAATAGTAGTTATAAGATAAGGAATAAGATAAGCTTATAAGATAGTGAATAAGATAATAAGTAATTGATTAGGTAATGAATGAACAATACTGGTGGTAAATGTTACAGAATCGCTAATTTTTGCTATCGAAACGCACCTTCCATATCACCGCGGCTGGTACAAGACAGTCTTATCCTTTCATATCTTTAGAGGAGTCTATAACCGGAGTGATGATTACATAATTCCTAGTAATGAATCGAGTATCAAATTTGTTGACGCCACTGGATTTGATATTGCATTGCGCACTATCTTGTTCGCTCCCTGGGCGTGTTTTCCAGGTTATTTTTTCGAAAGACAAATTAACAATTTAGGATTTCACTTGGAAGAAACTATCAAAGATAATGAAATACGTTTCTCCGATACTGATCAGAGCGTCTATATTCCGTTAGGATCGTTTGATGAAGCCTCAAATTCCCTAAATTTTCACAAGTGTGTTCTCAACAGCATTTGCCGTGTTATTAGAGCATTATTTCCTACCTTCAATGTTGAACGTCGGTGTAATGATTTTGTATATAGAAGTGGCCCAAATTCAATACCAGTGTTTCCAATAAAAATGGCTAGCCCCAATATATCCCAAGTACATTTATTGGCACTGTGTGGATTTGTTGGAATAAGCAAAGAAGAATTGAAAAAGATTGGAAACCAGCAGATTCCAAAGATTGAAAAAGATCAAAGACCACGGCCTGCCACTAGTGCATGGGAATCAACGAATATTGTTTGTGCTCCGGAATACTTGAGTATTTTGGAAGCAGATGAAGGGAAAGTTTTTTGCATGAAGAAGTTAGAATTCATTGGCTGTATTGACGCTAAGTAGATTTCACATTTGCAACGATACTGATGAAATGACGTTAAGATTTGTGGACATGCATGAGTTGAGACGTTCTTATTCCCTAGACGAGCGCGGCAATTTTTCGATGCCATTTTTCCATAAAGTGAAAAAGGAAGCTATCGATCAGTTTTATGGAGAGATTGAATGTTATGAGAGAATTGAGGCGTACAATAAGCTTCATCCTGGATCTGATGAGAGAATTCATTGCCCTCGATTTATAACCTAAGGGAGTTTGTGAGCGGATTGTTCTTTGCTACTGAAAGATTGAAAGGCAAGAAATTATCGACTCCCGAAGTGGGAATGGTCGTTTTCACAGCTGTTGATGTGGTGAGTTGCAATCGGAGCTGGTTCAGCAATAGCTTCATCGGAGGTGTTAATAGCTTCAGAGCTCATGATTGTCTTGGACGTGCAACTCAAGACCAGCTTATAAATAATAATGTAACGATAATAAAATATAAAGTAAATGTAAGCACTTAATAGTATATAAGCAGGAAATTTGGCCGTGGATATGAACCAAAGGAATTCAAAAGAGTTTATGCTGAAATTGAATATTTGTAACGAAAAACGGGGTTTACGAAAAAAAAAAAAGAAAGAAGAGCACAATTGCTCTAGCAATTTTCATTGGATTGTAGTATACGCAAGATTGCTCTGGTATGTTGAGTAATCTAATGATATAAATATAATGATATTTTCTACTATCATACTCCGGCATTCAGTCTAAAGAAAAACCTGAAAACAAAATTAGAAATGAATGAAAATCCAGATATAAGTGAGGCCAGATACCAAAGGTTAGTTAATCAGCTTGAAAATCCTAAAATATTTAACTTTGATTGGCATGACGTGGATGAAGAGTTGGATTACCATAACATAAGAGAAATAGTTTATTCCATCCCAAGGATCCACTCACGTCCCAGATGTTGGTACAAAGCAATATTATCTTTTCCTGCATGCAGTGTGAAATGTTTTCGGCCGTTTCCTGAAGATGAATTAACCGCCAAATTTGTTGAGGCCACCGGTTTTGATTTTGCTTTGAGTCCTATCCTGTTTGAACCTTGCAGTCAGTTGTCAGATTATTATTTTCAAAGAAAAATAAATCGATTGGGGGCTGCCTTGGATAAAAAAAACGATAAAAAGATGCGTATTTCTTCAATGCCTCGTTGCTACTGTCTTCCAGTAGAATCGCGTGACGAATGGTCAAATTTTCTGAGCCTTAATACTGGTGTTCTCTCTGACATTTCCATCTTGTTACAGTTAATGTTTTCTTGGTCCTTTTCTTTTCATTCTATGTCTGCTGGTTTTTTATATGAAAATATCTTAACTTCTGTAAAAGTGTTCCCAATACAAGTGACTTGCACCAATATATCCCAAGTACATTTATTGGCACTGTATGGATTTGTTGGAATTAAAGAATCGCCAACAGATATTTCATTTAGTATCATGCGTCAGTTGTTAAGGTTTGCCATAACCTACAAGCTGGATATCGTGGGACTATCGGACTACGACCGTTTGCTCATCATTAAATTTGATCTAGGCTCTCATAACGGTGTAATTCGATATGATTACAGGTTGCTTGATTTAAAATCGACTCCTATCAGCATGAAATGGGCAATCGCAGCGTTAGCTTATGACAAGATTATGCGAAAAGATGAGGAGAGAAAGGTAGAGGAGAAAAAGATTGAGGCTTTCCATGATAGTTTGGCGTTGAGCAAAGAAGAATTGAAAAAGATTGGAAACCAGCGGATTAGACAGATCAAAAAAGATCAAAGACCTCGGCCTGGTGGTGTATGGAAGTCGACGAATATTGTTTGTACTCCGGACTACTTGAATATTTTGAAAACAAATGAAGGGAAGGTTTTTTGCATGAAGACGGCAGAATTCATTGACTATATTGATATCAAAAAGTTTCCAGTTTCCAGCGATATTGATGAGGTCATGTTGAAGCTCGTCGACATGAGTGAATTGAAACGTCATCATTCCCTAGATGAATGGGGAAATTTTTCATTGCCATACTTCCATATAGTAAAAAAACGAAGTATTGATTGCTTTTATAAACAGATTGAATGCTACGAGAGAATTGGGAAGTACAATAAACTTCATCCTGGCAATGATGAGAGAATTCATTGCCCTAGATTTATTGGATATGGATGTGGAGTAATTGCCACGAGATGGGAGTACGCTAGCGGATTGTTCTTTGCTACTGAAAGATTGGAAGGTAACGAAGCGAAGACTCCCGAAGAGTTTGCAAAAGGGATCAAAGAAATTGAAAAGCTTGCAAGAATTGGTATCAAATATCCCAGTGTTTACTCAGAAATGTTTTCTATTGTTAATGACGAATTTTATTTTGTTGGTTTGAGTACAGTGTCATTGGAAGAGCCATTCGATCCAGAGCACGATATTGAGATGTATAGGAGAGAGTTTGTTGATTGTGAATTTTGAGATCCTAAGATTTTGAATTGTGATATAACAATTGTATACCATATATATCATATATATTTGTATATTGCTGAATATTTATGTGTGTAGCATAATCCATCCTGATGGCATTATTAATAGTTTCTTAATTTATTCCTACTTTCTTATTGTTATTACTTTCTTGTACTGTCTATAAAACCATCGTTCTAGTACTGTCTACAATATTCCTGAGAAGATCGGACTACTATAGTAAGTACGAACTTCTTGGAATTGTTTTATTTTCTTATTTTGATTTTAAATCTTTACACAATAACTTTCCAGTGTATTTAAATGCTTAAACAACATTTTATTTCATTCATACAGCTACGAATGTATGAATTCTAATATATATATTAAAGGAGAAGCAAGTTATATTACAATATGGGATTCAACGGGAAAAATTATTGATTTGATGATGCTCCAGCAGTACTCCGTAGAGAATCTGTGCGTGTGGCCTTTCTTTATGCTTTCCAGAGTATTCCTAAACATATAAAGCCTCAAATAACCGTTAAGAAACTCTTAAAAACCCGAATCCTTTGAGTATCGCACACCGATATGCCATTGCAAGAGCCAAATCCATGGATCCACGACCTTTGGTCATGTGACAAAACCCCCAAAAAAAAAAAAAACAAAAAAAAAAGTTGTTAAAAAAAAACGATTTTGGCGATCATTAACATTAAGGGTTTTGGGCTTATTCTGCTGACAAGAATATCTGGACTTCACAAGAGCGGCACTTTTTATCATAATCAGCATCGCAATTGGCGACATTGGGCAAACAGATAGATGCCTTTATGTTGCCTAAACTCTCGTACTCCCAGTTTGCGCTAAGGAAGACTTTTTTGGCCGGTGTTTGCTATAAGAGATCTTACAATATCAACAACCAACTTGCAACGATCCATCTTTATACTGCAATCAGATTGCCGGAGGTAATCATGAACAATGTGAATTTGGGAAGGCAGAAAAAAGACGATTTTGCATCGGATGCATTCAGCTCTGATGACTCGGACTTTTTTGGATCCCTAAGTGATTTCGAGCTCGAGAAATTGGATGAGAAGCTCGCACAAAAACCATCGGGAAGTGACCATAACCTAGAATCTGTTGAACTAGCTAACCCCGCACATATAGAAACTATTAGAAAAGACACAGGTTATGACTCCAGCGAGTGGGTATCGGACAATAATGACTTCGATGACACTTTTGATGATCAGCTCGCATTAGATAACCAAAATAATGAGCCACAAACAGTTGGTGGACAAAGAATAAGCTTATCTCAGCGACTATCACTTCTAGAGAATAGTCAAGGGTTGAATAAAAATTCACATTCCATTACAAATGTTCTAAAGAAGAGTCAAGCCGTTAACGTACTACTCCGAAACTCTTCAGGAAGTAGCTATAAAGAACCTCAAAACCTAGAAACAGCAACTGCGAAGTTGGAAAGCAAGTCTGATAAAGAAAATCAAATCGAAGACCTACAACAAATAATGGTGTCCGAGGACTTTGTTTCTGATGCATTTAGTGATTCTCAAGGCTTATCTTTACCCAACACAATCGATCCACAACAAAAAAACCCTACCAAGACAGAACCAGAAAATATTAATCTACGAAAACCTTCTAGTGCTGGCGGTGACGATCTCACACAGCCAAGAAAACAGAATTTGAATTTAACTCCAGGAACTCAAAATGATCATGAAGGAATCAACATTGATTTAACCGATCCTTCGTCGCCCGATGATCATCGGTGGAAAACTACGGGCAAAAGATTTGTCATCACGCGATCGGAACAAAGTATGGAATCTCCAACAATCCCTATGGGACGCACAAGGGCACCAGTTATTATATCTTCTCCAACCCAACATTTAACTCAGCGACCTCTGGTATCATCGCCTTTGGCCAATGGGAAATCCGCCGCCTGTTTGGCATCACGGAAGATGTCCACCGCCACTAATGAACTCCCTTCGTCGTTTGTCGCGGAAATTGTCCTTAGTGAAGAGCAAAACAAGATTTTGGAAATTATTAAACAAGGACATAATGTGTTTTATACCGGCTCAGCAGGTACTGGTAAGTCGGTGCTTCTTCGTCATGCCATCAAAGAATTAAGAAGTATCCACGGCCATGGTGCTGTAGCCGTTACTGCCAGTACTGGGCTTGCCGCTTGTAATATCGGGGGCACAACGTTGCACTCTTTCTCGGGGATTGGATTGGGAGAAGCCACTGCCAAACAATTGATTAAAAAAGTGAAGCGGTCGAAGAAATCATGTGAAAATTGGAGAAGAACCAAAGTGTTGTTCATCGACGAGATTTCTATGGTTGATGGGAGATTATTGGATAAATTGAGCGAAATTGCTAAAGCGGTGAGGAAAAGTCAGGAACCTTTTGGAGGCATTCAAGTGATTTTCTGTGGCGATTTCTATCAATTGCCTCCGGTTTCCAAGAGAACTTACAACATGAAAGGTGATACCAAAGAAGAGGATGCGAATTTCGCATTCACATCAGAATCTTGGAAAGAGTCTATTAAAGTAATGGTGATCATGACGAAAATTTTCCGTCAAAAAGGTGATTTAGATTTCATTGATATGTTAAACGAGATGAGAAATGGGGAGCTTTCCACTAAGACCATCCATAATTTCTTACAACTTCGAAGGCCTTTGCCTACCGATGATGGAATTGAACCGGCTGAATTATTCGCTACGAGATATGAAGTCGATAGGGCTAATAATAGAAGATTGAGCGTGCTTCCGGGCGAAGAATACGTTTTTAATTCTATTGATGGCGGTTCAATGGTCAACGGAGATTCTCGAGAAGCTCTATTGAATAATTTTTTAGCTCCGAAACAATTAATCTTGAAAGCGGGAGCCCAAGTCATGATGATCAAGAATATGGACGAAACTTTGGTCAATGGCTCTTTAGGGAAAGTTATTGATTTCGTCGATCCGGATACCTATTTTTTCTATAAGAAGGTTGTGGAAGATGATGTTAGTGATGATGAGAAATTCGAAGCTGCTGTGAAAAGACGGACCGAAAAACCAACAAAGTTTACGGAAAAGCATAGACCTAAACTTTTGGAGACCATGGAAGAGGAAGCCACCAAACATGAATTGGATGAATCGGTGTTTGATTTTTTCAAAGTGATGAAAGAAGACGAAAATATCGACCCGATCCTCAAAGCTAACATTGATAGAAAGAAAAATCTCATTAATAAACTATACGATGCCAGCAAGAAAAGAAGATACCCGTTGGTGAGATTTTTAGTGAATGATGGTAATACCAGAGACGTTTTGGTCAATCCGGAAACTTGGGATATCGAAGATGAGAATGAACAACCTTTAGTTTCTAGAACGCAAATTCCGTTGATGTTAGCCTGGTCGATTTCTATCCATAAATCCCAGGGACAAACGTTGTCTAAGGCCAAAGTCGATCTCCGCAAAGTGTTTGAAAAAGGTCAAGCGTATGTGGCATTAAGTAGAGTCACCGCCAGAAAAGGGTTACAGGTGTTGAATTTTGTGCCGACAAAAGTGATGACTCACTTATCAGTGAAAGAGTTTTATGATGCCTTGATGAACCCCGATCAAGCTTTAGAAAGAGCCCGTAAATTGGCAGAAAGCCCGGCGTTTTCAATGAAACAGTTTTACAAAATGGAACCACCAAAGAAAAGGGAGGCGGCTCAGGAGGCTGGGAAAAGGGGTAGAAAAAAAAGGCTGCCTGCTCCAAGCACCGCCAGTCTTTTGATCTTGAATGATTTGACGAGATAAATCATCTTTTGAATGGTTTGACGAGATATCTTTTGGATGAATTGAATGAAATAGTTGTGATAATAGAATTTTTCCCCAGAAGAGGCGAGGAAGGCCCATTCTGGAGGCTCAGGGCGGCGGCTGGTCGGTTTATTCACAGAATATGAAGCACGTCATTAGTGGGTAGACTCTCCTTTAATCTACCATAACAAGCTCGCAAGCTATCATGAAAGAACTCGGGCTATTACAACAAGCAATAGAGACAGAAATTTCTTTGTCATTTTTTTTTTCTTTTTACTTATTTCACAAGGGGAAAAAAAAAAAAAAAAAGTAGGATCATTTGAGCCGTTATATGTGTATAAAATTTAAATGAATGGGTTATATTGGGTATATCTGCATTTATTGTAAGTTTATGGGATTTATAAATCAGAAGAGGCGAAATGTATCCAAAAAGTTTCAATAACTTATGAAAAAAAAAAAAAAGAGGCTCTTGACCATATGTAAAGATTTTGAGAAGAACCACATCAATTAATATATATAACAAATGAAAGATCGAGATATTTTGTTACTCGAATAGTTTGTCTTCTAATAATACTGCAAAACTAACAAGACGAAAAAAAAAATAAAATAGATATAGATTCAAAAAGCCAATAACCCAATAACCGCTTATTCTCTTATTAATATCATCTTTGGATATCATGAGTCTCTTGAAACCCTCTTAGGACTATCAGAAATGTTGAACCCTCCTCCTCCGGCATTACTGGCAGCACCTCCCCCATTGACCAAGTTACCGGACAGCGATACACTTCTTGGGCTCTTATAAATATTGAGGTAATTGGTGCTTGGCCCCGCACTTAACCCACTACCGATATTGGAACCCAAGGTATCTCCTGCACTATTAAGGTTGAACAAACTGACCCGAGACCGAAGCTGCGGCGACGTTAAATCTTCATGCCGTCCTGGCAAATTCGTCGCCGATTTATTCATTGCCGACGCCATCCCCATATAGTGATTATTATTATGATTATTATTACTATTATTGTAATTCGCATTGCCGGTGGCACCCTTTTGTGATGAAGAGACAGAATATAGTGAGGCCATCAGGTTGCTGGCGTTGAAGTTTTTGTAGAACGGAGGGATCAGTGGGGTCACCCCAAAGTTTAGGAACGATTGATTGTTTTTCCGTAGGCCATTATTATTATTATTATTATTATTATTATTATTATCACCAACAATATCAAATTGCGATGGGTTATCACGATATGTGAACTGCTCTTCGAGATTTATATCGGTATCAAAAGTGTTTGGCAGAAACTCATTGAGAGAATCACCATTCAAGTAGCCTCCAGAATTACCATTATTTCTATGAAGAATGCGATTCTTGAAGAAATTGACCACCGCAATGACTTTATTATGTCGCATAATGTGTTTCAGGAGATGACTCAATTTGAAAATGAAATTACCAATTGATGATTGGTACATCATGGAATTGTAAAGTTTGACGAACCCAAATTTCCGATTGACAAAATGTAACAATAGCAAAAATATTAAAAATATAATGATCATCACCGTGAAAATAAAATTGACTTTGGAGATCTTGTCCTGTTTAGATAAATTGGTGAAAGACCCTGAAGATTTAGTCGATGAAGAGGCTCCGGCAATGGATATCTCGAAATTTCCCGGAATGAACGGTTGTTTGCCCTTTAATTTCTGTTCGGTTTCACTAGGGGCGATCCCCACCAAATTGCTATATTTTTTATTTTCCTTGTTAGATTTAGAAGATGAGGCAATTTCGATTTTCGAAGACGCGTACAACAAAATCTTTCCCAAAGTCCAAGATAATTCATTACCATCAATCATTGCCGCACTCTTGAAATAGAAATTGTCATCCCCAGCCTCGTCAGCACTCTTTTCAAAATCAATTCTTGGTAAACTGAACCCTTCGTGCAAAATGTTCACGACCCAACTACCTTTGAAACAACTATCTTTCAAATATTCTAGTTTGATCCCGTTATATTGCTCGTTTTCGAAATTCTTCATGATCTCAGAATTCCAATTACTTTCACAAAACTTTTTGAGCTCGATGTTAAATTTGTCAAAGCTATAAGTGCCCCCCAAATTGAAAATATCATTGATGGTGTACCAATACTCGGAGATCCCAATGAATTTATCGTTAGCGAAATCAATTATCGGGACGTGGATCCCGTTGAATAAACAGGGATAATCATGACATGGGAGATTCTTCAATAATAAAGGATATTGTTCTCGAAGGCACATGTCATAATCTCCTAACCCGACAATCTTATACATTTTCCCATTGATTCCTTCATCCACCGATAATCCTTTCGGTATACATGGATCATTAATACTCAATGTTTTCTGGAGCGAATTCCCGGTACTGTCACCTATATCATACAATGACACGAGATTTTTCAAGTACCTTCTTCTTGCTTGATTGGCACCGAATCCTAACCACGTCGATACAAAAACATTCCATTCTTGTAGATCACCATTAATAGAGCGCAACTTCACTAGGGATAAATCATCGTGGTGTCGAGTCACTTCGGACAGATTCGACGGAACAAACGCGATCTGGGTCGACGCCCCTCCCATATCCATGAACCCAAAACTACTGTGCGCTTCGTCGTCGATTTGGAAATTGTTAAATTTTTCCGATAAATAATTGAGGGCCATCCAGCCATAAATACCTTCGGTTTCTCCATCGATGATTTCAAACTGCTGGGCGCAGTTCTTGATTAAAAACTGGGTTTTACCAGTGAGGTTCTCACAAATACTATGGAGAATCTTTTCTTGCTTTTTCACGCTAAGAAGTCTCATGCCCGCGGTGGCCTGGATGAAAATTGGGGTTTGTTGGAGCCGGGAATTAGGAATGATCAGTTCACTGAATTCCATCAATGGTTGTAAATGGTTTTCCCAAAGCCGATCTTTTAACCTTTTATCATCATCATCATCATCATCATCATTATCTTCTTCTTCTTCTTCATCATCGGAATCGTCGTCATATTTTCCAAAAGATGATAGTCCAGGAGTGATTTTCTTATTCCAAGAATTACTGGATAATATCTGCGGCACAGAGTTTAGCAATTCCGGGTGGCTCAGGGACAAATGGTCCTGGATATAATTGGCGTCCAACCACTTGTAAATGTGAAGCCGAGAGCCCGACGACCCAGCATCGATAACCACACCATATGAGAAATTCTCATCAGGGATACTGGTGTAGTCTATCTCTGAGAGTCCCATAATATATATCTTCAGTTGTCTATATCTATATTATATATATATATATATACTCACTATAGCCGTTATCTGTTCAAAAAAGATGTTGTTTTTCTGAGCGGGTGGTGATCTCCTCAGGTGCGGCTAGCAACGTCCCATCATCGAATTTTTTACCCTTTTCAATCATTCATTCAATGACTTACTTCAACATTTATCATTGAATTTCACCCGGAAATAGAATAATAAATAAAAGATAAAATGGGAAAATCAAAACTGGGCAAAGCCAATTCCGGGGATCTAGTGTATGACCCCAAATCAAAAACCTCGGTCATTCCCAGTGTTGCCCCAAAAACCATTCAGCCAAAACATCAATACCAGCGACTCAATTACCTTTACCAACTATCCACCATCCTCACCGTTGAAAAACATCCTGAATTGGCGCGGATCTGCGCGAAGAATATGGTGCAGATATCTCAGAAAACCGTCACCAAAATGAAACCCAGCATCAAGCGGAAATTGTGCAAGAAGTGTAACAGTGTCTTGATCCCAGGAATCAATTGTCAAGTGAGATTATTGAATTATGAAGCCAAGGATAGTGGTAATTCAAAAGGTTCTAAAATCGAAAAGAATGAGAATAATTGTCATGGTGAGATACTGAAGAAAATAAATACAAGTGTTTCTGGGAGCACAAATGATGATGAGTTTAATAATCGTGGGAGCACCACCACGATGGATGATGATGGTGATGATGATGGTGGTGGTGGTGATGATTCCAAACCCAAGATTACCACTACTCAGGAAGATAATGGGAATTCCCCCAATGAGACTATTGAGGAGATTTCTACAGTATTCAAACTTCCGAAGCTGGCATGCTTGCAAATTACCTGCCTTGGATGCAATACCATTGCCAGAAGGTATCCGGTGGGTAAAAATATCGAATACAAGTTATGGCATGATGATCCTGAATATTGTTTGGATGTTAATTGAGTGTTCTTATTGGGAATAACTATGTACTATAATAAATCATTGTATTATAATTGCTACTTGTTAGATACAAGCTATGCTGTTAGTATACTATTGTAAGAGCTATGAATGCCCAAAGTGTATTTATTACATGGTAACAACATGAGAAGAAATACAAGATAATTTAATGGAATTTCATTAGTTAAATGTGTAAAAAAGAAGAAAAAAAAAAAAAAAATAGGATAAAGGAGAGAAACGAAGCTAACAATATATATATATATATTTATATATACTTATTTACTAAGCCAAGGCCAGTGTGATGCAGAACAAAATATTTTTTAACGAATGAGCAAGTAAGAGAATTAGGGTGGCTATTAGTGATAGCCAGCAGATATTTAGATAGTATAATTAATATGGATGTATCATCAATAAGAGCACACTTGGTGTGAAAATGAAAATAAAAACAAAAACAAAAAATTGAAAAACGTCAAAAACAAGAACAAAAAATTAACAACAATAAAAGTAACAACAATAAAAGTAACGATAAATTAGGCAAGAGAAAAAAAAAACGATAAACGAGAAAAAGTGGTATTAGATCATCTGAAGATAGATGCTAAAAGAGGTGTTTCAAATTTCAAGCTTCAAGGGCCTTTCCTTCAATTGGCAAATTTTCTTTGTCATCGTCGACCTTGGTGGAAGCCGATGTTGCAGATGCTTCCAAGGCTTTAGCTTGGATTTGACTGATTTCTGATTTCAAAGTAGCAATCTCACTAGTCAATTCTTCGATTTTGGAGCCTTGAGTTTTGATTTGGGCTTCTTGATCGGTGATTTTGGATTCGTTGGCAGAGTTTTCAGACTTATGCTTAGTGGATAATTCTTCAGTTGCACTTTTATGAGAGGTTTCCAATTTCTTGATTTCATCAGCGTGAGACGATTCCAATTTCTTGATGGCAGCACTATGTTCTGAAGTTGAAGATTTAATAGCTTCTTCCTTGGCAGACTTCAAGGTTTCGACTTGTTTAGTTAATTCTTCGACTTTAGCTTGGAGCTGGGAGCTTTTGGTGGTCAATTCTTCAGATTTGGCGGTGAATTCCTTAGATTTCGCAGACAATTCTTCAGATTTGACAGATAATTCTTCAGATTTAGCAGCCAATTCCTTTTCTTGGGTAGATTTCAAAGCTTCTAATTCTTTGGACTTGGTGGCGATAGCGTTGTCATGGGTTTGTTTCAAATCTTCCAATTCCTTGGTTTTGGCAGCAATTTCTGTAGCCTTGGATTTTAATTCACCAACGTGGGTTGAAGTCAACTCGTCCAATTGTTTAGTCTTATTGGCGATTTCCTTATTCTTTGATTCCAATTCGGTGGCATGAGAGGCCTTTGATTCTGCCAAATGCTTGGTATGTTCTTCTTTCAAAGCCTTCAATTCTTCCTTGAGCTTGGTGATTTCTGAATCGGTGGATGACTTGGAGGACCCTTCTAAGGCTTCAAATTCAGCGATTTTAGCATCCAAATCCTTTTGCAATTCGGAAATGGTAGCGGCAGAAGCGGCAAGTTCGGCTTTGGTGGAAGAAAGTTTTGCTTCATATTCGGAAGTCTTGGTGGAGAGTTCCTTGGATTTGGTTTCAATTTCCGCTTCTTTGTCGGTCAAAGAAGTTGACAAGGAACTGATTTTGCTATTCAAGTCTTTAATTTGAGAATCGCTGGCGTCTTTTGAAGTCTTGCTGGCGTTATCCAATTCTTGTTGTTTTGCAGTCAACAATTCATGTTTTTTGTTCAATTCGTCGCTTAACTCGGCGATTTTCAATTTTTGAGATTCCAAAAGCGCTGATTTTTCGTCTTCGAATTTTTTCAATTGGTCTGCCAATTGGGCTTCTTTGGCAGATAGTTGTTCTTTTGTTGCTTTTAATTCACTTTGTAAACTGGAAAGTTTAGAGTTGGAGATTTCAATTTCCGAGGTAGCCGCGGCATGCTTTGAAGACATTTGGTCCAATTCTTGATGTTTGGCAGATAATTTAGTTTCTAACTCTTTGGTAAGTTTTTCATGGTTGGCGATGATTGATTGTTTCAATTCCAAATCTTTAGAAAGAGAAGAGTGTTTTTCGGTGAACTCGGCCAACGATCCGGATAATTTGGAAATTTCATCCTTAGAGGTAGAAATCTCGGCGTCCTTAGAATTGATAGAAGATTTCAAGTGTTCGGCAGCAGCGATTTTTTCGGCTTCAAGGGTGTCGATTTTTGCGGATAACTCTGTAATTTCTTGTTTGGTCTTAGATAACATGGTTTTTTCGGTGGCAAGATCGGCGGTGAGTTTGTCGATAGACAAGTTCAACTGTTTGATGGTCGATTCCAATTGCAGTTTTTCGGCGGCAAATGCTTGTAATTGGCTGTTCAATTTAGCAGAGTCGGAGTTTAAGCTGGCGACTTTGTCGTGGTGGGATTTTTCCAAGTTCAAGATCTTCAAGTTCAACTCGTCGATTTGGGAGTTTTTGGCGGTGATGGCCTTGGAGTTGGAAGAGATGAGGGTCTCATATTTTGCGGTTGATTCTTCCAATTGAGCTTGCAACTCTCTTTTCAAGCCTTGTTTCAATTCGGCAGCCGATTGCTTGTAGTATTCACGGTCGGCGAACTTTGTGATACAAAAGGTGATGAGGGCTGAGGCGCCAATTTCGGCAAGGACGGTGACCATGGTTCTTCTGTGGTGGGGGTCCATACACTGTTTGATAAGAGGTAGCGGCAGATGTGCTGGTGTGCTGGTGTATAGAAAATATTGCTGGGGTGGCGATAGGAACTATTGGATGGGTGGTAAAAAGTATGGGAAGAGAGAATGAATGAGCAGAAAAAAAAAAAAATAGGAGAAAAAAAAAAAAAATTGGGCCAAAACAGCCTCCAGGAGGTGGGACACCCCGGCCATCCCCCTGCAAACGGCAAAAGGTAAACAGTACCGCCGGGGTGGGTTAACAACAGTGGTGTTATATTATATTTTATATTATATTTTATATTATATTATATTATATTATATATTATATATTATATATTATATTATATTATATATTATATATTATATATTATATTATATTACATATTATATATTATTATAGTATTTCTCTTCTAATATAGAAATCCCATAAACTTACAATAAATACAAACATACCCAATATAACCCATTCATTTAAATTTTATACATATAACGGCTCAAATGATCCTACTTTTTTTTTTTTTTTCCTCCTTGTGAAATAAGTAAAAAGAAAAAAAAAAATGACAAAGAAATTTCTGTCTCTATTGCTTGTTGTAATAGCCCGAGTTATTTCATGATAGCTTGCGAGCTTGTTATGGTAGATTAAAGGAGAGTCTACCCACTAATGACGTAGTTCATGTTCTGTGAATAAACCGACCAGCCGCCGCCCTGAGCCTTCAGAATGGGCCTTCCTCGCCTCCTCTTGGGAAAAATTCTATTATTACAACTATTTCATTCAATTCATCCAAAAGATATCTCGTCAAACCATTCAAGCTCAAAAGACTGGCGGTGCTTGGAGCAGGCAGCCTTTTTTTTTTTTCTACCCCTTTTCTTTGGGTGGGTGGTTCCATTCTGTAAAACTGTTTCATTTAATACATGTAAGGGTCAAATATCATCAAGTGGTTGTAACAAAAGAGGAAAAGACAATGACATTTTTTGCTCAACTCTTGTGATTTCCAATTTTTCACAATCTTGCTGAGATATTCTTTTTGGCTATTACTCGCCATTATGAAGTCTTCTGATACATTCGGCAAATATTCTGCTCACATCTTATAAAGAAAACACTCCTACACTTTTTACTTTTTGCTTTGGCAATCACGCGGCACAGCGAATAATACCAATAAGGATGAACGGTTATTCCTTGTACTATAATAATACCTATCTTTGCTGATCTTGCGTTAAGTATAGTAGTAAGAAAGTCGAATAACCATCACAGTAATTAGTCTCCAGCTATTTGATGAACTCGCAACCCCACGAAAAAAATGGTTCGGGATGCAACAACTTGCTGGGAACACTGACTTCTGCGGGTATAAACACAGTAAGGTGTATGATTATTCAGTGTAAATAAATAAAATGAAATCGGTGAATTAAAATAATTAATTCATCAACTAATTGAGTTGTGAGTTGATTGACAGAAGAATAGTAGGTTAAGGATTATAGATGAAAGCAGGGTGACGATAACCGTGCTATCCTATCGTATGTGTACACTGCTGGTTAGCCCAGCTCCCTCCTCCCCTATTTGCGATCGATCGATTGATCCATTATACTAGAAGCCCGCGCCCTGTCCAGCCGCCTGATTAGGCACAAAACCCCATCGCCCTTCTCTTCTTTCTCTTTCTCTTTCTCTTTCTCTTTCTCTTTCTCTTCCTTCCATCAACAATCATACGACAAAACATCCCATACCCAATATGAAGTTGTCTGCCTTGTTGCCCCTCGCATACCTCATCGGTGCCTCTTCTGCCTCCGCTTCCAACTCGTTTGTGGACATCCTCGCCCCCCACAATAACCAGCAACGTCCCCTTATCAATGAAAACATCCAAAACAAACTCCACTCACAATTCGACGGTGCTTCCACCTTGTTGCAATCCGCCGCAAATGCTTTGGGTGTCTCCTTGGACTCGTTGTCTAACGATATCAAAATTACCTGGTCAGAAATCTCCATGAAGTTTCCTTCCATCGTCTCCAACTTGCAGTTCGTTTCCCAGCCAAAGAAACACTCCAAGAAGAGCAACTGGGACTTCCAGGTCGCCGACGCCTCCCACCCAAACCACCAATTGAGAGTCAAGAAAACCAATGCCGCCAAGTTGGGGGTCGACTCCACTAAACAATACTCGGGGTACTTGGATGTCGAAGACGAAGACAAGCATTTCTTTTATTGGTTCTTTGAATCAAGAAACGACCCTGCCAATGACCCAGTCGTTTTATGGTTGAACGGTGGCCCGGGCTGCTCCTCTTTGACCGGTTTGTTCTTTGAATTGGGTCCTTCCTCCATCAACGCTGAATTGAAACCAATCGACAACCCATACTCTTGGAACAACAACGCCAGTGTCATCTTTTTGGATCAACCAGTTAATGTCGGCTACTCTTACTCTTCTGGTGGGGTCAGCGACACCATTGCTGCCGGCAAAGACGTCCACGCTTTCCTCAATTTGTTTTTCAAGCAATTCCCAGAATACTCCCACTTAGACTTCCATATTGCCGGTGAATCTTATGCCGGTCACTATATCCCGGTATTCGCCGCAGAAATCTTGGAACACCAAGACACCAACAACTTCAATTTGACCTCAGTGCTTATTGGTAACGGTTTGACCGATCCTTTGAGACAATACGAATACTACCAGCCAATGGCCTGTGGTGAAGGTGGTCACCCTCAAGTGTTGTCCGATGAAGAATGTGATGCCATGTTGGAAAATGAACCAAAATGTCTCAACTTGATTAAATCTTGTTATGAAACCGAATCGGTCTGGTCTTGTGTTCCTGCAGCTATTTACTGTAACAACCAAGCTTTTGGCCCTTACCAGAAGACCGGTCTTAACGTGTACGATATCCGCTCTCCATGTGAATCTGGTGCCCCAGGGGGATTGTGTTACAAAGGATTGGCTTACATTGATGATTACTTGAACCAAGATTACGTTAAAGAAGCCGTCGGTGCCGAAGTTGACGAATACCAATCTTGTAACATGGATATTAACAGAAACTTCCTTTTCGCTGGTGACTGGATGAAACCTTACCACACCAAGGTTATTGAATTGCTTGACACTTATGATTTGCCAGTCATTATTTATGCCGGTGATAAGGACTTTATTTGCAACTGGTTGGGTAACCACGGTTGGTCCGACTACTTGGAATACAGTAAACATGAACAATTCGCCAAGACAAAGTTGCATAACTACTACACTTTGGCTGGCGAACATGCTGGTGAAGTCAAGAACTTTGATAAATTCACTTTCTTGAGATTATTCAACGGTGGCCATATGGTTCCAATGGATCAGCCAGAAGCTTCTTTGGATTTCTTCAACAGATGGATTTCTGGTGAATATACTTTGTCTGAGTAGATTTCTTGTACTTCCCGTGAGGTATTTTGATTTTTTCTAAATCAACTTAATAAAATTGGAACAAATTTTTTTCTAAAAAAATATCACAGAAACAAAATAGTATATATATATATATTCTTTTTGCTTTATTTTTTGATATATACCTAACTTGATGGTTTTTTCTGTGCTTGGATTTTTTTATTTTTTTTTTTTTTGCTTCTCTATATTTTCTCTCTCTCAGAGTATTGAGCTACCCTTTTATTAGATTTCTTTTCAAATTTGCAAGGTTTGAAAGCTTATTTTTAAGCGGGTTGATTTAATTAATTGGGATTCTTTTTTTGATTTTCTTGAATTATGTCTTTAAATAATGGACTACACACACTTTTTTTTATTTCATCTACAATTGAATACTTGTAAGATATGGGGGCTATACGATGACATTTTTTTTTTTTTTTTTGATCCTTTATTTATTGTATTATTGACTCCTTTTCCTCATGGTGTCATTTTAGATAAATCTGTCAAAATATGAAATACGATTTCATCTTGAACTACTAGCTCACTGAACAGCTGAGAAGAAATATGCTTCATCTATGAGTTGACAGTTTTTCTTGGTAGGTGTCGCATATGGTTGGGCTAGTTTTTTTCATGTTATTTCAACATGAACTACACAAGAATAGACAAATGAAAACATCATTCCAGCACATGTATATAAACATTATGTAGAAAGAAAAATGGAAAATTCAGCATCACATAATTCAAAACATTAGGATTTCAAAGATCATCATCAAGAAATGTTCGCTTATACTTCTTAATATCGAGCCTTGGATCAAATGGCTCCACCAATAACGCCGTACTGAAATCAAAAATATGGAACTCATCATCGATAATAGAAAACATTTCCGTGCCAAGATAAGAAAACTTGATACCAATGCTCGCTAGTTTCTCAATCTCTTTGATCCCTTTAGCAAACTCTCCGGGAGTCGCTGCTTTCTTGCCTTTCAATCTTTCAGTAGCAAAGAACAATCCGCTCACAAACTCCCATCGCGTAGCAATCACTCCACACCCATAGGTTAGAAATCGAGGGCAATGGACTCTCTCATCAGATCCAGGATGAAGCTTATTGTACGCCTCAATTCTCTCATAGCATTCAATCTCTCCATAAAACTGATCGATAGCTTCCTTTTTCACTTTATGGAAAAATGGCATCGAAAAATTGCCCCGCTCGTCTAGGGAATAAGAACGTCTCAACTCATGCATGTCCACAAACCTCAAGGTGATTTCATCAGTATCATTGGAAATATGAAATCTATTAGCATCAATACAGTCAATGAATTCTACCTTCTTCATGCAAAAAACTTTCCCTTTACCTGCTTCCAAAATACTCAAGTAGTCTGGAGTACAAACAATATTCGTTGACTCCCATGCACTAGTGGCAGGCCGCGGTCTTTGATCTTTTTCAATCTTTGGAATCTGCTGGTTTCCAATCTTTTTCAATTCGTCTTTACTCAATGCCAAACTATCATGCAATTCTTCCATCCTTCTCTCCTTCTCCTTTCTCTCATCATCGCTGAGCGCGACTTCATAATACACCATTACTGTAATTGCCCATTTTATGTTAATAGGAGTCGAGTTCAAATCAAACAACTTGTAATCATACAGAACCACACCGTCGCGAGAGTATGGAAGAAATTTGATAATTAGAAGATGCTCAAAATCCGATAACCCCACAAGGTCCAGCTTGTAGGTCATGGCAAGCCTCAACAACTGGCGCATGATGCTGAATGAGATGTCTGTTGGTGATTCTTTAATTCCAACAAATCCGTACAGTGCTAACCAGTGCACTGCAGATATATCGGAGCTAGCCATTTTTATGGGAAACACTGGTTTCGAATTTGGCCCACCCTTAAATACAAAATCAGTGGACCGACATTCAACACTGAGAGCAGGAAAACGCAATCTAAGAACACAACAAATATCATTGAGGACACACTCACGAAGATTCTCAGAATTCGACACCTTGTCACGCGATGATGATGGAACATACTGTGAGGGTGATATACCACTAAGACACCGTTCATAATTATTGATTTTTCTTTTCAACAGGTTCTCCAAACTATTCATTTTACCTTCCAAGTCAAAATAATGAATCTCAAGGTTGGGCTCAAACAGCATCGAACGCAGCGCAATATCAAATCCTGTGGCCTCAACAAATTTCGCCGTAAACTCATTGGCAGGAATTGTGCCATCATAATTCCAATCGTAGATCCATTTATAGACAGGCAAGGACAATACTGCCCTGTACCAGTAGCGGTGATATTGGGGTTGTCTTTGCATAGTTTCAATAAGTTGTCGCATTTTTTCAAAACTAAAATCTTCATCCACTTCATGATAGTCAAAGTTATGGTTTTCACATTTTTCAAGCTGGTCAATTAACCTCTGGTACCTGGCATTGTTTTGTCGCTCATAATTCAAATTTTCTTCCTCTGTATTGTACTCGAAATCAGACGTGTCGCTCTGTTCAAGTAGATCAATTGACCTTTTGTTCCTGAAATGACTTTGATGTTCTTGAGTGTCAGCCATCTCAAACTCAGTTTTTCAATTTTCCATTAAGTTGGATGCTGGTGTATAATACAAAGAAAATACAAATTCTTTTTGGGTTTTCTTGAACTTTGGACTATATTGGTTCTTTTTTTTTTTTTTTTTTTTTACAGCAAGCATTGCTTGTTTTTATTTTCCTTACTTTTCTACTTTGATATTGTCATTTAAGCAATCATGCTCTCCCTTTTTTTCTTCCTTTTTTTTTTTTTTCTTTTCAGTCATTACCGGGACTCGCCAAATATTTTCCGAATGTCCTCGTCATATAATTTACATGATAATATGATGCCTAGCTGGCTTCACGCTCTCTCGAGTTACAGGCTGTCCATGCCGATAGTGTAGACCCTGAGGGGTATGACGATTGCCGAGTTAATCAATGCCGAACTTGTAGGAGAGGAAACCTTACTAAGAATAGGGTTATCCTTTTTTTTTTTTCTTCCTAGGGAGTCTCTTGCCTGAATTTTGGCTGTCGGTATCACGGTATCACATTAATTACCGGCCTTCTTGTCCACGAACGATGTGTGAAAGAAACCTTTCTCGCTCACCCACCTGAAAAAGTTGACAGGCACAGACAGGACAGGACAGGACAGGACAACTAAACCCGGGAATTGGGGTCCATGTCACTGCATGGTTATGAACCCTTACTAAAAGTTCACTGGTTTTACTTATCTGGGAATTGTTGTCCTAAATGAAACTCTCAATACACACCGGAAATAAAATAACTACACCTAAGGGGCTGATAATGTATTTTTTTTTGGAATATAATTCAAAAGTCAAAATGTATTGAGTTGATAAAAATAATCAAATGTAAAAAAAAAAATGATAAAACTACTGGCTCTTAATGGCGTTTTAGCGCTTCGAAGAATATGTCAATTGTATCACGGTGTTCTTGCTTTTCTTGAGCTGAGCGAGATAGCTGACTGAAAACAATTGCTGCAATGGCCCATTTCATGCTAATGGGCGTAGATTTTAAGTTGAACACTTTATATTGATACTGAACTAATCCTGCTTGCCCATTATCGATGCCAAAATTAAACTTGAAGACGATCAAGCGTTCAAAATCGCTTAGCCCTACTATTTCCAGGTGAAAGAGTCTTGCATAATTAAGTAATTGACGCATGATGGTGAATTCAACAGTTGCAGGCTGCTGTGCTAGCAACGGCACTCCAGTAATGTTCCCCCGTTTCACTTCTATCGGAAAGGCAGTGTGCACATTTTCAGGTGTCACTCGGAAGAGAAAATCGACGGTTCCCTTTTTGTCAATCTTAACTTGAGGTTCAGCGACAAGGTTGGGAAATAAAAGTTCAAGGATGGTGGTAATGTCATGAAAAACAAACATCTGTAAATACCATGTGAGACAAGCCTCGGTCCTGATCCCTTGGTTGACCAAGCTTGAACTTCTTGTATCATTGAAAAGATCATGCAAGCGTTCTGTATTTTCTTTCCCAACCTGTGATTGTAAAGCAGTCCCTAGATTTTGTATCTTTGATTGGAAAAATGCATCACTTATATTCCCAGTTACGTCCAACTGGAACTTTATTGGACGTAACTCCCTTTCAAATTTAGTGGCTGACTCCCTTTGTGCCGCTAACTGAGTGTGGGAATTTGCATAATTCACATTTTGGATTGGTAAGGACAATGCTATGCTGAACCAATAATCTGGTCCTCGATCCATAGTTGAGATATAGTCAATAAGGTGTTTTTTTCTTGCCAAATCCATATTTTGGTTTAAAAAATGATAGTCGAAATTGTATAAACGCTTGTTGAAAAAATCCCTGGCTGTGTTGTAGCTGGCTTCCAGTTCACGTTGTTGTTGTTGTTGTTGTTGTTGTTGTTGTTGTTGTTCCTTTTCATGTTGTTCCTTTTCATGTTGTCGTGCTTCCTGCTGTTCTGCACGCATTTTTTGTCGCTCTGCGCGTTCTTGATTTTGTCGTTGTCGTTGTGCTTCACGTTGTTGTTGTGCTTCACGTTGTTGTTGTTCTTCACTTTGTCGTCTCCCAGCCATCTGTGACTTTTGCTCCTTGGATGAAAGAAATAAAATTTAGACAAGTATTTGAAAGGAAAAGATCTTTAACTTTCAAAACCTCTGCGATCCTCAGTAATTTATAAATAATTCCTGGGAAGTATAGGAAATTTAAGGGTGCCCATTTCTGGGAAGGAATTTAAGGGCGTCTTGGGAAAGAAATTTAAGAGTTTCTATTTCTGGAAAGCATAGGAAATTTAAGGGTGTCCTGGGAAGACCTTGATCGCCAATGGCTTGCAATTGTGAATAATATGTTAGTATTGAATTGTTCACTGACAATTATTGTATGTGTTGGTCTGGTTTGGTTAATGGATGGCCACTAGGGGTAGGAATAGTGGATTTCATCATGGTCAACATGCTAAATACCATGTCTTTGAGATCATTGAAATCCTTGACAGTGACAAACCCAGTGGTATCGTGAGATTCGTGGTGAGCTGCAATGGATCTGGTTCAGCAGTAGCTTCAGAGCTCATGATTGTCTTGGACGTGTAACTAAATTTCACCTTAAAAATATTAATGTAATGATAATAAAATATAAAGTAAATAAAAATGCTTAATAGTATATAAGCCGGAAATTTGAATGTGAGTCTTATATGTCTATATACATGATAATAGTACTAATTAATGATAGTCAAAATCTACAAAAGTAGTGGAAGTATTTGGTGTTATGAGCCGACATTCACACATGGTATAGGTTAATCATAGGCGACGAACGAGCCAGTTTCCAACAATAAGAGCCGACCACCTGCCAACGAGCTGGATGAGGAGTTAGTGTAAATACCAGAAGTTCGTACTTATCCTACATATTTGTTGTTAAAAGAAACTATAAATTCTTATCTTCTCCATAAACCACTACATTCTTTTCTAACGTCCTTCGCCCCCAAATTTAACCTGAAATATTGTCACAGCCAACCATAGAAAATAAACATCCTCATGTATAAGTTGATGATTACTCCTATTAGGTGACACGATGGTTGGTCAGCTTTGTTTCAGTACCACTTACTTGAAATATACAAATGAAAACGTCATCTCAGCACGTGCATATTGTCTGCCAGTAGTACAGACCTCCTAACATGGCTCGATGACCAAGGACTCCACTACTTTTGTAGCTTTCGACGATTGATAGTCATTATTAGCATGTATATAGAACAATCAAGACTCACAAACAAATTCCTGTTTATATATTATTAAAAGTTTACATTTACTTTATACTTATTATTATCATTACATTAATATCTATAAATCGACATTTAGTTCAACATCCAAGCCAATCTTAAATCCTGAAACTATTTCCACCTCCAAAGATGATCATCAAGAAATGTTCGCTTGTACTTCTTAACATCGAGCCTTGGATCAAATGGCTCCACCAATAACGCCGTACTGAAATCAAAAATATGGAACTCATCATCGACAATAAAAAACATTTCCGTGCCAAGATAAGAAAACTTGATACCAATGCTCGCTAGCTTCTCAATCTCTTTGATCCCTTTAGCAAACTCTCCGGGAGTCGCTGCTTTCTTGCCTTTCAATCTTTCAGTAGCAAAGAACAATCCGCTCACAAACTCCCATCGCGTAGCAATCACTCCACACCCATAGGTTAGAAATCGAGGGCAATGGACTCTCTCATCAGATCCAGGATGAAGCTTATTGTACGCCTCAATTCTCTCATAGCATTCAATCTCTCCATAAAACTGATCGATAGCTTCCTTTTTCACTTTATGGAAAAATGGCATCGAAAAATTGCCCCGCTCGTCTAGGGAATAAGAACGTCTCAACTCATGCATGTCCACAAACCTCAAGGTGATTTCATCAGTATCATTGGAAATATGAAATCTATTAGCATCAATACAGTCAATGAATTCTACCTTCTTCATGCAAAAAACTTTCCCTTTACCTGCTTCCAAAATACTCAAGTAGTCTGGAGTACAAACAATATTCGTTGACTCCCATGCACTAGTGGCAGGCCGCGGTCTTTGATCTTTTTCAATCTTTGGAATCTGCTGGTTTCCAATCTTTTTCAATTCGTCTTTACTCAATGCCAAACTATCATGCAATTCTTCCATCCTTCTCTCCTTCTCCTTTCTCTCATCATCGCTGAGCGCGACTTCATAATACACCATTACTGTAATTGCCCATTTTATGTTAATAGGAGTCGAGTTCAAATCAAACAACTTGTAATCATACAGAACCACACCGTCGCGAGAGTATGGAAGAAATTTGATAATTAGAAGATGCTCAAAATCCGATAACCCCACAAGGTCCAGCTTGTAGGTCATGGCAAGCCTCAACAACTGGCGCATGATGCTGAATGAGATGTCTGTTGGTGATTCTTTAATTCCAACAAATCCGTACAGTGCTAACAAGTGCACTGCAGATATATCGGAGCTAGCCATTTTTATGGGAAACACTGGTTTCGAATTTGGCCCACCCTTAAATACAAAATCAGTGGACCGACATTCAACACTGAGAGCAGGAAAAAGCAATCTAAGAACACGAAGAATGTCATGGAAAATAAGCATATTCAAATTCTCAGAATTTGACACTTCTTCACGCGAAATCGGATGATAGTGCCAGCGTGGTGTATCACTAAGACACTGCTCATCATCTTTGATTCTTCTTTCCAATCGGCACGCGAAAGCATGTATTTTCTCTTGAAGGTCATAATCAAAAAGCGGATAGTTAGGTTCAAACAGTATGGGACGCAATGCTTTATCAAATCCAGTGGCCTCAACAAATTTAGCGGTGATTGCATCAGCAGGAATTGTACTATCATAATTCCAGCCGGAAATTTTGAAAACAGGTAAGGATAACACTGCTCTGTACCAGTTGCGGTGAGATAGACGGTGCAGTAGCACAGTGTCAATGAGTGTCCACATTTCACTGTAATTCAAGTCTTCATCCACATCATGATAGTCAAAGTTATAGTTTTCATATTTTTCAAGCTGGTCAATTAACCTCTGGTACCTGGCATCATTTTGTCGCTCATAATTCAAATTTTCTTCCTCTTCAGTGTACCCAAAACCAGACATGGCACTCTCTCCAAGTTGATTATCACTCATCTCTAATTTTTGTTTTTTGAATTTCTTGAATTTTGGGAAGATAATGGGTTTTTTCTATCATCTTAGTTGATATACGAGAGCAAGCTTGCTTTTTCTGTTCCTAAGCAACACGCTAGAGAATACCACGACGATGGTATCTAAACTATGTCTGCTGTATTGATAGTTCTAGACTACAAGTAATTATTAAAGGCAACCACAATGCAGACAAGCAAGAAGCAAGAAGCAAGAAGCAATAGTCAGGAACATATTGCTATGAGCTTCTAATTAACAAACTGGTGGGCACTGTGTTAGTATGATATTGATTTCGCCTACCAATTAATCTCTAATTAATGACTTCTACTGTATACTATCGGCTGATACATTTGGCGTATCTTTAAATACTAAGTCCTTTTCTTCCACGGACGAAAAATGTTAGTTGCAACTGGATATCCGAGTATGGTAATAATCATAATGTATTGGTGGGAAGCGTTAATAGCAGCGGTCATATTGTCGCGCTTGGTATTTAAATCTTTTAACTTCGATTAGTTACATAGAGATAGTATTTTGAATCGATGCTGATACACTATCAACTCGAAAAAATTATTCAAGGTGATATTTAAATGACAGCGTTCATGGAAAGTTTCTCCTCTTATAACTGTTAATAAAAGCTATTTTTTGTAAAAACCCAACGATTTGGTGCACCTGAATTTACGTTTGTGAAAAAAAACCACAACCTTTTTCTGGCCAGTGATGGATGGATGCCGCTGTGTATCGTCATATAACAACAAGTTTCAATAGTTTGAATCACCAATGCTTTCTTCGGGTTGCGAGATCTTCAAAAAATTGAAGATCCGATGTCCCATGGATGGGAATTGTAAATTGGCGGATTGTGTCTTTTTACACTCGACGAAAAAACCAGATCAAGTGCAACAACCCCCATCAAGGGTCCAAGCCAATAATGTTGGCAGTGGTGGAAATTGTTCTGTGATTAAATCAGATACAGTTTTGAGAAAATCTGCTGACATTCAGGAAACTCCAATAAAGCATTTGGGGACCACACTGAATGTACCAATCAATGCAAAAGTGAAGCCAGGAAAACTGGATCAATTATTAATAGAGGAGAAACTTAGAAAACCAGAGATGGTATTTAAAAAACAGGAAACTATTGGAGAAGTGAATAACAATACTAATATAATAGCTCAAGATCATAAGAAACCTGAAGTGACTGAAGAAGTTAAAGAAAAGCATGATAGAGATATTACAACTCATAATGAGGTCAAGGAAGAAATCAAGAAAGCGCCACATGATAATAGCAAGGAGAATCAAGATCAAGCAAAGAAGCAAATTGAAACCAGGAAATCAATAAATCACGATATGGAAAAGAAAGAGAACAATGATCTTCAAGACAATGCTCTTATTAACCAAAGTGAAGGTAAAGAAGGGCTGCAGAAAAATGCACAACAGAAAATTCTAGCTAGTGAACCAAAAGCCAATGCTGATACGTCGATTGGAATGAAAGAGTCTTCTGAGAACAACACCAGGAAAAGAAATTCAGATTCTGCAGCGGCTGGTGATTCGAAGAAAGCTAAATTGGGAAAAAATATATCAAATAACAGACAATCAGATGTAATGAAAGCAGCACCCATTAGTATCAATAACACCTCCAAACTGAAAACTTCTACTCCAATGAAGACGACAACAAGTAACTCAACTCCAAAACCAAAAGATAACTCATCAAAGAAAATGCCTCATAAAGTGGTGTTGAAAGATGTCTCTCAAGTGTTTGCAAAACCTATCATGCCTTATCCGCCTTCAACTCACCAACAACGTCTTAAATTCATCACCCTCCTTGCAGGAGAACTCAAGAAAACTCAAAGTTGTCTGATACCTAACAAGGTAGCAATTGAATTGGAATATCAAGTGGCCAGTAAATCTTCAAAACAGATATATGTTGGAGAGTTCAAGAGTTTGGTGATGAAAGTCAAGAAGAAAGATGAGCAGATGAGAAAGACGATTGAAAATATTGTGAGGGCTGCCAAAGGAATCAAACCAAAGAAAATTACAGAGTCTAAGAGTGAGAAGAGTGTTACTAAAGAGGACAAAGGCGATATATTACGGAAAGTGGAAAAGTTTATCCATTCTGTGGAGACTTTAGAGAATAATGGGTATGTTGTGAAGGAGCCAGAGATTACTGTAAACTCTGAAAATTTTGCCGAGGAGAAACCAAAAGCTTTCCAGAAAGAAAACACCAAGAATTGTGAAAGATGCAATGCGACATTTACCCCATCTCGATCATTCAAAGGCAGTTGCAAATTTCATCCCGGGAAAAAAGTTTACAGCCGGGACTCGAAATTCAAATTATATTACCAATGGGATTGTTGCCAGTTGACATTCACGAATTCTGCCCATGATGATTTTGGGAACGATGAACGAGTGTTAGGGTGTCAGACCAACGAGCACCATGTGTTTAAGGACAGTGATCCGGGGGAATTGGCGAAAGTTCGACAGTTTGTGCGAACCAGCCAGTTGGGGGACGATCGAAGCACTGCGGCGGCAATTGTGGGGATGGATGCGGAGATGGTGTACACCACTTTAGGGTTTGAACTCGCGAGATTGACGGTGGTCGATTTCTTCCAGTCCCACAAGGTGTTGTACGATAAGTTAGTCCGGCCACAGGGGAATATTATTGATTATAATACTAGGTTCAGTGGGATTAGTTGCATCAATGCAGATAATTCCGTCAGTTGGCATACGATGATGGAAGAGTTAGGGCAAATCATCAATGACACGACGATCATTGTGGGGCATGGGTTAGAGAATGATTTGAACGTGATGCGGTTGATACATTATCGAATTGTTGACACGGCCATCATATACAAAGACGGGATGAGGAAATTGTCGTTGAAGTATTTGGTACAGCAGTGTCTCAATAGGGAAATCCAGGTGGGGGAGCATGATTCTACGGAGGATTCGGTAGGGGCGATTGATTTGGTGAGGTTTAGAATTAGATGAATAATAGTAAAATATACACCAGTGATTGGCCTACTCAGATACTTAGGGTAATGTTTTGTAGCATGGTATTTTTTTCACGGTAAACGTTGTGGGGTTGGAATAAAAATGAGTATTACTGCAGTGCTCATGAGCACATGAAAAAAAGAAAGAAAAAAACTCCACTCCGATCCTCGAGGCGGTGAAAAAAAAAAAAAAAAAAAAAAATTATGTGAAAAAAACTCAATGTAACTTTAATAGTCAAACAGTAGAAAAGAAAAAGATTTTCCTCACCATTCTGGTTTCATTTTTGTAAACATTTTTACAATTCTCATCATTCTTCTTCTTTCTATCTCAGTCGATTTTCACAAAATTTTCACACCCAATCAAGGGAGAGAAAGAAAGAAACAGAGAAATAAACAAAAAAAAAGACGTTACTTTTGTCCACAAATCACAAAGGTGCCCTATTATTATTATTTTTATTAATCCACACCACTTCCAATTCTTTAAACAGTTATTAAAGCTAATAACTTGTCCAGATTGCCAACAACTATTCTTTCCAAGAGAGAGCTTTTGATGAATTCAGAAGCCAGAACTATTCAACTAGTTGCCATCCAATCCTCTAACACCTACTGTCAAGCCTACCACTACGAAGAATGACAGCGTTATTCGTCGACTCTTCCAGATCGTTCAATGAACTTCTCGTTGACAACAACAACAACAACAACAAACCTATTTTAACACAATCCAACAGTGCCGAGGCCCAAAACCCTCACAATGATTTAGCCATCATCAACAAATCAATCAAAGCAGTTGGCCATGCCATGTACCAAACCCTTCAATCCCCAGAATTCCAGGATTTTTATAACGACAACAACTCGTTCTTTGTTTGCGACTTAGGTGAAGTCTATAGACTTTACCAGTACTGGAAACATAAACTCCCAAGAATCCATCCTTTCTACGCCATCAAGTGTAACACCGATCCAGAAATCATCAAGATTTTAGGGAAAATGGGCGCCAATTTCGATTGCGCCTCCAAAAGAGAAATGGAAATCATTTTGCAATCAGGGATCGATCCTTCAAGAATCGTGTTTTCAAACCCTTGTAAATTCAATTCCCATTTGAAATTTGCCAAAGAAGTCAATGTCAACTTGACAGTGTTTGACAACGAGGACGAATTGGTGAAAATCGCCAAAATTCATCCTCATTGCAAAGCGTTGCTCAGAATCGAAACCGATGATAAAGCAGCAGTGGTTAGACTCTCCACAAAATACGGAGCAAAACTTTCTGCGGTTGATTCTTTATTAGCCAAGGCAAAAGACCTTGGAGTTGAGTTAGTCGGAGTTCATTTCCATTGCGGGGCTGGGTCCGATGAGTTTGATTCCATCATCAAGGCCATCAAAGATGCAAGAAATATCTTTGATCAAGCCACGTCCATGGGATTCAACATGAATGTGTTGGATCTTGGAGGAGGATATATGATCAGCAACAATTTCGACAATGTCTGTACTGTGTTGAACACCACTTTGGACCAATATTTCCCAACCGACAGTGGAGTTAGAATCATTAGTGAACCAGGAAGATTTTTCCCAACCAGTGCCTTCACTTTGGCGTCCAATATTATTGGGAAAAGAGACTCGTACCATGATGACGACAACATTCCAATGGTTTATATCAATGACGGGATTTACGCCAACATGAACTGTATCATCAACGATCATTATACTCCTATTCCTAAAGTGTTATCCCAAGATAACCATTTCAGGTTCTATGACGAAATCCAAAACGACCTTAACGGGAAACATGGGGAGTATGAGATATCATGCTGGGGCCAAACTTGTGATAGTGCTGATGTGATCAACAAAACCGTTTCCATCAACTATCCTGTCAATGTTGGCGACTGGTTTTTCTTCAGAAACATGGGGGCTTACACTTTGGCAGCCACCACTGATTTCAATGGGTTCAACCAACGGTCAAAAATCGTTTATATTTCATCAGAAGAGCACGTTAGATACGACAAAATTAGCGAGGATTGGATTATCTAGCGATGTTTGTACCTGATGATCCGTTGGTTCAATCCCTGTTGTTGTCTTGCAAATAAAACTGCAGACTTCTTTTTTTTCTTTGATTATTTATCAAATTGTTAAGATCATGTATAATGCTGACATTTCTTCTTATAAATAGATCTTCCTTTGTGGTATTTTTATTATGATGATAATAGCCGCAGCAGATGCTGAAGTTGGTGTAAGCAGCGATGTTTTTTTTTTGTTTTTTTTTTAGTTATTCATTTAAGGAAGGACGCGCGCTGCGTAACCTCTGTGTGTTTGGACTTTTTCCCCCCTCCAAAATTCAGGAAATCTTTCATCAACAATGCCAATAAGTAATAAGTAAAAAATTAAATAAATAAATAAATCATAAAAGGATATATCCAATTATGGCACATACTCCAGCAGATTTCCAAGGCTGGGAGTTTGGCCAAAGAGATGCGATCTTTCAGCTTGATGGGGAAGAAACCCTGAAGAGGGTTCGTGCTTCCAGAAGATCTTCAAGAATGACCAGAGGTAAACAAGGTTCTTTCAGAGACGACCCGTTCAGCATCATTTTGAAAAGAGGCGATGACAATTTGGTGATTCAATCCGGGGATTGTATTCTCTACAATGAACGGTTCTATTACGATCGACAAAACCATAAAAAAATCAATCGAGCGTTCGATGAAGTGCTCTTGATTAAAAACGTGCGACTAAATACCGATGAATATGTGGACGTTTCTGCAATTTCGCTAAAGACTAATCAATTTGTGTTTGATGCTTTCAACGGGGCTCGGGTGAAATCAACCGTGGATTTAGATACCATTGACGATCAAGAACTTTTCATTTCCCCTAAACAGAAAAACGTTTATTGTACCCATATCATCAAGAAAATCGACGTGTATTCGTTTAAGAAATACCAATTGTTAAAGGACAAGCAGAAACGACAGAGCTATTTCTGTCAACGGGCTATTGATGCTACGTATTTCTCGCAAGCGTTCGATTACGAGGAACTATTAGAAGATTTAATGAAGAATGTCGATAAGTTTCTGCAGTTCATGAAGAAGTTGTTGTACGACGAAAATGAAGAGTACCTAAAATCGATTCGGAAACACGCGATGCCTACGACTCCTAAAAAGCCCAAGAAACCATTCATTAATAAATCGAAATTGAAAACAATGTTGGTGGGTGATGAGCTTGAATCACCACCAGAAGAAGGAGAAGATGAGCCTTCAAACAATCAACAGGATGGATCATCTAGTGACTACGAAATGAATGAGGGTGAGAGCTCGGAATCAGATGTGTCAATGGAAGATGTAATGGTAAATGATGATGATGATGATGAAGGAGACGATTATGAAGACACTTTGGCCAGCACCAGAAGGACAAGAAAAGCAAGAAGAACTCAGTCCCCTAAAAAATCGCGGAAAAGGCTCAAAAAGAAGAAACAAAGGCAATCCCCAGTGAAAAAATCAGTTAGTGAATCCACTCCCCTGATTCCAAGTAGGGTTTTAAAATTGGAAGAGGATACTGGTGATATTGGGACTTTGGGGGCGATTGATGAAGGTAACCCATCTAGAAAGAGAATAGGGTTCCAAAATGCTAAAGAACAACTCCACACCTCTACTTTAGGAGCATCGTTACCATGTCGTGAAGAAGAATTTGCTCAATTGTACCTTACTTTAGAAAGTTTGATTACCCAGCAAATGGGGAGCTGTATTTACATCAGTGGTACCCCTGGGACCGGGAAAACCGCCACAATTAGAAAAGTGGTTAGTGAATTAGTGCAAAGAATGGAAAATAACGAAATTATGGGAGCGATGGAGAAAAGAATTCATGAGTTGGAAGCTGCCAAGACGAAGCATCCTAAAAAGAAGCTGGAATTATCGACCACTCAAATAGTCATCAATGGTCTTAAGGATATCAAGAAAATGAGCCTTAGTGATCTCCAATATGTGTCCGCAAAAATGCTGGAAAAAGTGATGAAGGGAGAAGATAAAGCCTATGAATATCTCGACAGCTTTGATTACGTGGAAATCAATGGTTTGAAACTTATTTCTCCTAATGCGTGCTACGAGATTTTGTGGGAAAAAATCAGTGGCAAAAGAGTATCGGCTAACAGTGCCAAAAACTTGATTGAAAGTTATCTTAGTGATGATAAAAACACCAATAAACGCCCATTGGTAGTACTAATGGACGAAATTGATCAAATTATCACCAAAAATCAAAGCATCATGTACAATTTCTTCAATTGGCCAACTTATCCCAACTCCAAGTTGATTGTCATTGCCATTGCCAACACTATGGATTTGCCAGAACGGGTGTTGACCAACAAGATTAGTTCGAGATTGGGGCTCACCAGATTATTGTTCCCCGGGTACACTCACGATCAGTTATCGATCATCATTGATAAACGGATCTCCAACATGAATAAGAAGAACGACAGTTTACAAATATCTTTGAGATTTGAAAAATCAGCGATAGAATTTGCCTCGAGAAAAGTTGCCAGTGTTAGTGGTGACGCCAGACGAGGATTATCGATTTGTCGCAGAGCGGTGGAGATTGCTGAGGAAGAGTACGTACAGAAAGGCAAAGAGAATTCCAGTAAAAAACCGATCACGGATGCCAATGGGGTATATTACGTGAGGATCCATCATGTCATCAAGGCGATCCAAGAAACTACGTATTCTCCCACCGCGGTGTTTGTGATGAATTTATCGGTTCTAGGGAAAATCTTGTTGGCCGCGATTCTTAGACGACAAAAATTCACGGGATTCCCGGAAAATGAAATGAACGATATAATTGATGAAATGAAGAGAATTATCAATATGGAATTTTTGAATGTCAATGATCGGAATTTGAAATCCGGGCTTATCAAAGACAAAAACATTTTCGAAGCGTTCTTTGTCACCCCAACCAATCAATTGATGGGCTTGCAATTCTTAATCAACCAATTGGTTGAAGCAGGGGTGATCACCCAAGAAGAAAACAAGGCAAATAAATCAAGATTGGTGAAATTATGTATTCCCGACGATGAGGTTCATAACGCTTTAAGAAAAGAAAAGATGTTCCAAAAGATTTTGGGTTAATTTTTTTTTTTGTGTGTTTTGTTTCGTTTTTCGCCTCTATGTATTATAATTATTATTATTGTTCTTATTTAGCATTGTTTATTGTTGGTTTTGTTGTTGTTTTTATTCGGATTCTTGTGATAGTTTGTTTTGTATGGATCCTTATTGTTAAGATTAAGCGTCATTAGAAACAATCATTGTATATTATAAGTGTAAAATCTAGAGAGTCGATTCGTTATATATTAATATTGGCTCGCCTACCCCCGTCATCTCTGGTAGCGTTAGTTTCAAATCAAACGCTTTTGATAAGATAATCTTGAAGATTTTCTGGATATTCACCGAATGACTGGTGGAACAAAAGATTAAACTGGCCTTCATGGCCTTGGCAAACTTCATTGCCTGGATTGTAATCTCTTTCTGATCTTTCTGGGACATCTCCACGAACAAATCGTATTTTGTACCGATTAAAAACGGTATTGCTGTCTTATTGAAACCTCTTGCTTGACGATACCACTCTTTAATCGAGTTTAATGTCGACTTTCTTGTCAAATCAAACATAAACAAGATCGCCACCGAATCATTCGATACTAACGGTAACATATTGATAAACTCTTTCTGACCCCCAAGATCCCATACCGAGAAAGTAATTTCGTTGTTTTTTATATGTAGCGATTTCTCCATGAAGTTCACTCCCAAAGTTTGGGTATAATCTTCATCGAATAACCCTTCGACGTATTTCACCATCAACGACGTCTTGCCAATTTGCGCGTCCCCGATGAGCCCCACTTTAAGGGCCACTGCATTGTTATCTGTGGGGGATGTCTGTGAACCAATGGTGTTGTTGTTGTTGTTGTTATCACTCATTATATGTAGATGTTTTGACACACCGGTATTTCTTTGTTTACACATACACATTTTAGCCAAATCAAAACATCTTCTTTACTTTTTTTTTTTTTTTTTTTTTCTTTGGAGTTTTTCGTGGCGTCTGATGGACGCATATTATTGCATTGAGGCCATCGCGCGATCGGATTAAAAAAAATTGAGAATAAACTCTCACTCACATTCACCACCATCACCACCGTAAAGGTTACTACTATTCTATTTCTCTGAATAGTTTATTAGGAATATCCTTATCTCAAAATTAGTCTTCCCAAAGAAATAAAAAGAAAAAAAAAATGAGTTTGTGGCAGAATTTGGTCAATAGTAGAACCCCCAGATCAACATTGAGTCCCAATGGTGGATCATCCATCACCGTCCCTTCATTATCATCATCATCTTCTTCTTCTTCTTCTTCCTCCTCTTCTTCTACTACTACTACCTTATTTCCTGCCGCTAATTCTCCACAGCGAGCATCAAATTCTTTGACCTCCGATCGTCAAGGTCGCGGTCGCAATAAAGTCCGTCTTGAACCAGGCCATTCCCCACTAGATTGGGCAGTACTAAAATCTTCAGGTACCAATCTTCGAAATATCGATCCTCGAGATTTCCCCATGAAAGTCACCAGGGAAGAATTGAAAAAACACAAATCACAAGATGATTGTTGGACCGTCATCAAGGGGAAAGTCTACAATATAACCCCTTATTTAAAGTTCCACCCTGGTGGGGTCCCTGAATTGATGAAGTGTGCAGGAATCGACGGTACAGCATTGTTCAATAAATATCATGCCTGGGTCAACGCAGAAAGAATTTTGGACACTTGCTTTATCGGTTTTTATGTTCAATAATTTCAATGTTCTCTTGTTATTTCTTTACGCTACACAAATGGCAGATTTTATATTTTTATGTGGTTGTTGTTGTTTTTTTCTTTGTCGTGTCGAGATGCTACTACGCATAAAAAGAGCGAATCATCATTATAATCCCGGACTTTGGCATTCATCACATTTATGGTAGAAATTAATTTAATTCAACATTATTTTATTCAATATTCACTCATCATTATTATTATTATTGTTATTTCCAAAACTCCTTCATAAAAAGCATTGTACAGAATGAAAAAATAGAGCAAAAAAAAACCTTTGCAATGAGAAATAGTTTCTTCCATCTAAAGTGGAAGACAAGAAAAAAAAAAAAAAAAAAACATGGTCGAAAAAATCCCATAGAATGGCTGAGTAAATAAATTTCGTTTCAAGCCTCAATTATACGTACACCTAGTTCAGTTGGAAAGCTTGTTTCTCAGTTTTATCCAAGGTTTTCCACTCTTTCGCCAACGATATCAAAACTTCTGGGGTAGTGAGACCTGGATGTTGCTGACTGTATGGTCCGAAACGCGTCTTGACGAACGCTGGATATGCCTGGAGTGGGCCCTTGGATTTAGCCACAAGCTCATCCTTCTTTTCTTTGTAAGCTTTGTATAATTCCTTAGAAATGTCATGGTATTTTTCTTTTTCAGATTCCGACAATTTCTTCCAGTTGGAGGCAACAATCTTCATATTTTCAATAACATTATCACCTTTCTTGTAAATCTGTGCTAATTGTTCCTTTGCATAGACGATGTATGCAGAATAATATGGTGGCAACTGTTCTCTCAATTTCTTGTGCTTGTCCTTACTTTTGAGCTTTTTACTTTCCGCTTTGAACTGATCCAATTGTTCTTCTGACAAGGTGGCGAACTTAGAACTAATGTATTTCTCGACCGCGGTTTTAGAATGCAATTTTTGACTCCTTACTTCCTCAGCAATAGTCTTTGCGAAAAGATTTTTTGGGGTGATAACTTCATACTTTGGAACACCAAAAACTTTCTTGGTAACTGTCTTCTTTGGGGCATCCGCTTTCTTTGTAGCAGATTTCTTGGTCTTCTTTGCACTAGCGCTTTTCTTTGGGGTGGAGGTCTTTTTAACTGCTTGCTTCTTTGGTGGAGCTTTTGGGGTGGCAACAGTGGTGTTAAATCTCTTCGACAATGGTTGGATGACGTATTGAGAGGTCTTTTGCTTGTTGATGAGGAATTGACATAAAGTTCCCCTCAATGGATTTCCAAGAAGCGCAGGAGAGACGAGTTTCAATAGTGGTAATCTTGTAGCCTTCAACATTTTAAATAATATCAAACCTAGGAATTTCTGGGAAGTTGGGGTCTCGCAAATATATAAAAACTGATTCAAAGTGATCTCAAAAAAAAAAAAAAAAAGAAAAACCTTAATATAGAGATCAACACAAGTACAATAAGCTGTTTCAGTTTATCTTGGTATTATACCACCTATTCTGATCAATTGGTTTAAAGGCAAGGTTCGATTGATAAACGCTGACCTCTGACTGGCTGTTTGTTTACATTTTTACCGCCCTTTTTTAACGAAAACAACTAAACTGTCGTAGCAACCCAAGTTTCCCGGCCTTGAGGCAGTTTTGAGGCCAGTATGCATAATGGCACATGAGGGCTTCTTTTTAGGTTTTCAGTTTTTTTCGATTTCACTCACATGATACTTTTTTAGGGCATGCACTTTTATCTGTCACACGCATCACGTGTAGGAAAAATATGGTTAAGAACCTTGCGATCTCCCTGGTCTCTGGCTTCGCTCAGGCAGGTAGGTCTTTTTTCACAAATATCATCTATATGAAAAATTTTTGATATAATTCTTATCCTAATAACAGAAGACCAGAGTAATTGCAACACATCAAAATGGCTGTTGGTAAGAACAAGAGATTGTCTAAGGGTAAGAAAGGTATCAAGAAGAGAGTTGTCGATCCTTTCACCAGAAAAGAATGGTTTGACATCAAGGCTCCATCCACCTTTGAAACCAGAAATGTCGGTAAGACCTTGATCAACAAGTCTACTGGTTTGAAGAACGCTGCCGATGGTTTGAAGGGCAGAATCTTCGAAGTCTCTTTGGCTGACTTGCAAAAACAAGAAGACTACTCTTTCAGAAAGGTCAAGTTGAGAGTCGATGAGGTCCAAGGTAAGAACTTGTTGACCAACTTCCACGGTTACGACTTCACTTCTGACAAGATCAGATCCCTTGTTAGAAAATGGCAATCTTTGATTGAAGCCAATGTCACTGTTAAGACTGCTGACGACTACGTTGTCAGATTGTTCTTGATTGGTTTCACCAGAAGACAACAAAACCAAATCAAAAAGACCACTTACGCTCAATCTTCTCAAATCAGAGCTGTCAGAAAGAAGGCTATTGAAATCATCACCAAGGAAGTCCAAAACTCTACTTTGACTCAATTGACCACCAAATTGATTCCAGAAGTCATTGGCCGTGAAATTGAAAAAGCTACCCAATCCATCTTCCCATTGCAAAACGTTCACATCAGAAAAGTCAAGTTGTTGAAACAACCAAAATTCGACTTGGGTTCTTTGTTGGCTTTGCACGGTGAAGGTTCTGGTGAAGAAAAGGGTAAGAAGGTTGGTGGTTTCAAGGATGTTGTCTTGGAAACTGTCTAAACTTTTTTATTTTTTCTCTAAAATATAGTTTTAACGATTCAACTTTACTTTTTGTTCCCAATCCTCTACTTTGCAAATAAAATTATTTGTATCATATAAAGTTTTAATATTGTAAGATGGTTTTATGGTATTTTCAAGTCAACTCAAAATTTACAACAGTTTTTCAACAACCGAAGATTGATCTTCGACGTGCGGTCATATGGTCGGTGGAATAATCTCAAATATCTATGGGTGTACAATGTGTCACTCGTTGTTGTCATACTGGATCAAACTAGTAAGATAAGCTTTTCTACAAGCTATTCTGTTATCGATCAAAACGTTTGTTGTGCTTTGCTTCTAGAGAGCATTAGCTGCCATTTGGCTAATTTCAGTCTATTAGGGCAGCCCTTTTGTGTACCCATATATTTTCCATCATGCATATGACTTTTGTGTCAAGTGAAAGAAAACCAAATGCAAATATACATATATATTTCAGTCAGTACCCTATTGTTATTTATTTATTTATTTATTTTTATCACATTTTATTTTTATGGTCTATTTCTCTTTAGTTCATTTTTACAACTAATAACAAAAATAAATAAAAAAAGATATTCCTAAGTTCTTTAGTCACTTTCCAAATATCATATCACAAAATACCAACTACTCTCCACACAGAAACATGCCTGTCGAACTTTTAATGAGACCTATTATGAGGCCATTGGTGGTTGCCAAGTCTGTTCTCTTCCATCCCCATAGAAGAGCTTCCAGATATGTCCCAAAAATTATAGAATTTGATGAAGAGAACTTGACTGAGTATGCTATTAGAAAACGATTTGGTACAGGGTCCAAGGTTTTTGATGTTTTCGACACAACTGAGGGTGATAATGGGCCATCCGATTCAGAAAAAAGACTTTATTGGTTTGTCAGATCAAGAGCTGTGAAAGGTGCTTATAAGATGTATTCCACAAAGATTCTAGGTACCGGTCCGGAGGGCGAGGACGAGCCTATCGCCACTACGAGAGCTGGTCTAAGATCCAATGTATTGATGATCAGGTCTCCCGATCAGATTCCTGCTGCTGAGTTGGGTTGGCATGTTATCAATCATAGAGTTGATGCCAATGATAGTTATCGTGTTTTCACTTTATCGAACGGTAAGCAATTCCATTGGACCACCACAGGCAGATTCTTAGAAATTGTCCACAATCCGGGAGAAAAAGAATCGGAGGTTAGGGAACGAGTTGGGCAAGTTATTCCGGCAGGAACCGGAGGCTGGAATATCAAGATTGATGAATCGAAGATTTCACGAGAGTTGGCTATCACTACGGCACTTTCGTCGGTGATCGATCAATGGAACACGAACATTGCGGTTGGTGGCATTTACTACGCTAGACAGCAAGAAGATGTTAGATGGAAGCGTGACTAGGATGAGTAAGAGAGCCTTCCTGGGTAATACCATATAATAAATATGAACTGAGCTGGTTGTGTGTGTTTGTTTGTGTAAGTGAAGTGAGTAGCGTAGCATAGCCATGGATGGCAGTACCCTCCGCTGGCGTGTGGATTTCCGTATCGGCACGGGGCGGCCGTGACGATTACCATCACCAATTTAGATTTCTGTGACAACTGGCTGCCGAATGGTAACAGGACATATTATTTTGGTCTTAACTCCTTATACTTCCAATACCCCTTTTATTAGCAACAACGCTACCAAAAACGACAAATCTTGAGTTGAAAATAGCTTCTTGTTTGTCTAGTTCCTTTTCCTCCCGCTACGATCCAGCAACAAAACCATAGGCAGCATCAAAACCTCTGGCTCTTCAATAATAATAACAGACAAGCAAAACACCCCAATAGACAGACAATAATACAATAATACAAAATCCCTCAAAATGTACCCATTTATGAATACAAGGAAGCCGAATTCCAAGTCACCCATGCTCAAATTGAACACAAATTTTGGTGCCAACGCCCAACCAACCACACAAAAGCCAAATCCTTCTTTGTCTCTAAATACCACTAATCTAAATATCAACACCACCAGCTCTACCAATGATTCGATACAAAGACAGTCGATAAGTTTATCGATATCTAATGCCTACTCGCCTACATTATCCACATCATCCGACCAAAGTCCCAGTGTTTTCAGTAATGCAATTCTCGAAGAAATTGGTGGCAGTAACTCCAATGGTTCCCAAGAAGACTTCAGTAATAGTAGCCCTGCCAGTCTAGAACAGCGGATTCTGAGACCCAGTGTCGATAAGCTCAGTCTGTCTATGAGCAGCTTATCCTTAGATACCAAGGAAAGAATGGAGCTTACCAACGGATTGGTGGTTCCAAGGCTTAGAAAAAATTTCTCTAAAAGTATGGAGTTCGTGGTGAACAAAAGTTTGAACGAGTTGGAGGAAGAAGATTGGAAGAAGTTGTCGATTAGGAATGAGATTGTTGAGCTTACAATATTGGGAGAAGGTGCCGGGGGATCGGTTTCTAAATGTAAGTTGAGACAACAGGGAACGGTGTTTGCCTTGAAAACCATTACTGCTGATCCAAATCCAGAGTTCCAGAAACAAATTCTCAGGGAGCTTAAATTCAATAAAAGTTGTGATAGTCCGTATATTGTCAAGTATTTCGGGACTTTCCTAGATGAGCATCACTCAAGAATTTGCATCGCCATGGAGTATATGGGAGGCAGATCACTAGACGCCATTTATAAGAAGGTGAAAAATATGGGAGGAAGAATTGGGGAAAAAGTGTTAGGGAAGGTGGCGGAAAGCGTTCTAAGAGGTTTATCATATTTGCATAGTAAAAAAATCATCCACAGAGACATCAAGCCTCAAAACATTTTGTTGAACGAGGCTGGGGAGGTCAAATTATGTGATTTTGGGGTCAGTGGTGACGTTATCAATTCTTTGGCATCGACTTTCACCGGCACATCCTATTACATGGCCCCGGAGAGAATAAAGGGTGAATCATACACTGTCACTTCTGACGTGTGGTCATTGGGGTTGACGTTATTGGAAGTGGCTAAGGGAAAGTTCCCTTATAATCGCGGAGAGTCAGAAAATGAGGAAGATGATAAGACAGTACCATTGATGCCAATAGAGTTATTGAGTGCTATCTTGACATTTACTCCAGAGCTCAACGATGAGCCGGAGAAGAAAATCAAGTGGTCGAAAGCGTTCAGATCATTCATTGATTACTGTTTAATTAGAGATCCAATGTCAAGAGCCAGTCCAAGACAGATGTTGGAGCATCCTTGGATTATTGGGCAGATGAAAAAGACAGTTAAGATGGATAAATTTGTTACTGAATGTTGGGCAGATGAAAATAATAATTGATTATCATGTACCTATTTTTTTTTATTTTTTTTTAGTTTTCGTTCATATATTTATATTTTACTTGCTTAATCTGCATCGTCATTAGTGTTATCATTTATTGCCAACCATTTTGCGTAAAAATGCTGACAGGGTTCGTTTGGGTTGACTATTGGAATTGAATTTTGTTTGGTGTATCGTGTTTTCAACTTGCAACGCATATATGTTGTGAAGAATACAAAAAAAAAAAAGATATCATTCAAATCACCTTAAGAACCATTCAAAACCCAACAAGAAGCAAGCTGACGCATATAATAATAGCTAATCCAACTTTCTTCTTGACGTTTTCTACTCATCTATCACCTACACCTTTGACTCGCGATGAGTAAGCAATGTCGCATACTGCGGCTGAGAAGAAAGAGCGAAAAGAAACAGTGTTAGTTATCCTACAACTCTCACAAAAGACGGTTGACGCCTCTAGATAGCTCCTTATAAACGGAAATAGTTGTCGATATTTTACCCCAGAATTAATTCTAATCATCCAGTAAACGTGCAATATTAGTAGTTAGTTCCTGAGCCTCGCTAACATTCTCTTGCACGTGACGAGTCTAACAAAAAAAAAAAAATTTTCTCTTTCTTTTTGCATATAAAAAAAAAATTTTTTTCTTCCATCACTTTTCTATCTTGCTCTTAAAAAATTTTTTCTTCTTTTTTTGGCAAACTCTGCCCTATCGCCAAGTCATAACCTTGTCACCTACTTCTAAAGAGTCTCTATTCTAAAATTTCCTGAAATGTCTTACTCAGATTTCACTAAAGCTGAAGAATTGTTGAGTTCTTACTCAACTAAAGATGGTCTCGACGTTAAATCCTTGATGGATTCTAACATTAGAGGTGGTTTGACTTACAACGATTTCTTGGTCTTGCCAGGCAAAATTAACTTCCCATCCAGCAAGGTTTCTCTTAAATCCAAGCTCACCAAGAAAATCACTTTAAACACTCCATTTGTCTCCTCTCCTATGGATACCGTCACTGAAAGTGAAATGGCCATCAGCATGGCTTTGTTCGGTGGTATTGGTATTATTCACCACAACTGTTCTGCCGAAGAACAAGCTGAAATGGTCAGACAAGTTAAGAGATTCGAAAACGGTTTCATTAATGAACCAGCTGTGATTTCCCCACAAACCACTGTTGCTGAAGTCAAGAAATTGCAAGCTACTTTGGGTTTCTCCTCTTTCCCAGTTACTGGTATGTTAAATTTTTTCAAAATGAAGTATCTTCGAGCTTTTTTTTTGTTTTTTTGAAATGATGAACAAAACTTTAATAACTTTCGTTCTTCCGATTAGTTTGAACAAACGTTCTTGTGGAAAAAATTATACTCTGATTAAATTAAAATGAAAACAAAAAAAGAAGAAGAGACATGGTTTAGGCAATTGGGATGTATTTTACTAACAGATTATTAGAAAATGGTACTTTCCCAGGAAAATTAGTTGGTATTGTGACTTCTCGTGATTTCCAATTCCATGAAGAAGCGGAAACCCAAGTTTCCGAATTGATGACCAAAGAATTGGTTACTGGTAAAAAAGGTATCACTTTGACTGAAGGTAACCAAATCTTGACTCAATCCAAGAAAGGTAAATTGCCAATTGTCGATGCTTCTGGTAACTTGGTTTCCTTGTTGTCTAGAACTGATTTGTTGAAGAACCAAGATTATCCATTGGCCTCAAAGTCTCCAGTCACCAAACAATTGTTGGTCGGTGCTGCTATCGGTACTATGGAAGATGACAAGGCTCGTTTGGCTCTTTTGGTCGAAGCCGGTTTGGATGTTGTTGTCATTGACTCTTCTCAAGGTAACTCTGTTTTCCAAATCAACTTGGTCAAGCACGCTAAAGCCACTTACAAGGACTTGCAAGTTATTGGTGGTAACGTCGTTACCAGAGAACAAGCTGCTAGCTTGATTGCTAGTGGTGTTGATGGTCTTAGAATTGGTATGGGTTCTGGTTCCATCTGTATTACCCAAGAAGTCATGGCTTGTGGTAGACCACAAGGTACCGCCGTTTACAACGTCACCGAGTTTGCCAACAAGTTTGGTGTTCCATGTATGGCTGATGGTGGTGTTCAAAACATTGGTCACATTACCAAGGCTTTGGCCCTTGGTGCTTCCACTGTTATGATGGGTGGTATGTTGGCTGGTACCGCCGAATCTCCAGGCGAATATTTTTACAAGGATGGTAAGAGATTGAAGACTTACAGAGGTATGGGTTCCATTGACGCTATGCACAAAACCAGTAAGTCTGGTAATGCTGCTACCTCCCGTTATTTCTCTGAGTCCGACAAGGTTCTTGTTGCCCAAGGTGTTTCTGGTGCCGTTGTTGACAAGGGTTCCGTCAAGAAATTCTTGCCATACTTATACTATGGTATGCAACACTCTTTGCAAGATATTGGTTGTGAGTCCGTCGAAATCTTGAGAGAGGAAGTTGATGCCGGTAAGGTTAGATTTGAATTTAGAACTGCTTCCGCTCAACTCGAAGGTGGTGTCCAAAACTTGCACACCTTTGAAAAGCGTTTGCACAACTAGGATTCTAAATATTCCTTTCTTTTCTGATATCATATCATTTATCTACGAATATTATTATTATTTTTCATATAGACTGTTGCACAGATTGCAGCGTTTTTAAACACTTCTCTACGTACTATCGATGTATTTTCTTTCCATATTTCTTCAATTTTGGGTCACTATTTTTTCTTTCTATTATAATGAGACAATTCTTGAATTAGAATCTCTTGACAGAAGATAAGGATGATTGAGTATAAATAAACTGTCTTTTGAAATCTCTTCTGATCTGATCACGTGTAACGCACTGTAAATTTTTTTTGTTTGTTTTGTTTTGTTTGTTTACTTTTTTGAATGTCAATAACTCTGGGGCACTTCTCCTATGATATCCACAATAATAAAGCAAAAGAGGAAGAAAATGCCTGGAAATAACACCTCATTTAATGAATCTTCAAACAGTAAGAGGCTCCAGCTCCCTTCTAACACACACGGCTTATCCCCGATCGCAAATAAACCTTTGCTGCTGTTGGCAGCGCCAACTCTTACTTCAACAGGCCTTTATCCAGATCTCAAAACAGATATCACCAAATTAAAAGAACGGATCTCCCCTATCAGAAGAATACCCACTGACTATGGTATGAATCGTGAAAAGTCCATCAATATCGATAAACCTCCCATAAGACTCTCTCCAGTTCGAAAGCTAGGCACTCCTAAGCGATCGCCAGATCGTAATAACAAGGGACTACGATTTGTAAATCCTCGGGATACTTTTGGGATCACCCAGAGTGTTGATAGGAGAGGAGTCACTAGAACATTAGCTCTTTCTAATTTTGATACCTCGAATCTATTCAACAGCGGGGGTCCTGGGGACATGAAATTTACTCGGATTGCCAATAGAGTGTCTCACAGGTCCCCGAAAGGAAGCCTTGACAAACCACGAGCCACTCCACACAGTGAATCCCGGGTTTCCAAAAGACTTTCTAGTCGATTAACGGCATCTATGATGACTTCTACTAAATTCAAAGATCTTTACGCCAATTTAAAACACCCTGCGGCGTTTGATGGTGGTGTTGCAACCACGACGTTAACTGGGGGCGGTTCCCTGGGAATGATTTCTGCATCATCGATATTTGGGTCACCAATCAGTGCAAGAAGTACTCTGCAAAAGCTGGGAAGTAATAATTTATTACTGAAATTGAAATCGTCGTCAGTCAGTCCTCCTTCATATTCTCGACCTACGGCATCTTCACTACTAAGGAGCTCGGAAGAACTTGTGAATTTCAAAGACAATAACTTCGATGATAAAATTTCTCCAACCAAGATCCATGAATTAAATAATCAAAGAAAGAAGAATGAATTGCTACAATCGAAGATTCCAAAACTTAAATCGTGCCTAAAGACAAAATTAGCTCTGGCAAATCGAGTTTTTTCTATAGTGAATGAGCGAAACGATCAAGAGAACAATAAGGGGATAGAACTCGGAAGAAATGTCGGTAATAAGGAGAATGATTCCCAGTGTTTGTATCCAGGAGATAATAGTAATAATAATAGTGATATGTCAATGATACAAGATGATCTTTCAGATTCACCAAAATTTCAAACGTCAGTGGCCCTGGAACAGCAGCAGTTGAAAAAAAGAAAAAGCGTCAAATTCGACAGTAATGTTGAGGAGTTGAATCAAGATAATTCAATCACCAAAAGAAAAAGATCCGAAGCTGGTGAAGATGATGATACCATTAAAATTGTGGAAGAAGTAGAAGCAGATCATCAAGATAAGCACTGCAAGCCAAGTGAAACTCTAAAGAAAGAGATTGTAACGAGTCCAGTGGCTAAAATTAACCTTGCAAAAAATACGGTAGCAAATAATAAGCCAGATGAAGAGAAAAGTCGTGGGAAAATATTCATTCAGCGGCTACGGGTTGAGCAGAAGTTGGATGCTTTGACCAAGAACCAAGATATTATTATGGAACAGATGAGATCCATTGAGAATGAGATCAAAGCGTTTAAGAATCAAGCGTCATTACTTTTTGACAGGTACGACAAGGTGAAGGAGGCAGAAATCAGCATTCAGAAGGATATTTTGGTGCTCAATAGAGAGATAAGCCAAAGCTTGCTGAAGTAGTAGTAGTGACAGAAAGATAGTGATAATAAAAGGTCTATTGTTTTGATTAGCGGAAGCTGTAAGTTAAACCCGCGGAGGAGTCCCAGCCAACAACGTGCTGCGTGCTGCGTGCGTGCATGCATGGGGGTGTGAGTGGGTAGCCGCGGGTACGATCGGTGTGAGAGGGGGTGAGGACAAAATTGATTAGAAATCAGGCCCCCAATCGGGGGATGATGACACTATCACCACCCGCAGTACCGCGCTGTGATTGGCTGCTGTCGGTTACTCAGCCTTGGGGAGGGATTTGTATAAAAAAAGAAGGTTTTGCCACTGGGAACAAAAGTTTTCTTAAATTGTTTTGCCACCCAACTATTACCAATCTTTCCTGTTAGAACTTGAATGGCTGATCTGTCATCCTCTCTTGTTCTCTACATTTTTCCCGCATATTGCTAATCACCATCGCTAATATTAATAACCCACTACTACCTGCTCCCTATCACCCGCCAATGATGGATTCTCTTAAATTGTCTACCGCGTCCGTGCTTGCTGACCACAAGGTTACTAAGCCAAAGCCTGGAAGAAAGCTTTCCCAGGAACCCGCTAAATCAAAGAGAAATGAGCAAGTCCGTAACGCTCAGAGGAAATACAGAGCCAAGAACAAGCAGAGAATGGAATTCTTAGAGTTAGAAAATGTAAGACTCGCTCAAAGAATTAGCTATCTAGAGGAACAATTGAAAATAAGCACATCAACAACAACAACAACAGCAGCAGCAGCAGCAGCAGCAGCAGCAACAGCAACATCGGCTAACAAATATCCTTCGCCGCAAACTACTATTAGCGCTCCACAGTCTGCCGGCAGTGATACGGCTTTTGATTACGATGTTTCTAAACTTCTGTCTACTGATTTGGCAGCTGGCTTGCCAATCGAAATGTTTAGTTATGACTCTAGCTCTTCAGTGCCTATGGACACTGACAACAGCAATGTTGACCAACTTATAGATGAGTTGTATACCATTATTGAGAAAGAACAAGTAGATGAACCAACGGCTGGTTCCGTTGCATCTATTGGCCAGAGTGCTTCTAACGAAGAATTGAAATTTGTATTTTACAACAAGAGCACTCCAGCCACCACAACATCTTCTGTGGACTTCTCCAAGGTGGATTCCACTTCCGCTTCCCAGACACACCAGTTCATAAATACTGCGAATTGTCGCTCAGCACTGAATAATACCCAGATTAAGACTGAGCCATTTGATATTCAAAACCTTGACGAGTTCATTTCCGGGTTAAACCCTAACAACCAAGTAATATCTCATGATATGAAGAAGATTTTTGCCGAGTTTATGAAAGATGGGGTTAGCATTGAAGAAATCTTTTGCGAAGGCAATGATGAAAACTCAAATAATATGAACAATAATAGCTCGATTGAGGATTTCTTGAACTCGAATCACGAAGAATATTACAATAACTATGACCGCAAGAATAACTTCAATTTTGATGGCGGTAACGACAATGAATATGATAATGAAAACAATAACAATAACAACAATAACAATGATGAACAAACCTTTAATGTGTGTGGTATGATTAACAGCCAAACCTGTTCTTTGACCAATGATGATAACGACTCTAATGAATGTGATGATTTTGATGATATAACTGTTTTTCGTAAAAGTTATAGTAAAAGTCAATCAAGTAAAGGTAAGAGGCAATTGACTAAAGGTAAGAAGAGTATTAAGACTGAGATAATTTTAAGACAATTGCTCGTAAATTATGTTGATGTCACAGTAAAGTCTTTGTTCAAGAAAACAGACCATTCTTCATGTCATCCATCCCCAGAAGCAATTAACTTATCATGATAAGTGTTTTATTTGTCAACATCTTGAAAAAAAAAAAAAAAAAAAAAGGAAGAAACTGGGGAAGAAACTGGAAATAAGTCGATCGTATTAGAGAGTCTCTAACTCATACAAGTAAAAGTAGAACAAAAAAAGAAAAAAAAAAAAATTGTAATTAATCCTAAGTCATTCACTCTTTTATATTAAACATTTCTTACTCAGATAACTAATCAACGTAGTGTACTAATCGTAATCGTAGAAATTCGATTTGAATTCGAACCCGTTTTTGTTTACTTTTTTTTTTTTTCGCCGTGAGTTGCACCGGATGATTGACATGAATCAAGAAGCGAAAGTCATAATCTGAAAAAGCTCAAGTATTTATTGCTCTTCTTGTAGATATGATTGCTTTACATTAGTTTTTTATTTAATTCTGAAATTTTGTATCTCTATACATATGGGGACTACCATTCCCTTTCGATTGTATTGATACTTAGAGAAGCTATGACATCCAAAATATACCCAATTATATGTTTGGACAGCACAATTAGTAAGTTACCTATATTATTCTCGCTCTTCCCCTATGTGACTAATCTTTTCAAAAGGATATGATACAAGAGTAAAATACAGCTTCTTGGTATCAATACAATTTACAGTCTGGTCCATAAATCCGGCTTACAAGCTAGTTAGAATCTCCGTTAATCGCTAATATACAATTTATTTCTCATTTATCTTTCTCATATCTTCTCAAAGCCATTCTTCCTCGTTGTTTGTGTTCGTATCCCTTTATTCCTCCCTCAAATTTTACTTTTTATTTTTTTTCTTGTTAATTATTCCTAAATTATCTATTAAAAAATGAATGGCGAACTCCATCATCTCTTGTCATCACTACATTGTACTCTAGCAAACTATACAGATATATTCTTCGAACTATTGGAAACCTGATAAAAAAGAGTTACAAAAAAATTACAAGCAGAAAAATGATTAAATTTTCTAATATTCATTGATTTTTTGATCAATCAAAAGGGTAATTGGTTCTTGGATAGATGTCAAAGCACGACCCAACAACTCACTAATCATATCAAACAAATTTTCATCACTATCATATCAGTTAATTCTCTCATACTGCAATCGTATTTGGAATTTGAGCCATCAGGCTCTTTCATATGTGCTTGGATTAGCTTTCCCAAAGAGTGGACAACCAGATCTATCAACTGGGCATATTCTGGTAGTGATAACGTCACTTGGAAAATTTGTACAAGTTGTATCGTGGTGCAGATAGGGTATATTTGGGAAAGATATTGCATACTTATACAGTTATAAAAGCTCACAGTATTTCAGTCATAATCATTTATCGAAGGCTTAAAAAGGGGAATAAAATGAGTCTTTACATTTTACGCTATATCTATTGCTTAGCATTCGGTAGATGGTATTATCATCAAGTGACAGATGGGTGTAGGATGCGAGCTTTAACTAGAGATATTATCTTAAAATCTCAAGTATAATGATTGATAAAGTGCATCTAAGTGAGAAGTACAGTGCTTTTGAATTTTACAGAACAGGGGACAATGAATAGAGGTTTTTATTAGCAGTTGAAGAAGTATGGTATCTAATGATTTATTGGTCTACTGGTATTGGAAACGGTTCATAAATAATAGAATTTCTGATAAATACTTCAGTAAATAACGGGGAAAAAAGATATTGCAATTAGCCTTAAGTTTTTCATTTGACCCTCATTTAATATTTCCTATCCAGATGACTGATTATCGTAGTTTTTTTGTTAGTCGTAATTGAACAAATTCGATTTGGGCTCGAACGCGTTTTTGTTTATTTTTTTTTTTTTCTTTTTTTTTGTGAGCTAAACGGAAATAGTACTAAATGATTGATATATCGTTATACCCAACTTCTAACAATTGATCACCAGCTTTCTCAATACCGCCCTCCCTTCCAATGCAATGGATAATAACAGCCACAGCGAACGACCTCGCAGTAGGGTCAGGATGTTGATAAAAAAATTCTCCAATCCCAATCTTGAGACTCCATTTTCATCATTTGAAGAACCGGCGGAATCACCAGAGGATGCAAGATCTCAACCTCTAGGAGACCAAAATATTAGGAACCTTGATGATACCGATGTTCTATCTAGTCTTAGAGATTATGAATCCAACCATGATGAAGATTATGTGGATGATGGAGTAGATACTGGTAAACTCATGGCGGAAGTTGAGGTGAAAGAACGCAGCATGAAACTGGGGTATCATCATAATGACTACACCAAATATGATACCACCAAGCTTTTATCATTGGCAGCAATTCGTCAATCTAGGGCCCTTGATGAAAAAATGCTGGACTTTACTGAAAAAAATACAAGAACAAACGATGATGAAAGTGAGGAGATTAGTTCTTTTCATGAAGAGGACCTCGAAAGGTTGAACATTAATGAATCGTCCACGCCAATCTACCACCATCGCCAAGAAATAGAAAATGACAGAGATATTGAGGCCCCTCAAGATATAACTGATATCTTCAATAAAAGATCCCCTGCGCAGCCGGTCCTGAGTATGGTGATTTACGTTGATTCACGAACCAACAGAACCGTGCCGAGCTCATACCTTGAGAAGAAATTATTGCCATTCAAAGAAAAAGATTTCAATTGTAAATTCACTTTCATTAGTAAATTGAATTCAGCGCCCCCTGCCAACCCTTATGGCGAAAATGTTACGATGAAACGGCTTTTTGTGCCGACACCCGATGATTATGTATTCTATAGGGAGGTTTGTGATTTGGTAGAACGAATTTTGAAATCTTTCAACTTCCAGAAATTCAAAGAGTTGCCGCAAGTATTTTACAATTATTGTAAAATATTGATGGAAAGTGGCTTGAATCCCAGTCAAGATCTTTTAGTGACTTATATCATAACGTTTCTTAAGGATTTCAAGGACAATAATGTGAAAAGATTACCATTGAAACTTAAATTGATTGCGAGAATATTTGCTTTGAGGAACCTCAAAACCGAGAACTTCTACCATAGTGATGAGATCATTGATTCAGGTGATGATTTGAGTTATGACAATGATGTGGTCAGTCGAGATGAATTGATTAACAAAAGACTGTTTTCTCGGTATCAGTTGAGTAATAACTGGTTGCTCGATGATGAATTCTCATTTGACGAATTTAACAACTGTAATTTCAATTTGTTGATCTCCAGGGCAATTCGATATTCCATCTTCTTGTATTGGCAAAGAAGAAAACAGCTTAAAAAAGTCTTTTTAAACACCTGGAATGTTAGATTCGAATTAAAAAAAAGAGAAAAGCGGCTAACTGCTAACTGGGAAAAGTTTTTAGTGAAAAAGGTCTTCGTAAATAAATTTTACAAGCCATACTTGAAACTGGTCAAATTGGAAAAAGTGGCAGCAAGATGTGCTGAAAAATCTTTAAAAAAAAAATGTTTATCAGCTTGGAAAACAAAACTACTGAATATCAATGCTTTGAATAAAGTTGCCCAGGATCATTATCTAGGAAAATTCTTTAATTATATGGTTTCCAAACATAAATTGCTTGGGATGAATGTACAAAAGGCAATTGGAATTGATGAGAATTCATTGAAAACTTACCATTTGAAAACTTGGAGATTAAAGACATCATTGGCGGGAGGCTTGAATCGAATCAAAGCACTTCATGATGAAGCTTGTATTAAAAACGTGTTCAGCAAATGGCGAAATAAATCAGAAAAGATCAAAACTATGGAAAACGACGGTCAAATTTTGACCACTGCGATATTTTGTGCCCCCCTATTGTTTCTTTGGAAAGAAAAAGCCCTCATTCGAACCTCTCAATTCACTTCTCTGACCGAAAAAATTACCACCCGTATTAAGGTAAGGTACTTTAAGAATTGGATTACTTTAACGAGGATCAATTTGCAAAAGTATGAGTTTGAAAAAAATCAAAAAATCATAATGAAAAAATTTATATTTGAAGCCTTCTTCATTAAGAATCATGCGTTGAAGACTTTGGAGAATGATTTTCAGAGAACCAAAAATATAGAAATCTTAGCTAATTATTTCATCAGCTGGAAAAATATCACCATGATCAACTTGAAAGCCACCAAATTCAATGTGCAAAGATTGAAGGCCAAATACATGCACCAATTGAATAAAAGCTATGAATTGTTGATGGTTGAAAATTATTACAATTATAAGCTATTGCAAAGGTCATTTGTCGCATGGGAAAGAGAAGCAGTGTACCATCAACGCCTAAGACAGTTTGAGTTAATGGTATTGAAAAAGTTCTTCATGATTTGGAAAGAATCAACTCAGGAATTGTTGGTAATTTACAAAAATTCTGAACGGGTGCATGACTATTTTCTTAAATTCCGGATGATTAAAAATTGGTACAATAAGCACATATATTGGATGGATCAAGACCATAATGCTGATATTATTTTCATGAAGAATAAATGTCTTAACAACTTTATTGGTGGCTACAGAAGAAATATTGAGAGTTTCAAAAATAAAGAAGAGTTCATTCTTGAAAAAAGAGACGTGAATTTGAAAAAGCGGTTTTTGCAAACCTGGAAAATAAGAATATTTGAATTACGACAGGAGAAATTGCAAAATTATTATCAAGATTTCGTTTCCAAAAAAAATCAAGGAATGACCGAAAAAATTTTCGGAATTTGGAAATCTAGAAAAGACCACATTGCTGAGTTAGAGAAAAATGCAAATGAGATGGTTTTGAGAAAACATTTATTGAAAATTGTGAAGCGTTATATTGAAATTGATGACTGGGCATTGTTTGCGATTAATTATCATAATAGATCGATTTTGAATAGATGTTTTGAGAGGTTGATCGAGGTGTCCAATAAAAATTACGATTTGAGAATCACCCTTGAAACGCATGTGAATAATCAGAATTTTAAGATCTTAGAAAAAGTTTTCAATAATTGGTCAATGAGACTCATGAAATTAAAACAAATGCAACAGTCGCTCAAGCTTTTCCGGGAAAAGTGGGATAAGGCAAAAAGCAAGAATGTGTTGTTGATTTGGCAACAAAAATACCATGATCGGGCAACCTTGATTGAACAGTATCGACAGCTTGATAGAACTTCAAATATTTTGTCTAGTAACAATTCTCAGGTCATTAATGATTCGATACTACGTCGTGTATCACCAATTAAGTCGTTCAATCAAAGAATGGGGATTTTACCAAATAACAATACCAAATCAGAGTACTCTTTTATGGACGATGGTGACCATTCGAATGATGCGAGCGATCTTATGGAAGATTTACCCCAATCTCCATCTATGGAGAAACAGAAAAGAATTCACACCAGCTCATCGTTCAAAAACCTGTATGGTGGTGGTGCCAGTTCCAAGAATGAAAAATTGGATATTCCCACGATCAAAAATGATCAAGCTATATTATTTTCCTCTACCCCATTTAGCAATAAGATGAGGTTCACTAGTCCTACGAAATTCGACAGACGGCCAGACTATGATATTAGAACACCGTCTGCGTCTAGAATTATCAATATGTCTCAAGTCTTCAACAAAGATGCTCCGATTTTAAATCAAGCTGGTTCTTCGATTACCAAATCGAACGTGATAAAGAACGAGAGACTTAAAAGTTTAAAGCGGTACTATAATAGTAGTACGAAGAGATGAAATTGTACAATAGTTTTTTTTTTTTTTTTGTTTTGTTCTGTTTTTCCATGGTTTACTTTTAATATGTATATTATATTTTTATTGTACAATAGATTATTGCGTTCTTATGATTTTACTTTCCTTGGCCGTTTTTTTTCTTTCTCTTTCTTTTTTAGTTTATATTACTTTTATTGGGTGAAATTCAAAATAAATATCACTAAAAATCAAAAATGATAAATCAACTCAAATGAAACTTCCAAACTTATTCAAGAAACTAGAATTATAATCTGCTCTTCTTCCAACATATTGTTGAATAATATCTGGGTTTAAATTCACCAACTGGCCTTCTTTAATCAAGCTGGCAATATAATTAGGCTGGACGGTGAACAAATTAGCCAATTCTCTCAAAATTGAGAATCTTTCCGATAAATCTTCAATCTTCCATGAATCAATCAATGCCTGGTAACTAATGATGTCCTTTGTCACTATCACCCCACCAATTTCGTTTATTTGAAATTTCTTTAAATGATTAACTAGCAACGACAACAAATTGATCCCGATCTCAATGAGGAAATTCTTCAAGTTAGAGTGGATCAATAATTTCTTTGGTAGCAATTGGTCCAAATAAAGGTTATTGAGGAATTTACAAATTGCTTGACAGGTTTCGGTGTCTTCGTTGTTAAATTCGCTGGTGATGTACGCATCATCGTCAAAAGAGGTCAAGTTGGACAATTTGTTGTTGGTCACGTAAAAATCTTTCTTTTTCTGTTTATCTAAGTAGTATTGGATCTTGTTCAAAATCAATTCGATGGAATCTCTCAATATGATATTCAAGGAAAGTTCACAGGTGGTTAAATACCCGTTGGTCAAATTGACAATCTTCTTCTTGGTGCTGGAATTGTTTATGGAGAGCGGTAAAATGATCAATTTGATGAAATCGGTGAGAAGTCTCAAGATTCTATTGGCCTTATTAATGATTTTAAGAAAATTGAAATTCAAAAATTCGTTTTTCTTGAAATCTATATGAATCAATTTGTAATAATTGAGTTCTAGACCAAATTCCAAATATCCTCCAATACCAAAGATCAAGATTCGAAGAATCTCCAAAGAATATTCCGGAATATTCAATGGCCTGAGATCTGATATTCTGGATAACGATTCCACTGAGTTCTGGATCATAAAATCGATTTTTGAGAATTTGATATCACTGGCTTCATCACTATCAGTACCATCTTCATTGAATGCATCGCCATCGAATAACGTAGAATCATCGCTATCCCGCATTTCGCTAAAGATACTATTAGCTTGGTCGACTTTAGGGGAAAGCAACAACGAGTCGTTCAAACTAGAGAATTTTGACGAATTGGAGGAAGTTCTTTCCAACTTTGATTTCATGTAGGTACGGATTTGGATCAATTTATTTTTTTCCAAAATGTTGTGATGACTACCACTACCAGCAGTGAAGCTGCCGATTCTCGATGTCAACAGTGGGCTTCCCATGGTTGGCGAAGCCAAAGGAGAAAGTAGGTTTGATTCTTTCACGGAATCGGTAGTGGCTAACCTAACAGATAAGGCCTTGTCCTTGAATATCTTTGGATGCTTTTTCTCAAAGTTAGAATTAATTTTTGTATAAATATCTTCAAGCGACTTCTTTTCTTTTTCAATATAGTTCTTTTCGGTCAAGAATTGGAAGAATAATTCATTAAAATGGCTATCTATCAAATTGTTCAAGTCATTAACTATGGATTTGCTATCTTCATCATCATCCTCATTATTATTATTTTCTCCCCCTCCGATATTGTCATTATTGTTTGATCTTCTAATCAATGCATCTTCCAAGTATATTTTGGAGTGATTCTCATTAAAGAATTCTTTGATTTCGTTAGTGAAAGTTGTAATTGAAACATTAAGCAAGTGAAGTAATCTAACATAAGCCAAATTATTCAATGACTGGGAATAGTTTAACAAGTTGACCACAATATTATTGAGCTTTTTTCTAAATATTTGTTTCAAAAATAGGTCGAAAACTTTGATGAAGAAATGTTTGGATTTATTGAAGATTATTTTGATTAAATTAAATTGGTTGAAGATCAAGTTCTGAAATTTTTCAAGCAAGTCTTGCAACTGCGGTAAATCTGAAAGAAGCTTTTCATAATTATAATGAATAATTGGATCAGATATAAGCTTCCAAAACTCATGGTTCTCATTCATGAATTCATTATTATTGAGTATATAATCTTCTTCTGGTAATGGTTGACCCAACGCTTCAATTTTTCCAGTGTAGGTGTCATATATCTCGGTCGAGTTCTCATTGAAATCAATCAAAATATCAAAACACTCCTTCATTTTGAGAGTGTTTTCAGTTTCGTAAGATTGGTTGAATTCCATTAAAAGTCTGGTTTCAAAATTATTAGAAAACTTCAAAATCTCTTCATAAACGACTTGAAACTTCTTGTGCTTTTCTTCCTGATCAGGATCTCCTCCATTGTTAGTTGATAATTTTTTTGCCAATTTTAACAATTTACTAATATATTTCCCACAATTCTTTTTATCGCTGGATTTCTTGGAGTTTTGTAGATCAATCAATAATTTCGATTGGTTATATCTGTAGAAATCATTGTAACATTTAGTGAGAAAGATGATTTCCATATTCTGATCTTTCAAACTAGTGGCCACTTGCAATTTTTCTCCCAATGGGTTGATTATTGAGCCAACATCCGATACCACAGTTTCTAAACTGCCAAATTTATTATTGATGACCTGGACTTGATCCCACAACTTGATCACTTTTTTGGAATGATAAAGTTCATAGTCCATAACCTCATTCTCTAGATTATTCATTTCTTCTATATTCTTCTTCTTCAAAGACTTCAACTCGCTTAATACTGATTCAAAAGTTCTAATAAAAGGTTTGGGATCGAGTTGTTCGAGGTTATTATCGTTGGTCTTTGATTCGTTCAACGAGATTTCATGCTGTTTTGAGATCTCTTCGATGAAATCCGACGCACTGAGATCCTCCAAGAAGTTGCTCAGATGAAGAATCTGCCTCGTTCTGTCATCCAATTCATATAAATTCATCGCCGCTTTGGAGTTACTCTTCGTTTGCTGAATGTTGTCAAATATCAGCCACATCAGAAACGCTTGATTTGTTCATAAATTGCACAGACCGCACCGCACGCACGACAGGGCATGCAACCGCACGATCAATGGGTTCTTACGATTATTATTATAGCTATCTATGTTGTGGGAGTCTGTTTTTTTTTGTTTATTGATTATTACCTAGAATTCTATACTATATTATTATTACCTGACAGTCTACAAAAAATATATTCTAAATGATCTAGAGGTTACACCAAATCTTTTCCGAAAATTATGGCGTCTGTTGGCTTATCGTCACCCTTAAGTCTCGCAGCGTTCTTGATCAACCCAACTCTTTCGAAACCCAAACTGTCCCAAATCTTCACACTGCCAATGTTGCTGACAAACACCAAGTTGAAAACAGAATATGTGTAGCCAAGCTTTGGAGCCCATTTCAAGTAGCATTTACCAAGATTCTTCCCGATTTTGTATGGGGTTCCTCTGCAGTTGAAACTGACCAAGAATCCGGCATTACAATTATGAGAGCATCTTCCGGTGTAGTTTGGCTTGATATAGAAAGTCCCAAGGAACAATTCATCCCAGTTGGCAGAGCTTTGTTTCAAAATAGAGGCATCCTTGTGGTCACCTTTGACCAAAAGGGCCACGAAGTGTGAAAACCAGTATCCTTTGAACTTCTCCAAACTGAGTTGGTCAAAATATGGATACGTTCTGCCACCTTCGATTTCTTTGTTGAAAGTGTCGAACAAGTGGGTCAATAATTCGTCCGATATTTCCAGAACATTATTGATAGGAAACAATGTTGCTTGAGTGGCTTCTGAATCGCTCAACGTCACTGGCAATGACTCAGTTATTAGCTTTGTTCCTGATTCATTGATTTTCTGAAGTTCCGCTTCGTGAGATTCACCAAATGGCACAGTCATTTTGTTTAATTGTTTCTGGTTGTTTTTTTGGTTTAATTCGATTTCTGAATACCTGAGGTATCTTGATTATATTATATTATATTATATAATGTATAAGACTGATTTGATGTATTATGATGATTCATGATTTCATAGAAATCTTGGAAGAAAAAAGAAAAAATAAAATAAAATAAAAAAAGCGCGCATTCCCAGATTTGCATAGTTTACGGAAATATCCAGAATAATCCAAAGATATTACACATTTTTATTGAACTTTCATAGTGGAACGGGGTAAAAAAAAAAAAAAAAAAAAAAGGAAACAAAAGAGAGATAACATAAACTATTTCTTACTTTTCCGTATTCTCCTCTCCTTTTCATACTGGTTTCTTTCACTACCTTCAATAGTGTTGATAGAGTTAACAATAGATACCATCTTTCTGTGGTACTCTTCGTATTTGGTCTTGGTCTCCTTGATCTTCTCTCTAGCAACAAACTTGTTATCTTTACGCAACTCCTTGATCGTGATCTTCTTCTCCTTCTTGATTTGTGCTTTAAGTTTGCTGATTTCTTGACGGCCGGCATCTGGATCATAAGATTTCTTCTCTGGGTTGTAGTTCTCTTCGAATTTAGGAGCATAAGTGGCAATGGCAATTGGCTTGTGGCTTTGTAATAATAATGGCTTGTGGTCGGCAAACTTCTTGGCATTATTTATTCTATCTGTTAAGTTCTTGGCCTTAGTTCCGAGGGCACAGTCGGATTCTATTGGGAGTTTGGATAAAAGCATGTTGAATGGTTTAATGATTTCAATAAACGCAGTTTTCCCTTTCCAAATATCTAGATTTTCATCGATTACTTGTATAGTCTTCACCAACATAAGGTTTGCATCAATATTATCGTCATTCAATTGGCTAATTGACATTTCTTGAGCAAGCTTAATATCCGACTCAGTAATATCATCCTTCAATGACAACTTGAACTCTATTTCAGGAACCGTCAAGACACTAACATCTATTTCACGAGCAAATACACACATGGCCTGTTCCAAGAAAGCTGAAACTTCTGGAATGTATCTTTTAGCAATTCTTTGGTATCTGACCATCAAATTGGAAATGAACAATCCATAAAACATTTTCTTCGCCGAGTCTAACTTCATTTGATTAATGGTCATACAAGCAGTGATAATCGCAGGAGTAACTACCAAATGGTAGTGGTCAGAAGTGGAGAATAGAATACCTACAAGGGTATAAAACATCATGTCGGAAACCTTCAAGAAATCAACATTGTCATTTTCCAAATGAGCCGCAAATCTGGCTTCGATATCTGTAAGATGTTCACGGCACGCCTCAGTGATGGCAACGAAAAACTTTGGTGAAAGTTTCTTCACAATCTTGATCAATTGTTCCTGGGTCTCCACATATTTTTCGTAATCTTTTTTGGCAAAATCACTGTCTGAAAGATACAAAATATGCTCAATGACCACTTTAGTGAATTGCGCGAGTTTTTCTTTGTTACCTTGGGCCAAGTTAGCCTTGTATTTGCCAAGAATCATTCTGACGGTGTCAGCGGATTTCGATGGTTCATCAATGATGGCTAATAACTCTTCGTGAGTTTCTGGACATTTCACAAGACTAGAGATACTCTTATTCTTGTAAGATTTCTTAGTGTTGGACACCTCCTCTTGTTCATCATCGTCGTCATTATCATTTTCTAATTCAGCATTATCTTCGTCTTCGACTTCTTTACCTTCTTTTTCTTCATCATCACTATTTTGCACCCAGAATTGGTCATCGTCAAGATCATCACCAATAACCTCTTCTCTATCCATGCCTTCCATACGTGCGGCTCTTGCGGCTTCCAATTTTTTCTGATTGTCGGTTTTTTCTTTCTGAACTTCTTCATCGGTTTTAGTTCTTTCGGTTGGCACGGCCCTTCTTTCCAATGTAAGTTTTCTAAATTGTTGACCGTATTCTTTATCTTGTTCAGATTTCCCAGAGAACTTATTGGTATTCTTGGAATTTTGTTTAGCAGCTGATCTCAACTCCGACATAACATCATCAAACCCTTCATTAAGTTCTTCAACTTGATTTTCCAATTCGGCTTGCTTCTTTTGACGTTCATGCTTGTAAAATTTAGATTTGGCAATGACTTCTTTCATCACTTCAGCTTTGGTCTTCTTTCTCTTTGGCTGTTCTTCTTCTTCAACCTCTTCGCCTTCATTATGATAAAGTCTTTTACCGCTGTCATCTTTAAGTCCTAAGTCACTATCTTGAAAACTATCGCCCAAAGACTGGCCAGAATGGGTCAATTTGAATCCTCCATTCTCATCGTCTTCATCGTCTTCATCGTCATCACCCAAATTGAACAAACTTCTCTTCAGTGAGGTCTTCTGTCTTTCCCTTGTGAAACGTTCCAACATCTTTTCTTCCATACTCAACGCAGGATTATTTTCCCCGAATCTTCTATCGATCAACGACCCAACTTTATTCTTTCTAGATTTTTGAAATTCGTACGCAGCCTTTCTTTCATCTTCACCAATTTGTTTAGAAACACCTGGTCTCGCTACCTGAGTTTTCCCCTTTTTTTCTTGGATATCATATTTATTTTTCGTCACTTTTTTCTCAAATGGATTGAAATCATCTCTAATCTTCTGGATAATTTGTTGTCGGGTATCACGTCTTGATTCAATAGGGCCTTTCTTGTTTTTCCCATTCTTTTTCACGTTTGTTTGCCCAGTTAAACCTTTGGCCTTCAATGTAGCCTTAAGGCTCTTCAACTGAGATCCTCCCATATTATAGTTTGTTTTTTTTTCTGGGTTCGTTAAGGTTGATGAAGTCCAGTATACCCACTCAGTTTAAAACTGAAAATTTGCAACTTTTCATAAGAAAAAAAAAAAAAATTTTGCGATGATCTGCGTGATGCTGCGTGCTCCATAGGAGCGGGTTTAACATGGGACATCGATGATATACCGGGCAGGACCTTGGTTATGTTCTCCTCCATATTCAACGAAATGTTTCTCACTGAACTACGTAGTAATTACTTTACTCAGCCGGCAAAAATTTCAAAGAGTTCTACCCACAGATCTACGAAATTTTTGGAGAAACCAAAAAATGTAATCCATAATGCTAAAGAAAAGAAAGAACTATGTTAAGCAATAAATTTATATCAAAGGAGAAAAAAAAAAAAAAGAAATACAAGAAACAAAAAAACAAGTTTATCTTCTACCACCTCTTCCTCCTCTTCCTCCTCTTCCTCCTCTTCCTCCTCTTCCTCCTCTTCCTCCTCTTCCTCCTCTTCCTCCTCTTCCGCCTCTTTCGCCTCTTTCATCTTTACCAATCTTACCTGAATTCTTAGCCACGAATCTAGTCTTAGCCTTGGTAGGTGTTTCTTCATTATCACTTAAATCATCATCATCTTCGACGTTTGTTTTACCTCTCTTATACTTCAATCTGTTTCTTTGGCCTCTGATTGGGCCTTGCTTCACGGCATCAATATAAGCATTGACGGAGTTATCCTTATTCTTCAACAAATCATCACCTTCTTCCTCGACGTTACCTTCTTCATTAAAGACAAACTTACCATTCCTAGACTTGAATTTATTAGCCAAGGATTTTGGCGCACTGTTATTCTTGAAATCTGGTCTGGAAGAAGAAATGTGGGCAAGAGCTTGTTTATCCAAAAAATCCAATGGAGAATCCTTGGATTCGATAATAAATTGCTTAGACTTACCCTTACCTTTACCACCGGACATTTCCACATCAGACTCATCGTCATCTTCTTCATCATCGCTTGAGTCTTCATCGTACAAGACTTCATCATAAGCAGAGACAAACTTCTTGCCCTGTTTCTTATCGGCGGATTCTTCCTCACCAGCAGCAGCAGCAGCAGCTTGTTTCTTTTTGTTTCTCATCTTGGTCTTCTTGATATTTACGAGCAATTTCAAGTCGGCTTCTGGCATGTTGGCTTCCATGTTCTCATAACCAAAACGTCTAATCATACGCTCAATGATATGCTTGACCTTAAGCTTGAAGTGGCCCTTGTGTTCATGTGACCATCTCATAAGATATTCCAATAAAGTCTTCAATTTTGGCTGGATAAGTTCCACTGGTAAACTCAAAACTTCGACTTTCACAAACCCGATGGTACTCTTGACGATTTCACGGTTATTGGAAGTCAAAAACAATTCAATAGTCGAGGAGATTTCCTGGAGGAACTCTTGGGGCAAGTCATCGAGGAATTCGTACACCAAACAACTCAAAGCAGTGATGGTGGCACTAATCATGTGTGGAGAAGAACCAGCAAGACCGGCAGAAACAATAGTGAAGTATTCTGATAATGTCGCTTCGACACTTGGAGTTGATGGGTCCAAACCTGGAACTTTCCCATTCTCAATGGTACCACCTTGAGCTAAAAGTTTACCCATTTGCATCAAAACAGCATAAGCGAGTTGACGGGACTTTTCATTGACGTCTTTTGTGGCCAAAATGATTTCCGAGGCGACACTTGGCACAAAGAATAAATGATCTGATGGCAAGATATCCAAAATCTTGTTGATGGCAACCAAACGGGGCCCTTTGGCAGAAGGCAAAGCCTTTTCACTGGAATCAATAATCACTTTTTCAATATCAGAAACGAAATTCTTCAAAGCAGCTTGACCAATTTCAATCTCTGAAAGCTTGGAAATGATTCTGTATGAACGTTTTTGAATCAAACTATCAGCTATACCGTTGGTCAAATTGAAAATTGCAAAAAGCGCATTGTAAGAGCTTTCTGGGACATATTTAACCATGACTACCACCAAGTCCATCATAGTTACACTCAAACGAGGTGGCTTGTTTTTAGAAAGGTTGGTATTGTTAGAAGTTTGGAAACTGTTATTTTTGTCATCATCTTCGAGACCACTCTTAAGCATGGAGCACACTTTATTGAAATTATCTTCAAGAATAGCAGGAGGAGTGATTTTCAACCAGATATCAATAGTTTCCAAGATATAGCCTCTGGCATCTGGGTGAGTTTGAGAAAACACATTGAATAACACTGAAAGCATATTTTCGGCCATGGTAGATGACAAATATTCAATATTCTTTTGAGCATTTTCAATTGGGAATTGTTGAGATAATAAGACATCTTCACTAAGAACCCCTTGAGAATACACCAAGTTACTTTCGACAATCATCTTCAAAGCATTGCAAATGTTTGTTCTCAAATCCACTTTAGAATACAAAAGACTGGCCAATTTTTCGGCAAACTTCACATTAAATGCGGTTGGCAAATCATTTGGCAAATCACAAAAGTGTGGCAAAAGAGACCAGATTTGGTCAACCACTGTTTGGAAGACTTTGACATGTACAGAATTCTGGTCCAAGGTGGAAATTTTCTTATCAAAGACATCGACAAGTGGCAAAACGTTGTTGATATAGTATCCCAAGCTTGAGTGACGGACGTTTTCTCTGAGTAAAGGCAATAACCAAGCTCTACCAGGCTTTGAATTGGTTGGTTTTTCCAAGTTAAGAGGCAAAGAGCTCAAAACGACTTCAGCTCCCAAATTGACAATGGCGTTAGAAATCACGGATTCTTCTTCATCCTTCAAATCCAAAGTAGAGGTAGATTCCTCGTCAGTTCTCCATTGACCGACAATTTCGAAAGGCTTGATCAAATCTGGGTTGGATCTGTATCTAAGCTTGTTGAGCAAGTTACCGAGAATATCCATAACTTCTTTGGCACAATGAGAGTATTTCACTGATAATAATCCGGTGACCAATTCAGAAAGCTTGGAAATTACTTCATCTACCGCTTCGTATTTCTCTTCATCAACCGGATATTCAGAGGTTCCTGGAGGTAACAACAAGAGTGGGTCTGGAATACTGGTATTGATGATAGAAATAATACAGTTAGCACTGCTAACGTAGATTGATTGGATATCTGAGCTCAAGTAAGCCGACAAGATCTGGAAGATTTCAGGTAATTTACCAAGACATTTAATGGCATCAATTTTCGAGTAAGTTTCAATAGCTTTGGCAACCACGGCAACCCATGCGCCGACAAGGTTGAAGTCGGTGGCAGAAGGTTTCAAATCAAACAAGATATTAAGGATTGTCATGAATTTATCTGTATAAATAGGATCGGCCAAAGAATCAAACAAATGTTCAAACACGCTGAAAGCAGCGGTGACAAGAAACTGGTCGGTGGTCTTAGAAATTTCAAGAAGGACATCACAAAGTGGCTCAACTTTACTACTTGACCATGAGTTGGCAGATGAGATTGTTTGAATCAATTGAAGGTTATGGATTAGCTGGGCGTTGAGCTCTTTATTTGGTTTTTTTGATTTCACCTCGCTAGAATTGAGCAAATCCACAATTGATTTCAATGCGAATTCACTACATGGGTTACCAGCAACGTGACCCAAAGTTGGGCTTGGAGGAGGGTTGCTAAGAATTTTGTTGATCGATTCCTGGGCTCTCTTTCTAATTTTTGGACGGTGATCCAAAGAAAGATCAAGCAATGCTTGAAGAGCTCTCCAAGGAGAGATATTTAACTTTGAGCTCCAAGCTTTGGCATCTTGGGCAATGAGTAAAGTTTCGAGGGCACCGATACAGGATCTGATCAAAGGAGCTTCGGAGTCTTCGTTGGTGATCGCTGGAGCGAGCTTGATCAAGATATCGCTAAATTTGGCCTTGAGCAAAGGTTTTGGGACAAATGGGAATACGAGATCCAAGAAATAGGCAGTGGAAGTGGCAAGAGATTGGTCAATTATTTCCTCATCTTTGAAACTTTGGTTAAGAAGGGCCAAGAAAGAAACGAAATAAGCAGTTGGGTTTTGAGGATTCTTTTGTTCTTTGATGTTCTCTTCGACAACTGAAAGAATCACCGCGAGGTTTTTCTGGTTCTCGAGTTTAGAATTTATCTGAGTTCTTATTCTCTCGAGTTTGATCTCGAGCTCCAAAAAGTCTTCGGACATTTGGTATGTAAGAATTTTGAGTTAATGATAACACACAAACTGATACAAATGGGTTATTAGTGAAAATTTCAAAAGGAAATACAAAAAAAAAAAAAAAAAAAAAAAATTTTTACTGCAGGCCATCATCAACTACCCGTTCTAGATGGTTCGTGGGCATTTTGTGCTTTACCAGGACAAAGTGGAAGTACCTCAAGCGATCTGTGTTTTGAAATTATTATATATTGTTAATTCTAGTAATTTACAGTCCCATATTGTAAGAGAAAGTATTATTGTTGGCTGTATTCTGCTGGGAAATCTTCTTTTAGTGGTGAACAATATACCGTATCAGTGGTTCTTGTGGCTTGTCATCGATTATGTAATCGCAGTGCACCGTAACCAAGGGTGTTGAACCCCCGATCTCGCAAGGAATTCTTTTTTTTTTTTTTTGATGTGAAAGAAACCCCCTCTGGGCCATCACCACTTGACTTATCCAGAAAAAAATACCCCCGAGTTTATCATATCTCCCAGATCAATAGCTCACTGTTCCTATCTGCCAGTACAGTATTGTTTACTCCAGTGCTGCTTGTGGCCTCTTACCGTCTTTCACAACCTGCAAAGAACCACTGCTTTTTTTTTTTTTGTTTTCATCCTATACCCACCAAAATACAGCTCGAAAATGAACGTATCCAAGAGAACTTACGACGATACAAAAGATTCTGTTGCCACGCATTTCATCAACACATCTACACATGATATTGAAGACGGGGTCATCGTTCCTGCCAAACGTTTCAGGGAGTCTGGTGGTCAATTGGAAGATACCCATTCTTCACTTTATCATATCCTCAACCTCGACGAAATCAACAGTAAAGATAGACGCGACACCAGTTTAACCTTCCGTTATGCCATCAAGCCATGGTTGCAAGGTAAATTAGCCCCTCTTGGAATTTTCCTCACCATTGAACGCTCGGATACCAAAAAAATCGTGTTCCGTTGTCGTAACAAGATCCCAATCGACGACATCGACGCCGCCAACGACCCTCATTTGGCCGATGATAGAGATATCGTTACCAACACTGCTGGCAGAAAATTCCGTGGGTGTCCTTTTAAAATCCGTGCCAACTACTCTAAAAAATCCGACAAGTGGAATATTTCTGTGGTCTGCGACCGTCACAACCACGAACTTGTGCCGCACAAATCTTTCCAGAGCAGTACTTTATCACTTAATAACGTTGGTAATAATGGAAGAATGCAGCCTCAGAGACCAATGATGTCGCCAGTAACGGCAGGAGGAGTTCCGGCAGTATCAGTGATGCCATCGGTGACTGCCTCTGGTGCCATGAATAATAATAATAATAATGTTATGCCTCAATCTCAGATGCAAGTGGGGAACTCTGTACAAAACCTTCAAGCCCATGAATTTGCTCGTGTCCCATACTCTATTGCTTCTGCTGCTGCAGCAGCGGTTGCAGCTTCTGAAAGGGATTTGTACCAAGGATTATATATGCCACAGGCCAGTGGGTACGGTGCTGATTTGACCAGTTCTGCGGCTGCCAGTGCCGCCGCTTTGACCCGGTTGGTGCAAATGGCCGAAGGTAACAACAACACATTATTGAAAGATAAAACCGATGAGTTCATCAAGTTGGCACACAACGTGGTGTTAGAAAAAATCATTAACAGTGCTGATCGTACTATGGAACAGAAAACTAGAATTGTCGAGGAAATGTTGAATGGGCTTCATAAAGTATTGCAGAAGGAACGCGTGTTATGATGGACGGTGTTGAGTTTATATGTATTTATTATATATTATTAAGAGGTTTTCAAGTTGTACTATTCTTTTGGATTTGTTTTTTGTTTTTAAAGAAGAAAAAAAAAGTATTGTTAAAATGCCTATCTTCTGTTGAGGGTATTTGCATTATTTTGTTTTGTTTTTCTCACCTTTTTTGATTACTTTTTTTTGTGTGATTTGTTCTTGATGTTACCATATATTTTACTTTCTCTATGTATTTTTTATTTATTTTGCATAATTTGTGAAATGGTTTTTAATTTGATTTGTTCTATTAGTGTAATTTTTTATCCGCGTTACATAGAATAGAGTAAATTTATGGTATGGGAAAGTTTTAAAATCAAACTCATTAAGTGATTACAATTAACTGAAAAAAAGTTGGTTCCTTCACTTCACTAACAGAGTAATCAAATGGGGATCACCTAACCCACAACTGTTTATAAAACATTATCTATAGTGCTCTTATCAATTCAAAAAAAAAAAAAAAAAAATTACAAATCTGTAATAATATCTTAAGTGACAGTCAAGTACCAGGTATGTGTGCGGTGGTGTTGCTATGAATGGCTTCCTGGTACTCTTTTCTAATCTGAATATGAAAATAATATATTGCTTATTTTTTTTGTGTGACTTTCGTGTTTTTAGGATATTTCTTGCTGAATGATAATATCCGTGCTGTGGGAACACACATTTGTTAAATCTGGTTAATGAAGCCTCGTGCTCATAACCATAAATTTTATAATATAAAATATAAAATTTATACTTCTTAAAAACGATCGTAATCTTGAGGATAATCCAGCAATAAAATTTCGAAAATAGTTAGTGAAGCCAGTGAGCTGCTGTGCTTCCTTGGACAGTTTCAGGCGATATTGACCATTAAGAATAGGTATAACACCAAAATACTGGTTTATTGCTAGTAAATGCTTACTAGTAAATGACCAAGAAGAGGAGATATTATTTACAGTTAGCAAAAATAATTATTACATAGAAAAGTATATAAGGATAAGTATCTAACCGAAAGGTTAAAAAAACCGAAAGGTTAGAGGGGAGCTAAAAATATAATGAGTCAATAACGACTATACAGCCCCTATTCTGAATATTGTAAGAATAATCATAAAACTATTATATTAAGATGTCCAGAAATAATCCACACCCATAAGCGAGATCTCTCCGGATTCATTATCTACTAATATTTCCCTGTTGAATAATACGAATATTTTTCAACACTAACAAAAGACAAAAGACGTGATGTGATTACCTATAACCAGATTGTTTAATAGAATAATAGTAGTAACGAGTTTAGACGTGGTAATGAGCAGTGATGAGTACGTATCAAGTAATGGTAAGTGATATAAATAATAAAGAGTAAATAATAAAGGAGATAGTAAAGTCTTAATTAAAATATAACAATGATGAAAAGGTTTCTTGAAATGATAGAGCATCTTGGTATGATTTAGATACAACCACATATGCTGAATGAATTGTATATTAACGAGCCACGGAGGTTATAAACAACATGTAAGCGGAGGATTTTGTGTCGGTATTTCTAATAGGTAAAATAAACTACTATAACTTCCTCACAGCATCATACTCCTTGTTTTAAGAATTAAACACATCACCTGTAAAAAACTCAACAATTAAGATTATTAAGGCGTTTTGGCACTATATCTCAAATACTAAGTATTTTCAATTTAGTGACCATCAGAATTCTGGAGGGATAATAAAAATAAAAATAAAAAAAATAATTCAAATAATTCAAATAAGTCAAAATAACCAAATAAACCAAATAAACCAAATAATTTAAATAAGTCGAAATAATCAAGTAAACCAAATAAACCTGGTCACGTGACCAATACAATGCTATCAGGTATATTGTACTCTCAAAAAATCACACTCATAATTGGAGGGTTGGCCGAGCGGTCTAAGGCGATCGACTCAAGAACAGTCTTGTTCTTCTTCTGTGAAAGCAGTTGAGTAATCGATTATCGTAAGATGCGCGAGTTCGAATCTCGCATCCTTCATTATACTTTTGCACAAATGCAGCCCCAAAATATTTTTTTTTTAAATCATAACTCTTTTTTTTTTAGAGGAGTTTTTATTTAGTTCTTTATCCATTTTAGCTACTTAATTGTACTTGCTGGCCGATTACTTGGTTTAGAAATGCAAAATATGTTGTGCTGCAACATTTCCTGTATGGGGTAACCCCCCACATTACTCCACAGTTAGTGCAGAAAGCTTACATATTTTAGTGACGATCCAGAAGGACCCGCCAAACTCATCAAATCGTTATCAGTAATGCTGTTGAATTAGTTTCATATATTTGAGTACGTTAGAGATGCAATTGTTTTATTCTATTTTTTTTTTTTTTTAATTATTTTTTTTATTATTGTTTTTGAAATGTTCAGGCCAATTTCAATAACCCGGTATCGACATCATAAACTAAACCGTAGACTTCCAAACCTCTTTCTTCCATGGCCTTGTTGACCACTGGGTTTTGTTTGATAGATTCTATTTGAGCTTTGACGTTCAATTCTCCCAACTTCTTGTTCTTCAAAACTGGGTCTTCGATTTGTTGCAATTCATGTTGGTGTTTGAACTTCAAGGAGATCAATGGTGACAACCAATCAACCAATTCTGATGGGACTTGAGAATCGTAGTAGTTTTCGGAGTTGGCAATTGACAAAGAAGCATCGACCCCACCACACTTGGTGTGACCAGTGACCAAGATCTTCTTGACTTTGAGGGATTCGACGGCGAATTTGAGAATAGCCTTTGATGAAGGATCAGATGGGTTGTTCATGATATTGGCGATGTTTCTGTGTGTGAAAATTTCACCAGGTTGCAAGTTCTTCAAAGCGAATTCAGAGCAACGGGAATCGGCACAACCAATCCAGAGGGTATGAGGTTGTTGACCCAAGGAGTTTGAGTTGAGGACGGCAGGGCTAGCGGAGGTGGCCCATTCTTGATTAGCAGAAAGGTAGTCTTGAATAGAAGATTCTGGAGAAAGACGGAATGAAACGGCAGACATTGTGGAAATTTTTTTATTGTTTTGAGTAAAAGAAGTAGAATTGAATAATGAAGAGCGTTTTAAAAGGCGTAAACTCATGAATATTTATATGGGAAACAAGATTATCGGTCCGGAAGATATGGGAACCAATGATAATTCTGTTAAGTTGTTGGCGGGGGGAGATCAAAAGAGGCTAGTAATGTGTGTTTCTTCTAGCTATCAGCAGTGAGTGGGATATCTGATAAATTATACTGATTAGGGGGGGGCAATAATAATGGTGTGATGTGACAGAGAGAGAAAAATAAAAAAGGCCTGAGCAATTCTACATTGTAATTTTCGAGGATGATTCAATATATATATATACATAGAGACGGTAAAATTTTGTTGGTAAAAAAGCAATTCTGAGTAATAGATTGGAAAGAAGGTTTATTGATGTCAACGGTGCAAGCGGTGATGTCAGACAGGTTAGAGGAATTGTTGGCCAACTGGGCGGCGGGGCACCCGGCGATGACTGCATCTATGATCAGCACACATGCATAATGATGCGTGGGCGGGGGGTGTATTAATCAATCGACCACTGCACCCTCTGGTGGTGCACGGGTGTCATCATCTGATATTCCAGCACCCAGACACCGGAACTTTGGTGTGTGGGCGGAGATCTCTCAATATCAGAATCCCAGCCTGTTGGTATATTGTGACAAATACACAACGAGAATCATCATAACAGCAGCAGCAAAAGCCTATTGTTGTGGATTCTCATTTGTCTATCTGTCTATATATCTATCTATCTATCTATCCATCTACCTATTTATCCACCACTATAATGGATGATAATATAACAGCAATAAGTTAGTTTGCTTTCCCCTCCTTCTTCTTTTGCTGCTCTGGGCGAGGCTAATTAATTACTTGTCTTCAATGGAAGTTGCCTCGCTGATGAAATCTCCTAATTAATCCCCGACCGACGACCCATTTATCTTTGCTGATAAAATAATTTCTTCTGTTTCCTTAATCCGGCAACTTGCGATCCCACTAACCCATGCGGAGGGGGCGTTGTTATTATTATTATTATTATTATTATTATTATTATTATAATTATAATTATTCTGGCACTGTCATTGATGATGATCCAACACTAACCATACTTACCACCACTAATAATAAATTAGCTTGCCTTAACAATAAATTAACAATTTCAATTTCATTCCCCGAAGCACCAATCTCCTTCCTCTTTGTCATTTTTTTTCAGGGCGTTCCATACGCACCGTTCCGCCCCGTCGCGCACAAACACCAATCAATTTCTAGACACATCACCGGTATAAATATATTGGGATTTCCCCCCACCACTGTTTTTTTTTTTTTTTTTTTTCCTCTCCCCAGTGTCACCACCCAATATTCCTCGAGGATTATACTATATTGTATTATATTATATTATATTTATATATATATAGGTATATATAAATATATCCTATATATATCCTATATCTTTATGTTCTAACCAATATCCCCTCCTCCTCCCCACCATAATTAATAATATATATATAATATTATCTAGAATAATATACTTATCTATTATTTCATCTCCCATCATGGCATCTCACTACTTTGTCAAACCAACCCTTCATGAAAAAAAAATCAAGGCTTACAAGAAGAAACATTTGCAACATTTGAAATCATCACCTTCCACCCCGTTGCCGAACGATGATAGAGACGATTCCACTTTCAATTACTCAAACTTACTCTACCCTATCCATCCTATCCCCATGGATATCTACAACTCTATCCCTTCTCAAAAATTGCAAAACTTGCCTTCTTCTACAAACCCCATCATCAGGAACAAATATTCCACCCAAGTCGATTCTCGGTCCTACCTCACCACTTTTGAGTACAAGATTAATGGGATCTCCATCATCTGGGACTACAACACCGGATACGTTCATCTCACCGGGATTTGGAAATCGTTGGGAAACTCCAAGGCCGACATTCTAAATCTTTTGGACAACGCTCCCGAACTTGAACCATTCCTTAAGCGGGTCCGGGGAGGGTTCCTCAAAATTCAAGGTTCCTGGTTAAATTTCGACAATTGTTATAAGTTGGCGTGCAAAATTTGCTGGGACATCCGATTCGCCCTTGTTCCAGTTTTTGGAGTCAAATTTTTGGACGATGTGTTGAAACCTGGTCAATTGGGTTACGGAGAATTGAAATTGAATTCTTACATGCCTGGAGATCCAAATGACAAAACTAATGAAAATAAAAAAAAAAGAAAGAAGTTGCACGGTAATCAAAAAGATGGCGACAGTCCAGCAGATAAACGAGTTTTGAAAAGAACCAGAAAGTCAAAATCTCCAACCGTAACTTTGGAAAGCTCCATCTCATCATCATTATCATCATTATCATCATCATCATCTTCTTCTTCTTCGACCTCTCCAACATCCGGATCCCCACCAATAACCACTGGTTATCATGCTACATCACCAGACTATTCTAATGAAGAATATAGTCAAATGATTGCTGCCAGCAATTCCCTCCGCAAATTGAAATACTCTTGCCTTCAATCTTCTACGTCCGCTAAAAAGTATATAGGATACAAACTTCCTAGCCTTTCTTCGTCGTCGTCATCGTCATCGTCATTCTCTAGGTCAGTATCTCAAATCTCATTTCCTACCACCGATTCAGTTTCCTCGGATGATGATGAAGAATCCTCTCGGTTTTTCTCCATGAGATCGGCTAGTACTCCAATCGTGCCAACCACTTATTGTCCAAGTAATTTGCCACCACTTCCATCGACCACATTGGATACTTATCCAAATTCTGCCCCAGCTTCTAGTGGGGGTGCCGAGTATGCTTATCAACCATTTTATCGACAAAACACTCCTTCACCAACCCCAAAACCAAGCATTCAACTCGCATCATCTACAATGGGATTGACTCCATTTGGGCCGAGAGGTGACACTGCTAATTCTAGTGCTTTGGGGTTTGCATCAGATTACCATTGTGCCACCCAACCATCACATATTAATGAAACCCGCTCTTCTTCTTTGCAAAGTCTTTTGGATGCTGCCGATCGATTAGCATGCCATTCTACCACCAAGGGTAAAATGGATATTAAAGGGTTGATTTCTTAGGCCTGGCGAATCACAATGGTTTGCGTTTTTTTTTCTTCTTACTACCGGTGATTTCTCATTACACTCAAAATATTTCACTTCATTTCAGCTTTATTATTACTTTTGCTTTGTTTCTAATTATCCTTACTCATTGTTGCCACTCTTAATCGTTTTCTTTTTTTCTTTTGGAAGCATAATTTTCTAGTATTATATTTTTTTGCTATATTATATCTAACCATATACTTTATCCTATATTATCTTATTGGGTCTTTTTTTTTTCATTATTATTAATTTCCCCCTATTTTCTAATTTTTTACTTTGTCGTCCTGTGCTTTTTTACTCGTGTCACAAGAATCTTGTGTTTTGTGCTTGTTTATTATTAATATTGTTTTATACTATACCTTATACTATACTATTCCTGGTCTAGAAATATTAATTTATATTATACCTTGTCTGAATTTCAAGATTTGCATTCTTAGTAGCTTTTTCTTTTCTTTTTTTTCTATTATTATTGTGGAGATCTTCAAGAATATGAATATGATCCGAGTGAAAATTAGCAAATGGCAGGCTTTTCAAAGCACTGAAGAAGTTTCAAATTACTAATAATTCAACTATAGCAGTCTCCAAAATAATAACGTAATTATCAAGTGTATACCTATCATCAAGTGTATACCTACCATCACACAGAATGCCTTCAAAAGAGAAATCAAAAATATGCCATCATCATCATCATCATCATCATGATGATGATACATACGTCAAAATCTATTATTCTTCTTTGATTAAATGAGTGCAAGTGAATACAGACTTGTCGCCGTTATTAGACACTCACTAACTTTTTGACATCACCTCATTACTTGTTGTTATTATTATTATTATCATTTGTATTATTATCATTTGTATTATTATTATTGTTATTATTATTGTTATTATTATTATTTTTACTCTCTTTGAATCCAAAAAAACGGTTATTTTTTTCTTCCTCGGGCGTCCTCACCCCCTCTGTCTCTCTTTCTCCCACTCTAACGCCGAGAATCACACAGTAGTGTTAATTGATGCTAATTTAACTCAAATTGGAGGACGGCTTCCCGCCACATAGTAATTAAGATTATAATAATTAATTAATGAAATTTGGAAAAGAAGGGAGGGGGAATTAGCCAGTTACAAGCATTTTTTTTTTTCCATTTTCTTTTTTTTTGGGTCCCAATGTAGTAGTCATGGAAGAGGATAATAATAAAATTAGGCTTTTGGATATAAATAGCAGAAACAGAGATTTACGGTTCCTCCTTCTCACTAATTTAAGTTGTAGTTGTAGTTGAAGCTGGTGAAATTTTCATCATTATGGTCATCTTGTCTCAATTTCACAGTAGATTTTTCAAAAATATAGAATAATAACTATATCGTATCTATTAGATATCTGACAAATACGGATAATATCTATATTCTACTAGATACTTTCAAAAAAGATACCCCTCAAAATACAGATTCCAAAATTTTGGGCAATTAGATAAAAATGCTTTCTATTTATACATAAATAATTAAAAATACAAAATGGATGGAATTTAAAATGTATAAAAATTCAAAGAAAAAATAAAAAAATGTAACAAAGACAATTAGCAAAAGTAAAAGCAATATAGTGATCAAATGTCTTCATCTATTATGATGATAATAACGTCTTTTCTTTTCTTTTTTTTCTTTTCGGCTTGTCATGTCATGGCTTTATTATTATATTATTATGGCATTGCCACAGTGATTCGTCTTTTAAATAATATCTTGTGACCAATCATTTTCAAAATTCCCAATTTTCATCGGCAGATTCAATTGCCCACTTGAATTTATCTCTAAGGGTCTTAGTGAACAATTTCTCTATAGGAACATTGTATTTTTTGCTGAACATCACCGACAATCTAGGATCAATATAATTGATCTTTGAAGTACCTAAAGACACCGTAGCATTATCCTTTTTATCCTTCAATTGTAATGAAGTGGTGGCGATACGTTCTTCAATTTTCGTCACTTGTTTTTGCAATTTTTCAACATCATGGTTCTTATCCTCGATTTCTGATTTGGCAATCTTCCCAGTCTTGGCTTCTTTAAGATACATGGTTCGCAACTTATCGTACTTCTGCATAACTTCCTTCAATTCACTTGGAGGTTTCGTTGGTTTTTCCTCCATCTTCAATCGATCATTATCTCTATGGAATTTCTTGGTAAGCCGGTCTTTTTCTCGGTCAATGTACATTTCAATAATCGTGTTTTGGGTTGGTTCATCAATCGAACCAATTTCCGCAAAATAATCGGCCCCAAGTTTTTTCTTCAATTTGGAATCCACCATCAACATGATCTTTTTGAGACGAAGCTTTTGCCAACGCATTTCATTGATCTTATCATCGATCTTCGCCACGCTCGCCGCATGGCCTTTGGTGACCGACCGCTGATGGTTACACAAAATCGCCACCTCACGATTCGCAGCGTTGAACTTCACAAGCTTCTCATTGATCGACCCTTCATTCGGAATGTTTTTCAATAAATCTTGCATGGTCTTACTGGCATTATAAGTTCTGAACACTTTGGCGGTCAAACCAGGCATATAGTTTTGAAGATGCTTATTCAAAAGCGACGGTTCGATCCGATCAAACAATTGATCTCCAACCCCCTTTGGAGGCTTTTTGAAAATCTTCAAGTTTTTGAATACTTGTTTATCCACCTCTTTTTCTTGATAGAATCTGATCGAATCTTTACCCAAGAAATCGAAAATCACGGTATTTGGCGGCTGCAACGTGATATGTTCATAACGTAACGAACAACAACCCACGGTGTCTGCTTCATCATCCCCCTTTTCACCTCCGGCTCTCAACGCCAAAACATCAATCAAGTATGTGGCGGTTGCTAATTGACGATCGTACATCATTTTTGACGAAAGATTCACGTAATAATCACGACGGATCACTTCAATGTGATTTTTCAATTCACGGGCTTTTTCAAATTTCTTGAAATCACTCATCCCTTTAAGACTGGAATTGGCCGCCAATCTGACATATTTGGTGCCTCCTAACACATTTTCTTTCCACATGGCAAGCCACCCTCCAGTGTTATCATGACGGACTTCGGCCCATTTATGAGCAGCAGGAGGCTCAGGAATCTTTGCTTCTTTCCCAATATTAATGGTGATGTCCTCTGGATAAATCCGTTTTTTAAGAGTCCCGGTTTTTGGATGGGATCCTCGACCACGAAACAATCCTGGAGGTTCGACCCGGAAATTCCCAACTTGTTCTTTTCTTCCATTGAACATACAAAACTTGAACGGGGCCTCTTCTTCATCTTTCTTAAGTTTGATTTCTTTTTTCTCCGCAGAAGAAAGTGCTTTCCTTTGTTCTTTCTTTTCTTCGTAATGCTGATAAATTTTACTCCAATCACATTTGGCAAAATCTTTAATTTTGATGCCGTTTTTGGTACCGCCAGCCGCATCTAAAACCTCAAGGAAATCTCTAAAGAAATTCTTTTGGAACACCGGGTTTTTGGCATGATCGGTTTCCACCATCGCCCCGAAAAACCCTGCTACTTCTTCGGCTTCCAATGGTAACACTACTGGCTGACCATCATAAATAAGCTTGACTTTTTTAGGTAACGCCTCGTACGCTGGAGGAAACATCACCCCATTGTGTTCCAAAGTGTTCCATTTTATTTCATCGTTCATATCTTCATTTTCCCACCATTTGTACTCGTCTTCTTCCCCTTCTTCTCCTGGTTCATCATTGCTATCTTCCTTTTTTAGTTTTTTGGAAGACTTGGTTTCTTCAATTTTCGCTTTAGTTTCCTTTTTCACTTTTGGTTCCTTTTTCACTTTCGTTGAGGATGATGATCCAGCAGTTTTCTTTTTAGTGGTGGCTGGTTTCTTTGCCTTTTTTTTCGGTAAAACTTTCTCTTCATCATCACTAGAATCCTCAATCTTTGGTCTTTTGGAAGATTTCTTAGGAGTTTTCTTACTGGCATTGCTAGAAGTCACCGAAGTATCACTGGTATTTGGGCTTTGTTTCGAATGTTTGCTCATTGGGATATCTTCATCACTGTCGGACTCAAGGTACGAAACCGGGGTTTTTCTCCTGGCGCGACTGGCCAATGAAACATCGTCTTCATCTTCCGACAAATGGCTCATGGTTGGCGATAATAGTGTATTCTTTTGTGGTTGTGGTGGTGCAACAAATGGGGATTTGGCAACGACGACAAAAGATCTGGAGAAAGAAATATTGCGCAGCAAAAATAATAATAATAACAGTGATGGAATTTTTTCAGATAGCCTTCCTTCTTCCCACGCAGGGCCTCTTAACCACACAGGGTTCGAGACCATCTTCGCCATTAATCTGGTGAAGAGTGGGGGTTTTATTCTGGAGAGGGTAGTTATTGTTGAAGCCATATTAAGAATGGAGAAGGAGAGTGGTTACAGAGAATGAAAGAGCCAACCAGTGTGTTGTAATTATTGTTATTCTTACTACTGTTTATTTTATTTTACTCCTTGATGTATTATTTGGAAACTCCCTAAATTGGGGGGAATTTTTCTTTTTTTTGAAAGTTTTCCGCGGCTTTTCCGGGAAGGAAAAACCGGACTCTGAGAAATGTTCCGAGAAGGAAGGAGTGGAATATCATGTGACACTGCACCGGCGGCGGTGACTAAGCAAAGGGGTCCACGGCAGCGGATCGTTCTTCTTTCCTAATTGGGCAAGGTTGGATGCCGGTTTTGTTCCCTGTTATTCTTTTCCTTTTGGGGGGTTGGATTGTTGTGATTACCAGGTGGTAGGGATCTTATTACATACAGGGAATATATTACAATATATACAAGACAAGCAACAGTTGTCCAGTATCTTCACCGCCAGATTCCTATTCTTCTACTACTTCTTCTTCCTCTTCTTCTTCTTGTTGTTTTTCTGTTCTTGTCATCCACTGCTATTGTCTCCACTTTCTATCTCTCTTTTTTTCCATCCTAAGACTCAAATTAGCAATACAGCAACCAATACATATAGCCATATTCTTATTATATACAGAAAAAACAAACGAAAAAAAAAAAAAAAAAACATTATTAAATAAATCACACACTGCCATTGCTTTCTCTCTCTTTTCTCATCATCAATTCATTCATCTAACACACTCCTTAGCATTGTGATATTCAATAATAATAAGAATATATATAATCCAGACAATGCAAATAAAGCAATGAGTTACGATCATAAACCCAAACTACACACTTCTACAAATTACAGCTATACTTCATCAGACACCTCCAGACCCACTAGCAAGAACAGCAATAATGCCTATCCCGATTACACAACCGCCAACGATGACCAGTGTTTGCTGTTGGACGGTATTGACAAATGGCCCTTCGGTGAATCATCGCTAGTCGAACTTATTGTCCTTAGACAAGAACAAGAACGCACAAAACAAGAACAAATCAGACTTCAGAATTTGGAAAGAACCCTCCAAGTGTTGAAAGTATCTATTGAGGCTAAAGTCCCATCACACATGATTGCCAATATCTTGAACGGTTCTGTTTCTTCTACCACTGCTGCTGATCCGAGGGTCCCTACACCACCCAATCAAACCATGATGGTTTCTTCGCCAATTCAAAACCCCCCATCCTATCTTCCAACAGCGGTCCAACAATATCCCAAACAATATCCCCCAATCATCACCACAAACCATCAAAGAAGCTCGACAATTTCTACCACAAAGGAACTCTATTATAAATCGTCCCCAACTATATTGTTGTCTCCCAGCCATACCGGGCAAAATGAGACGCCGATCAATCATCAATACATCACCCATAATTCCCCATTTAAGTTCCCTAAAAAATTGCCCTACCCGATTCCAGAATCTCAACCGGTGATGTCGTTCCAACCGCCAATGTCACCAATCCGTTCTCCGCTTCGTCAACAGCCCAAGACTAAACCATCAATACCCGCAAATAAAAATAACGAAACTGTGGGTATGAGTTCTTTCCAAGGAGTAATCCAATTCCATCATTGGCAACTGGAAGATCCGGGAGCAACGATCCGCAAAGAACAACAAAAATCATCATCATTACCCTCGTCATCTGATAGTAATGGTACCGGCCATAGTCGCCAAAAATCAAACCCTGAGTTGTTGACCCGTTCGAAATCTCAAACTCTTAGTAAAGGATCCAAAATCGCTAAACCTACCGGGGCAATCAGTCCAACTAAACTGAATGCTGTCATTGATGGTAGTAATTCTTCTTCACTGTTTCGCAATAAGAGGAAAGTCGGCAATCACTCCCGTGCAAAATCAGAAATCGTTCGTACTTCGACGATCAACGATTTTGGAAAATTTCAAGTTGGCAGAGATAATATTTTGAACTCCAAGGATGCCCCTCCAAGGAAACTCCAACCACCAGTTCAGGTTTCTGGACCATTGCATAATAAAGATCCAAAATTCAACCCATTGAATAATTTGGTCAGTGCCGCAATGATGGAGACACATCAGTCAGCGGAAAAGAAATGATCTGGGTGTTGAAAGAGAAATCAGATCCAGACTGTGCTAATCAATACAATTTTTTTCTTCTTTCTTCCTCTTCTTTTTTTTTTTTTTTGAAACTCAAGTGATCTGCTGAGCTTCCCTCCCCCTCTTATAGAATAGACTTCATTTAAATTCTTTTTTTCTTCTTTTTATATTAATTTTAATTTTTCTTGAGTTCTTTGTTTGTTTGGATTCATTTTCATTCATTTTCTTTTCTTTTCCACACTATACTATAGCTATTGCATCAACGGCACAATTAATATTTTAATTTCCTCCATGAGGTTACGCTTGAATCAGAGTACTTCTCGTTTTTGAGGAAGCTGGAAAAATTATTAACTCATGATTGTTTTTTCAAGTATATTATATATATCAATAATTGAGTATTTACTGCTTATCCAGGATATTATGGTTCTTCTTCAAGTTCCGATTTGATAAACTAGGAAAATTGTAGATAATAACCTCCAAAGTTCCAATTCGGAAAAACCAAAAATTTCGGATATAAGTAGAATGTAAATACATGGGAAATATCTATCCAAGCACTCCTACCAATTAGCCAAAAAAAAAACTCTCCCAATTTATCAAAACATGAAATAGAAGAAAGAGCAAAAAAGAAAAAAAGCATTATTCCAAAACGTTATGCGAATTTAAAGAAATTCCAATTTACTAGCAGGGGGAAGATTATTTCATATACTATTTTGGGTTCCTGCTTCGGTATGCACGTGATGCATAAAACATTGCAGAAGATCATTCCTGTAGCCTCAAGATCAATTATTGTGATTATTTCATTAGTACCAAGTATATAAATACAAGAGATCAAGGAAAGCAAAACATAGTGATTATCTTATTAGTCCAAAAATGTAAGAGAAATCAGCGAATGTAAGAGAAATCAGCGAATGTAAGAGAAATCAGCGAATGTGGAAAAGAAATCGATGATGTTATTTGAGGAGTTATGAGTTGATGAGAAATGGGAACTCCTACATTTTTTTTTTTTTTTTTAGCATATCTATAACGAATCGCAAGAAGTCAATGGTATTAGAGAGAATAAAGAAAAAATCCAGTCAGAAAAACAAGAACAGAACTTAGAATATCCCCAGATAAGATCAGGGGAAAAAAAAGAAACAATGAGCGGTAAAGCGAAAAGAAAGAACAAAATAAAACAAACAAAACTATATCAGAACAACTATATCAGAGTAATTTTTTTTTTTTGTTTTCAACAATCAGCCAAAAGGTAGAGCGAGTATTAGCTAATCATGGGTGACCGTCAGTGACAAAAGCATTGAGGTCATAATCACCGGTGTAACAAGCGTTATCAAAGTCGGAAAGCTCGTACAAAGTGTCCAAATGGTCCATGAATTTGGAGAATTCACACCATCCGTCATCTCTTGGTTCACAGAAGTCTGGGAAGTTTTCTGACAAGTTGATGGTATGGTCGTTAAGGATCATGTGGATGTACTTGGTAGTTTCGGTGGTATTAACATCGTATTCGGAGATGATGGATCTGTTAGCTGGAATAGCAGCGGAACATTCAATGACTTCGAAATAAGTTTGAGAGGCGAATGGAACCACGGTGGAAGCATCCAATGGTTGTTCTTTGGAACCCAACTTACCATCGATGGTGAAGTTAGATTTGAATTGGTTCATACCCAAAGCTGTAAAGATGTTGGAAATGTCAGAATCGTGGGAGAAGTCAAAGTAAAGAGATTGGTTAGTTGGGAAGTAAGTAGGGTTGGCGTCCAAGGTGGTGTTTTGGGAAGCAAGAGTGGACCAGTCAAATTCGTTGGATCCGAGCAAACGTTGCTTGAATTCTTCAACCCAACCAACACCAAGAGCACGACCAACAGGAGAACCAAACATGTTGTCGTTGTACCAGTTCCAAGAGAACAAGTATTCGTAATCTTCCCATTCTTGTTGGGTGAAAAGGGAACAGAATGGAGAGAACCCGTTGTTGTTGACTTCATAAGTACAAAGTTGTTGCATGTCAAAGACAATGTCGGTAGTCAAGGTCAAACCAGTGAGGTTAGCATTGAATCTTTCCACGGCGTTGGCAAGATATTGCTTCTTGAACTTGGTGGTGTCAGGGTCAGAAGCGGTGAGGTTGTTGGAGATTGGACAACTGTCGGATGCCATGGTGTTGTTGTAACCATTGGATTCGATAATGATTTCCAAATCAGCGTAGTTTTGCCAGTCGAGACCGAAGAACCCGGCAAGGAAGTATTCAGCAGTGGCGGTGATACGTTCTTGAGAAGTGGTACGGGCAACCATCTTGTGAGGAGTGGTGTTGTTGGCACCCCAGGATTGGTAAAGATCACCATAACGGAAGAAAGTTCTCACACCTTTATCGAACAATTGCTGGTTACCGAGCTTGGTGAGGACATTGACCCCTTGGACGTATTCGTAACCGTTAAGGAATTCAAGTTCACCAGTGGCGGTGTAGTTGTGGTCGGAAAGAAGGGTACCAGTAGACATTTTGTGGGTTGGGTAACGAGAACCGTGTCTGGCCAAAACATGCACTTGTTTGATGGAACATTGTTCTGGCATACCGTAATCATAAATACCCCAGCCTTCTCCGACATAGTATGGAGAAATGGTACCCATCAATTCGAAGATGTTACGATCACCAGGAGCAGAGTCCTTGGCTTGGATAGCGGTTTCGATTGGTTGAGGGAGGGTGTAGGAAGAAGTTGGGGTACCATAAGTGATGGCAGCACGGTCAGTTTGTGCCAAGAATGGGGCCTCGGAAGTAGCAGTAACCCCGAGGAAACCGATGTTGGTTGGGAAAAGATCAACTGAGGAAGTGGTGGTTGCTGGTAAAGCAGCGGCGGATACCGTGCAAGCCGCATATAAAATTGATAATAAGAAATTCATTGTAGAAAAAGATGGTTTTATGATTAATTATTAATGATTTACAATAACCACTTTTATCAATTCCAGAGAGCATTGGAAGAGGCCTCTTATATATATGTCATGTCATTACCATCGATTCAAAGAACAAGAATGCTCGGCCTTTCTTGTCGTAAGTCAATTGACTGAAAAGCGAAAGAACGTGGGGCAGTTGCTAACTTTTTTTTTATTTTTTTTTCATTTTTTTATTTTTTTATTTTTTTTTGGGTAACCTCCTCGGCTGCGGCATTTGGGGTGTCGGGAAATGTGACATGAAGGCGACCACCACCACCCACGTTGGACCCCAATTGTAGGAAAAAAAAAGTGCCTATCAGCAGTCACCAGGCACATCTTTTTAGTCTGCAACAATCAGAACAGCCGATGACTCAAGAGGAGCATCTTCAATGCCCTTCTTGAATCATCAGCTATTACAAGTGTCCAGTCAGAAAGTCGGTGGAATCAATAGCTAACCCACTCCACCGCCATTGCTTTCAAAATAGTAATGGTAACGCAGTAATAACCGAGATACAATCTGCCGAGCTGAAATGCAATAATGTTATGCAATTTGATAGCTTCCCTATTGTGTTGATATGTCTAGGATCACCAGAACTGCCCAGTTGGGAACACACCTCGATAGTTATTGTTCGACATATCAATGAAAAGTTACTACTTCCAGTAACTTATCCAGAGTGATTAAATGTAAGCCACTGATGGTGCTAGCACGTTTCCAAGTTATCAACAATCTTTATAGACTTTCAACGGAACAATTGCCTATTTTCCTGTAATAGGTTGGGAAGAGCATCATGATCATTTTCATCCAATTATGGAAGAAATAAAACAAAACAAAACAAAAAAAGAAAATAAGGGAAAAGAAAAACTATTCCATATAAATCAAGATTCCCAAATGATTCCAATTTTTTTTTTTTTTTTCAGAAATCACAAAGTGGGATCGTTTCCTAATCGTATATTGGAAATATCCTCCTTGTTGCCTGCTCACACCCGCGATGTTGGGAATTACTGGCAAAAAAAAAAAAAATTGTGACAAAAAAACAAAAAAAATCCATCATTAAAACTACAGTTCTCCCACTCTAATGAATAACCATCTAAACACAGTGATAAGATTAAATTGTCAAAAAAAAAACAATAGCAAAAAAAAAAGGGAAGAATCCCCAAATCATAGCAATTGTCACCGGTAATCACCACATCCTTCCCTCACCAAATCTATCACTCAAATAGCAACAATGAATGATCCTTCAACCATCACGTTCCAAGAGTTTTACAGCTACACTTTAAAGAGCTATATACGGCCCGGATACCTTACTCCAGCCGACGCCAACATATTAACTTTAGAGATCATTGATTTGTTCAGCGATCGTCCTTGCGAACCAACGGTTCTTCAGGTCCTCGGGAGGTTTCTTACCATCGATGCTTATACTAACTTGGTTGACGAACGAACCATCAATGGGATTTGTGGGTATCCTCTTTGCCACGCTGCTCCTGAACGTAAAAACCACCAAAACCCCTTGAGAGTGCTTCTGGAAAATGCTAAGCTTCTACATAATCACAACAACCATAGCCATGATGCCGCGAGGATGGGTACGTTGACCCCATTCAGTTACTTGAATAACTACTGTTCGAAAAAACATTATCAGTGTTCGCAGTTTTACGTGGCTCAATTGCTGGATAATGCGCTTTTTCTAAGAGATAATTTGTTCGTCACCGCCAATGGTGAGTTTATCAACCAGGAAAATTATCACCAATATATTGGGAAAATCATTTTACTAGAAGACGTGTGGCGGGAACAAGCATCTCGTAATCAAGTATCACTAGTGGATGTGCTCACCGATTTGAATATTGGTAATAGTAATAGTAATAATAATCAACAATCGCAAGAACCCGAGAGAATTATCCCTGATGAATTAATGAAGGACGAAATCGTTGAGAAGTTCCCCCAACCTGGGGAAGATGTTATGGAGGACGACGACGACGACGACGATAATGAAATGATCTCGCTAGAGCAAAGAGCAAAGCAAATAGATGGTTATGTCACAGAGTTCTGAATTGGCATTGTTTTTTTTTTTTTTATTACTTTCTTTTTTTCATAACACGGACTTCCTTTCTAATCTTTGTGGTTTATTAGTTCTTTCTTGTTAGGCTTTATGGTTGTATTTTTTTTTTTTTTTTTCACTTTGTTAATATCTATTATATACTGTATACTATAGTTTTGTTACTACTAAACAATAATGACCCATCTGTTTCCTTTTCTATAACTTGATTTTTTTTTTGTTCTTGTTGTTGATTTCCTCTAGCAGAGTCACTATATCAATGGAATATCCATCATTACGACGTTAATTAATAATTCTTCAAATTATCCCTTAACGGTGGCCTAGAATTTTGTATCGAATTAATTATCATTAATTAATATTTTTACATTCAGGACAATATACAGAAATCTTTGTCATTATTTTGATACGCTTTACTATAATACACTCAGTTACCCTTGAATCCAAACTGTCTCATAACTTCTCCTAATGATGGGCTCAGATCATGCTTCACATCATTCTCTTTCAAGTAAGTTTCCAACTTCTCAAACTTTTCCAACTTCTCAATGTGCCATTTATTCATCAACTCTTGATACTTTTGTTTCTGCGAGTTGATTCGTTTGTTATAAGCTCTGCACTTCTTCATGGCCCATCCATATTTCTTTTCATTATACAGAATGGTAGACATGAATCCGTACGACCATTCACGTTTTAACTGCTTCATGTACTCACGGTCCTGTTTACCCGAGATCCGGTACTCCCAAGCAGCCTCCATGGTACACCATTTTAAAATTTCTTTGCGCTGCTGGTGCATATTGACCAATAAATCTTGGAACTTCCGGAGCTGTTGTAAATAAATGCTGGTCTTGGGGTTTTGACTCCACGGAAGCCTTAAGAATTGGTACATTGATCCATGGTACGAAAACCATTTCTGATATTTCCGGATTTTATAAGGCCCTCTTTGGCGGAAAATATAACGTAATCGACCAAGTCGACGCATCGATTGCCGATGGGCCAATTTCTTAAGGATATCCACTGATTTAGAAGCGGTTATGTCGATATCCACTTCACGTCCCCAGGTGCCGGGGTTTTCAAGCCGGAGATAGTTCAATACCCTAGTTCGGTCGCTTTGAAGTTTCGCATGGGCGTCTCGCGATTCCGTCAGGGGTGGCGGCGGGTTCAATGATGGTTCTATAACTTTGGGAAAGTTCATGATATTTTTCCGATGGCCATAGTGTACTGGCAGGTAATTTTCCGCATCACTGATCAATTTTTCAATGATTGGCCACGATGATACAACATCCTCAGTAGCACCAACAGTAGTATTTGGGGCATCAGGGGACCCAGATTGTGAAGCATTAGATGATCCGGGAAGTAATACCAGTAAAGTCTCGTATATCGAATTACCCCTGGTTAGCTCATCACGACATCTCCACGGTGAGCTAAGGCGCTTATTTTTCTGGAATTGATCGGTGATGAGCGATTCAGCTTTGGTAGAATTATCCGGTAATGCTCGACGAGCCTCTTTCAAAAGATTCCGGTATAGTGTCCTTACGGCAAAACCATGCGACGGAAGCTTGGTGAAATGAGTTACCATTATCCGCCTGCTGTTCCTCCGACTTATTGAGGATCTCATCTCCCACACATTATCATGACATTTTTTTTTTTTTTTTTTTTCACGCGAAATTTGATTTCCTCAAGCACTCCCACCATGGTTCGCAACCTCGCATGCTTGGAATACTAAAGATGAGAAACAATTCCAACAGTACTACCACAAAAAGAATTATTCAGGAAAAAGAATGCAAAAATATTTTTATTTCATGTACTTCATCACAATGTAGAGTAAAAATGGTAGGAAAAAAAAAGAAAGACAAAAGAGAGAATTATAATAAAAGAAGGTAGTATGATATGCGGCTAAAAAAAAAAAGACTAAAATAAGCTAAACGAGTTAAAGATTTGCAAGTTTGCAAAAACAATAAAAATGCGATAGAATATATAAATAAAAATAAAAAACAAACAAACAAAAAAAAAGAAGCAAGCAAAGGGCTTGCCTTCAGTCATGAGGAAATTACTTTTTTTTTTCTTTCTTTTTTAAGTACTTTCTATATCTTTCAAAAAAGTAAAATCCATGAATTCATCAATATCCAACGCGTCGGCATTTTGGAGTTGGTTTTCTTCTTCCAAAGATTCTGGCAAGTCAATGACCTTATTGAAAAACCGTTCCATTTCTTCGGGATCAACAGTGGTGGTTGTATCAATCTTGTTGATTTCTTCAAAGTCAGAGTTGAGGGTACTGTGTTTTGATAATGTCAAACTTGAATTATTGTTGTTTGTGGCAAGTTCAAACTGAGCCGTTGGTTTTTCAAAAATCATCAAGTCATCATCCTCTTCCTCTGGTTGTTGAGGGTTGATCAAGAAGTCATCAAAGAAATTGGAATGAGTAGGATTGCTGGTATCTGGAAGAGAATTTGGAGGATTGAAAAGAGAAGGAGTTCTTGATCTATTGTAGTTATGTGAGTGAACAATGGACTCGGCAGCACTCTCACCACCGAAAAGATCAAAGTTGTCGTGTTTCAAGAGTTTTATGGAATGGTCATCATCCTCATGATCATCAACTTCAAAAATTTCATGGGTTCTTTTTCTATGAAGACTGTAATCATGATCATCGATATAGTTGGAGGAAGCTGGACTGTGACCGTCTGTATACCCTGGTGCCGATTCAAACGACATCAATGAAGAGTTTTGGGTCATTTCAAGTGAGCTAACAGGAGATTGGATATCAGTTGAAGGACTGGAAACATTTTTGGTCCCTTTTTCTTCAGGGCTGGCTGAACAATCATTGAGTTGTTGTCTAAGGCTCTTCAAATCGTACACAAGTTTAGAAAGCTCTTCCTTGAGAACCGAGTTTTCTTGGTTGGCCCGGATGATTTCGATTTCGAGTAAACCATCTTCTGGAACCACCGGCTGGTTAGCAAATTGCACATGCTTGGCATACGAATCATTGGAAGTTTGAGATGATGTTGACATTGACATTGGTCTGGCAGCCACAGAGTTAGGAATGCCAGAGGACATATTGACATTATTATTGTGGCTATTGGCAACACCGTTTTTAAGAATAGACTTTGATTTGCAGGAGTTTTTGTTCTTTCTCTTCTTTGAGTCTGGGTTGTTGGTGGCATTTGTCGAAGGTTTTCTTCCAGGCTTTGGACGAGGAGGCAAGACCCAATTCTTCGAAGTTTTGATACAAAATGCGCTTTTGGGCTTCAGTGACTTCTTCACACTGGTGATGGGGGTCGAAGCATTTTGACGACTTGAGTTTTGTAAACGACTAATAACTAAAGAAAGGTTAGTAAAATTACAAATCATCTTTACGCTAACTCATCAGAAATCAAGCGGAGCATCTCCACAAAAAAAAAAAAAAAAGGTAATACGTACGATGTGAGTCAGACATGATGAATTGAAAGTAATGTGAAAGAGAACAAGAAAAAAAAAGCAAAAAAAGGATAAGAACAACAATAGTGGGAAATTGATTCAATGAGATTGTGTATGTGGGTGGTTATGACTTGAGAAAAATTTTTTTTTCTAAGAGATCAAGGCAATGGAATTAAATATGAGGCAAATGAATTGAAAATAGCAGAAAATGTGATAATATGGATGAATATAAAGTGAATTTATTGCAATATTATGATCTTTGGGGTTGGAATATTAAAATTGAGCGGATTGAACAGGACAAGAGCTAGCTTCTTCTGTAACGCGATGAAATCGTGGTTAGTTCAATGAATGGAAATGGTGATCGTAAAATGAATAGGAAAATGACTGACGCAATGAATATGAATAAAAGAAAGGCATGAGATGAGTAAACTCTATAGTCTTATTGATTCGGAATATAAAATTGGAGAGAACTATAATAATTTTTTTTTTTTTTTTTTTTTAATTAAAAATTATATGTGTGTGTGAGATTGAAGATCATGAAAATTTTTGCGAGGGCAAGTATCTATATATCTTTAATACATGTAATAGTGTTGAATGTGATACATGAATCAATAGATATATATAATGATGGGGAAGGAGGTGTCAAAAGTTTCGTGTCTTAGGAAGAACTGGAAGCGAAAAAGGGATCTATTACCAGATATATATTGAGAATCGTCTCATTCTTAACACCCGAGCTGTTTTTTTTTTCGTTCTTTCTTTTTTCTTCCATCACCCAAACTTTGGTGCGGTAATACAATTTTAGGTTTTGGGGGGATACTCATCTTATCCGGAGCCACCCGGGGAGAGTGCCCCACTGAGTCAGCAATGTCACGTGAAAGGTCTCGGAAGGAGTGCTCCGACACAGCGCAGCACAGCACAGGCACTGGCAAAGCACCGGCAAAGCAGCGCCTTTCCGAGGCCGACACAGCAGCTCACTAACGCCGAGAGTCCCACTCGGCTGGATTTGTTGGTAAATGCTGGGGTAACCAAGAAAATTCGCGCGCTACACACTGCGAAAGGTAGGAGCCATCTGCGCGGTTGGAAGGATCGATCTGACAACCATCGCTGTCTGGATACCATCAAGTACCAACTGCCAACCAGCTAAGCACGATAATTAGTGGCAACCGCGATAACAGATCAATGCCGCATAATTGTGAAGAAAAAAAAAAAACAAAAACGAAAAAGGAAAAAAAAAAAGACTTAGATGGTTGCCACATATATACACACACAAACATATGTCACAGTATATGTCTCATATATGTTGTACTATATAATATATATCTCGGTCGAAGGTGGGCTTCACGGAGAAGAGATGGAACAGCCCACCGCGAAAACTGAACTGAACCACCACAAAAGGTGACGCTGTGCCCGTCCACACATACATACAGGATATCCGGGTGACGGCAAAAAAAAATAACAGCAAATGTTCTGATATTTGCATACTTGCACGCATATGTCACATGGGATTTGAGATTTTTTTTTTGTTTTGCAGTGAAATATTGTTATTATTATGGCTTGTCTTCATTACATATGAAGTAGCATTATAGTACATCATACCTAATCTCAACATGTCCCAACAATCGGCATTGGATTTCGTAGAGGAAAGACTCACAAACCTTACCATAATAGACGAAGTAAGTGTTGGTCTCTATACTTTTCTGTGTCTCCCAATATAAAATAAAATTATTAACATATCATCGTGATCTATAGAAACTTGTGGCGCTACTACAACATGTCTCCTCGACCCTTGAAAATGTCAAACAAGGCAGAATCAGCGAATTAACAGCAAGCTCATCCCCTGTATCCTCGTCATCTTCAGATTACATGAACCACTCAACCTACGAGTTCCAAAAATCCGTAACCAACTTTTATCAAGATCTTGAATTCATGTCATCTAGACTTCGAAGAGAAATCATCTTGATGGATAAACAGACCCTGTTTAATCAAACCAACCCCAACGATGTCAGTCTACTTCCAATCACAATTGATAAAAAAGCGTCGTGGGTAGGCGATTGGAAATTTACAAATCAGATCAACGAAATCAAGCAATTACTCAACCAAGATACAAACTATCCCGATAAAATTGACTTTAGTCAAAGACGTCCAAGAAAGCCAGATGAAAAAATATCGCCGTTGTCACAAATATCACCAAAGGAAACTAATATTGAAGTACATAAGTCGACCAATGATGTGAAGAACACCACCGAACCTCAAACAAGTATCGAAAATAGTAATGCCCAAATAATGAGTACCAACCCTCAACCCACGGAAGTTGCAAATAAATATCCAGAACCACCACAGGATGATTCTTCAAAGCCGAAAATTGAAAAAGAAACAAATGAAGTTATTGAAATAGATGATCATGATGATTTTGAAATGGTGAGCTATGACCTGAAGAAACAATCGGATAATGTTAATGGAGAACCAATAGCTATTGATGAAATAACGTCTGGCGAGTCTTCACCTGCAACAAAAAATGAAGTGATTGATTTAGATAATGAAAACGATATTCTCTAGTGTATTTACTAATAGTAATAATAATGTCACAAACATAGCAAAATACAAAAATATAGTGTAAACCATCACTTAGAAAAGTAGGATTTTTTTTTTTTTTAGAAAAAAATAATAATCGTATATCATGAACTATCTTAAAATGAGTAAATATGGAAGGCTAAAAATAATATAAAATATAAATGGGAAAAAATAAAATAAACAAAATGAACAAAAGAAATTGGTATAAGTTAAAAATATTTTCACATTCTAGAATAGAAATCTTCATATCTATTACGATCAAACTTGAACAACTTTTCATCCAAGTAATTATGTTCAACCCATTGATAACTACCGGTATCCTTTTTGAACTCGATGGTTGGGTTGTAGTAATAGTTTGGTTGGACTGGCAAGATGCAAGGGAAGTTGGTCATATTCACCACTCTAATCTTCAACGCTGAGGTCATCATCAAATTAGTGGACTTATGTTGGATAATACTGATCTTGGCAATGACCTTCTTGAAAGTATCCAAGTCTGGGGTGTGAATATCGTTGACATGAGTGATGAAATGATTAGGCTCAAATCCAAACAATTCAGCCGGCGAACCAGGGTTCACATCACTAATAAAAATCCCACTTGGCAAACCAGGATGCAAATGCTTATTATTATCAGTCAATGCATTATTAGGACCGGAACCCCCTGCCAATGTCAAAGCTTTTGTGGTAGTGGCTCCTACAGAAGTATTGTTGGAAACCCCATTCATTGAGCAATGGATCAATTGTTTTACTCCCAAATGTGGCTTATGGAGTACTAACCCTGACCAAATCAACACATGGTTAGTATTGGTCACTTCTTGGGTCTTGACTTTGAAATTCAATTCTCTTTCTTTTCTAACAACTTTAAAATTCAAATATTTGGAATAGTACATCAAATCCAAATCGGCAATACGATTGACCAAATTTTCGTTGACCGATAACAAGATATCCCCTGGTTGTAAACTCATCAAGTCTTGGTTGGTATTGTAATTCATCAATTGTCTACTATCGACAATAGATCCACCTTCGTCAGTATTAGCCCCTTCGACCACATTGCCGGTAGCGGTATCGATCTTTGGTGGGATACTATAGTCTGAGCAAATCATTTTCGAAACTTCCAAAAAGTTCAATTTCGTCGCTTTATGATCTTGATGCTTACTAGAGCTGTAACCGTGGGACTTCATTTCAATAAAATCGATTCTTTCATCGGATAACCCCTTAATTCTTGCCTTCAACACGGAGATATTGTTGAATTCGGTCTCCAAAATTCTGACCTTAGGTGGTTTATTCACCGCTTGGAAGTGTAAAATAATATTGATAATGTGTAACACATCAACCCCCATACTGTACGAATAATCAACCGGTTGGTTAGCTTTTTTCCCTCTTTTACTGGCTTCATGATCCACAGAAAATTTAATGGTCGGTCTTTCAGTATTGGCCAAAGAAACATTTTGATTACTGCTAAACACACTGAATCTTAACCACAACCCCAAAATTTTACCAGAACTTGGGTCACACAACACCCCAAAATTACATTTGTTTTGAACGTATTGGTTGTCCACTTTCAATAATTCCAAGTTGCAACATTTGTAAAATGGATTATATGGATTGACTTGGATGTTGTTTGATGATTTGATATCTTTGATCGAGGTTTCCGCCACTGTGAGCTTGAAATTGTTGTCAAACCCAACAAACAAAACCTTTTGGTGCTTTCTTAAGTACACAACGTTGTTGGTGTTGAAGTTTGGAGTTTGGGATTGGAATTGTGGGTCGAAATCAACCAAAGATGGATCGTATTTCAAAATCACATAGTTTTGGAATGGATGCATAAACACCACTTCTGCTGGCAAATATGCTGACTCGTTGAAAATGACCGTGACATCACACAAGTCATGAGGAATATAATATCTTGAGACCAATACATAACCGTTGAAATTGTCAATGATCAACCCGTAACATCTCTTAATAGTATTTGGGAAAGAATCGACACTATATGGGAAATTAACCTCGATCTTTACGAAACTTCTTAAAACGTTCAAAATTTCCGAATTGTTTCTCAAATGACCTAATTCAGAGGCAAGCTCGGATTGATTATATCTCACCACTTTTGGTTTAATAGGAATCGAAGGTAAATAATTAGTTTGTCCAATATCTTGATAATCCCATAACCCAGTTTTATAATTGAATTGGAAAATCTTAAGGGCCTTAAACCAATGCTTATCGATGGTTATGATCTTGGTGATTTGTTCGTTCAAATTCTTGATACATCTATACGATACAGGAACTTTCTTGTAATCTGGAATTCTTCTAATAACATTGACCAAATCATTAAGGTTGAAAATCCCAAAGCCATCAATATTATCAACGATGACATTATCATCACCAATATCGGTGAACGCCCCATAAGAATGGTTCAAAAACACCCCTTGCAATGGTAATACGAAAAATCTTGCCAAGTTATAACTAATGTCATTAAAAGTTGCCCCGCAACATTGAACAAACTTCAAACTGGTAATGGAAAATAAATCTTGGACATCTAAGTTTATTTTAATATTTTCCCCATTTCTTTGTAACACCAAGCTGATGGTCATATCGATGGAATTATCCAAAATTTCTTCTAATTGAATCAACGAACAAATATCAAAATTGTTGACAGAAATCAAAATATCACCTTCCTTGACCTTGCTATGGGCTGGCCCATAAGGTAGAACAACCTTGGCGACCAAAAGACCATTAATATCCGGGAATTTTTCCCTAGCGATACTTTCAATCAAGGTTTGTAAACCCAATTTTCTACATTCATTGAATGTCTTCAACACCCATTGAACTTGGATGGTACCACGATTGATGTTGATTCTGCTTTGGTAGTTCAACGGTTTGGATTGTTGAGCGCCTTGTTGTTTGGCCAAGTTATGATTAAGATCGTCTGGTGATGGATTGTTTGGATCGTAGAAATTGTCCTCTTCTTCATAGGTCTTTACTGGCACTTGTTTGAATAATGATCCAGTCTCCATATGTTGCTGGATATCTTGAAGGATGGTTTGGGCTCTGTATAATGGTAATAAGAAGTTAGTGGAGGTAGACGTATCATTGTTATTGATAAAACTAGCGGTTTCCAACGCAATAACAAACCCGTTGATATCAATAACTGGGGACCCACAAGTCAAGAAGAACTGATCTTTTTTGTCCTTGGCATCATTCTTGAACGCATTATATGTCAAGGCTTGCATGTATTCGGTGTTGAAATCGTTGTATGACAAGAATTGACCAGAACCATAAATTGGTGCATTACAATCCAATCGAGAGATGAAACCGTTGAGGACGATTAAATTGTTTTCCTCATGATCGTAATCATTCAAATTGTTGTTCAACGAGAAAATTTTGAATTCACAACCGAGCTTCACCAAATTTGGAGATAATTCTAGCCCTTGAATCTTTAAAAACTTAATTTTGGAAACGTCAAACTTCAAAATCATGAAATCATGGGTAGGATCAATATATAAAGGCTTAACCAACACTTCTTCAAAGTTATTGAAAATGGCGATGATTTGGATCGGACCGTTACCGATGATTTTTTTACATGTCAAGATCAACCCACTTGTATCATCGACAATGAAACCCAAAGTTTTGAAAATACCGGTTTGTTCGGTATCATAATTATGAACCTTGGTGAATTTCAAGATCACGATTGATTTTGCCACTTTGGTAATGACGTTCTGCCAAGCTAAATCTCTAAAATGGACAGCATTCAAATCACCACTGGTAGGGGTGCCTGGTTCATATTCTTCTTCTTCACCGTTTGGTAAATACATCGATCTCATATCGTCTAACACCGACCCGCCGGCGATAGAACCCCCCGCACCTCTATATATAGAGTTTCTTGGGTCATTAATGGAAGTGGAATCCAATGAAGGCATATTGAAAGTAGATAACGACACCGAAGATTCGTTGAAATTCGAGTTGATCGGACTATTGTAATTTGGTTCATTCATATGGGATGAATCGGCCGAAGAATCGCCTGAAGAACTTGGGGGAAGCATGTTATAGTTAGTTCTGTAAGGTATTCCTTGAGAAGATTCGGAAGCAGCGAAAGAGGTTCTGTTGTTTTGAAGGAACGAGTTTCTTCCGTACCCTTGTGGTGGCATCCCTCCACCGCCCATCTGAGAGCTCTGTTGAGACCTTAAGTAGGCAAGCTCCTGCTCAGAGAACGACTGTTTATCCCTAGATCTGAACTTGTCCAACATCGATCTAACTGGTAAGAGAGTGTAATATAGATATGGTGGCTAATAACAATATGAAAGATAGCCGAGGAAAAAAAAAAAAAAGGACAGGCCAAAAGATAAAAAAAAAAGAAAGAGAACAAACTATTAGAGATCAATGCATGAAATCTTCATCTAAAACACCCAAAGGACAGCAAAGGTGTAACCCGGTGCCCGGTCTCTAATACGCAGGGGCGTTCTAGCCACAAATTCCAACATGACACGATAACAAATATTAAAAACCATTCATTAATAATAGGGAAAGAAGATAGATATATAGATAAATAGACATAAAGATAAGGAGGGTGTGTTTGCGGGATAATAAAAGAGAGAAAGAGAGAAAGTAAGAAAGAAAGAAAAGAAATTCATGATTTAGACTACTGAATAAATGCATTCAAGCTTGTCTGCTCTTTGGCTTCTTCTTTTCAGCTTCAATTTTCTTCTCCTCTTCAATCTTATCGACATACACCTTGATTTCTTCATTTGTCATTCTTTTGATGCTAGTTGGGGTCATGACACTGATTTCAATGTTCTTGGCCCCGGTTTGCACAACTTCCAATAATGATTTAACAGCCAAAGTGATGGTTTCTTCTTCAGTCATGTTTTCAACGTAATTCTTTTCTAAAAATTCACGAACTGTCTTAGAGTTCTTACCTATGGAATTGGCCTTCCAGCTACTAAACACCCCACTTGGTTCGGTTTGATACAACTTTGGCACGGTATCATTTGTATCAAAACCAGCAATCAAGGTAGAAAGACCAAATGGTCTAACACCACCAGATTGAGTGTATTTCTGTTGGACACCAGCAATGTATCTGGTGATGTAATCTATGCTCACGGAATCTTCCAAGTTCAATTTATGTGATTGAGCTTCCACTCTGGCCTTATCTATCAAAATTCTAGAGTCAGCGTTTAAGCCCGCAAAGGATAACAAGACGTGGTCATCAATTTTGCAAATCTTAGATGGGGTGGTTCTTGGGTCTTGTAATTTCAAAGTACTTCTTCTTTCACACCCTAATACCACACAACCTTTACCTTTGACACCAACAGAACAGGTACCTCTCTTAACCGCTTCGGAAGCGTATTCAACCTCTATAAATGGATGTTAGTAGTGTCCTAATTGAAAAAGCTAAAGACTAAAAAAAGAGTTCAAATATAATCGTGGTTGGTCGCATCGCGGTTGAATAACCAGAGAATTAATCAAACATGGAATATGCAATTTGGTTTATCAAGGTAATAATTGATTCACACCATAAATTCAAACAAAGTTCTTCCAGAGAACTAAGAAAAATCAAAAAGGAAGTATGAAAAAGGTATAATTGGAAGAATAATAACGTACGGAAAACATGTCCATCAGGACTATATGAGTAGATGTTAGTAAGTGGCAATAAATATGTCGCACAAACATGCTTTTCTTATACTATAATTGCCCAATAGGCAATCAGATTCCATTGACACGACAGAACATACCTGAAGATAGACAAAGCACGATCGTAACCACTCATTTTTATAAATCGGGAAATATGGCGTAGTTATTTGTTGATAATAATGCTTACACCGTCTCTTGGAGGCAAAATTCCACTATTGGGATTTTTGGAGGGCTGTTTTTCAAGTCGGAGGCAGCTGACAGGAGGGTAAATCGTCTGGCAGTTTTTTTTTCTTCTTTGTGAGTACCATGAGGGCGGATCTTTAATTATTTTTTTTTTTATTATATCTTATGGCCTTTCTTTTTCTTTTTTTTTTTTTTTTCTTTAAATTAATCCAATTTCATATATCAGAATAGTTAGTATATTCTACAAATAATAATCATGATTACTCCATTCTTTGAAGCATCACAAGATGATGAGTTCTTGGTTGTGAAAATAAAAATCCCAAACTTGAAATTCAATAATAATAAGTCTCTTCTGTTGACTATTGATGGCCAACTATTTATCTTTCATCTCACACCGTATTATCTCAGACTAAGATTCAGCCAGGAATTATTGAATGAAGATGATTTACCGGAATTCGACTTACAAACTGGAGAAGAGATTATCAAAAGAAGACAAACCAGATATGACATGGATACCGAGAATTTGGTGATATCGTTACCTAAAAAGACTAAAGGAGAATTCTTCACTGACTTGGAATTCGTTCATAAATTGATGTCCAATGCCATCGAGGTTAAACTACCAACTGTAACGACAAATGAAGATGATATTGAAATGAAAGAAGTCCAAACGACAACACTGTCGTCAGACTCTAATGACAAACAACCATCGGCCCAGCAGCAGACCAAATTGATTGAAGAAATCGATATCAACAACCCAAAGTTAACCACCAACGATATTAAACAACATATAGAGAATTTTGAAAACTTGACCGGGAAAGAGTTCAACTGGCAATTCAAACAAGATTTCAATAAACAAGAAATAACCAACCCAAACATTCATTATGGTTTCAACGATTCATACAATACAGTCATTGAGAATTCCGTGATTAACGGATCGAATGACATTAATGAATTGTCCAATCCTGGAACATTAACTGCTAATGAACGTATCGTGGAAAGAAGAGTCAAGGAAAATTACTCATTTAATGAAGATTTTTACGTTGCTAATTATCTATTGGAAAAGTATGGGGCCCAAGACAACGACTACGACTATGAAATGTTGAACAATTCAATTGAATGGAAAAGCCCAATAAAGACAAAATGGTTGAAACATCAAAAACAAGCGATGGATAAATCGTCTTTACCTGATGTTCAATACTCCAAGGAGTTGAAACAGTTGATGATTGATTTGCCAAAGAGCAAGAGCACCTATGAAATCAAAGACCTTGATTCGATATATTACGCGATTGTTGCTATACTTTTTGCATCCAATTTGAATTCACGGATAAATTGCGGAGAGGATAATGTCGATTCTGCTTGGTTAATCGGTAAAATTGTTCCACAATTTTCATACTTGGACAATGAATTTATTTCTGATGAAAATGAAGAGAAAGTAGTTGAAGTACCAAATATCAAGATTCATTCTGAACCACAAGAGGGATTAATGAAGGAGATTTCCACCACCAATTATACCACCCCAGCAACCCAAGTATCGGGTTCTTCTCTTTCACTCAGCAAATTGAAAGATTTGCTCATTATTTTGGTTAAAAGATCTTTGATATATCCTCTTTTCAGAAACTACAACTTGATAACGAAAGTTCTTGAGGATACTTATTTCTCTTTGCGATTTGGGTTGAAAAAAATTATTGAAAGCTTATTGATCACCAGGGAATTGTTCCGTAAACATTCCAATTACTACGTCTACAATATCATTTGGTTTAATGATTTGTTAGATTTCTTGATCGTTAAAGTGGACACAGATCTTGTGAACAATAACATCATTAGAAGATTGAGCCATGTTTTCCATGGAATCACCAAAGACTTGAAGAAATCAGATATTGTTTTTGAAAAATTGAATATGGGGGAAGATTTTGATGAGGAAGTGAGTACAGATAAGAAAGCTGAAGAAGATCAAGAAGATATTGAGTTGCTTGAAACCACCGATTTGGAACAATTGGAAATCATCGCAGAAGAATTATATAGGGATTCACAAAACCAGGGATAAAAACAGTTATACGTTTTCTTGTTTTAAATTGGATTGAATTATTTTCTTTGATTGAAACCTTAGCCCTTTCTGTAGCTACCCTCAATGTATTTTATCTCCCCACGACGATATGCTTTACAAAAGCGCTGGATTTTCAATATATTATTTACAGGAGCATTATCTTACCATAGATACAAGCGTAATGAGTAATCCTGCTTGTCCTTGCTACGTCTTTATAACAACACTTTCTTAATCATGAACTGGTGTATCATATCGGAGTTGGAAATTTATTTCTTTTTTTTTTTCCAACTTTCAAACGATTCCCCAATAGCTTGACTATTGAACATGAGATATTAATGTACGAATATCCAAATTTAAACACAAAGCAGAAAATAAAAATAAATAAAAAAAACAGACAAAAACCCCGGAACTTTATCAACATAGACGATGGATACACCAGCTTTGCGAACCACATTTATTATTCTCCACGTGATCGCAGTTACGCAGCCCGTGGCACATCACCATAAAGTGAAAAATTCAAAAACCAACCTCTACAATATTACCCTTGAATATTTTGACCGAACCCCAGATTCCCATTCTTTCTCCATCTCTTTTCCTGTTATTCTTTTTTTTTGTCCCTGTCATATATTTTTATAAAAATGTCTAGTGCTACTCTCAGATCAAACTACCGTCGTCTTTATCGTGAGCTTTTGCGTCAAAACAAAAGGATTTACGAATTGCATAAGGCTGATGAATCAAAGAAACATGATGCTCTTTTAAAATACCAAAGAATAAACTTGATTCGTGATGGTAAGAGACCAGAAGAAATCGATCAAATCATGAAGATCCGCAAAGATACTATTGAACAACAACAACTCAAAGAAAAACTCAAGGGGAAGTTTATCAATTCTTTAGGGTTCGCGGACAATAACCTACGCTCGATACTTCATTTGAAAGACCTTGAAGAACAAAGCGCCATTCAGCTAACTTACATCACCGAAACATTTCTTAAATCCCAAAGAACTTATGAAGAATTAGTGCAAAGATATAACCCTGGAATGACTATGTCTCAAGAAGAAAAAGTCAAGAAGACTGCTAGAAGGGTTGGTTTGGACGTTCCAGATGCTTATAATTAGATATGGATGGATAGGATACCCTTGTAAATAATATTTTTACTTAATTATAATTCCACCCAGTATTGAACATTACAGTGCCAAAACCGTAAAGTATTACGCATTCTTAAACTCTAGAAAAATAAAATGGATGTATGAAATCAATATTAGATTTAAAACCTTTCAAAAAAAATTAACTAACTAACGAAAAAGTGGTGAAAAAGAAATAATAATAAGCAGAAGAAGCAAATCATAATAAAATGGTCTTCCTTTTTTTTTTTTCTCGTTTTCTTATTCTATTTGTTGCTTTTCCAATCACTAGTTCCAAAATTTGTAATGTTTTACACCACCAAATAGCCTCAGTGAAAAGCAAAACAAAAACTCAAGAGAAGACAATCAACTGTATCTCTAATTGATCAAGTTTTCTTTCCCTTAAAAAAAGAAGTAACCCAGTAAAACAAACGAAAAAAAAAAAGACAGAAAAAAATTGAAAAAAATTAATGAAGAAGTAAAAAAACAAAAACTATATAAAGCAGTGTAGATTAGCACGAATAATCTAATCGTGAGCATCAATCACAGCGTTCTTACCAACCTCGAGTTGATTCATATTTTGGATGACCGTAGGGGTGACTGTAGAATCAGCTTCCTCCATTTCATCTGGAACAGCATCACTGTCATTTTTCAAGATATCTGGGTGTGCCTCAAGCATAGTTTCAATTTTGGTGATAATTTCCTTCGAAGTCAAAGCACCTTTACCATTGTTGTCACCGGACGCACCGACGGTCGGGTCTTCCTTAAGTAAAGTATTATAAGCCTCCATGATGTCGCTTGGAACGGTGGCAAATTCCGCATGGTTATCAATCAAGACATTAAGAACTTCAATCGACAACAAGTACCCATCACCAGCCTCGGTATTAGCTCGTAAAATACTTGCACCACTTTGGCCCGCAGTGGTGGCTGGTTCATTAGTTGGTTTCTTGTACAAGACGTTTGGCGCCAAAACGGTGGCCAAGTTGTGAGAATTCATCTTTGATCCAGTATTCTCATCAATATAAGAAAAAGAAGCCACCCAATTGAAGAAGGAAAACAAAACTTCAAGTAGATCTCTATTGCATTTAGGTAATATTGAAATGACCAACTTTAAAATCCGTTTTCTTAAAATCGTATCATCATACTTTTGTGATTCAATCCATAATTCATAGAGTTTGAATGTAAATAATGGATCAGGCATTTCTCTAAGGAATTTTTTCATTAGGGCAGATAATTGAATTTGAGTTTCATTGTCAAAGTCTGGCAATTTTTCTGGGTGTTCATTGATGGCCTCAGTCAATTCTCTCAATCGTCTTATATTACCATTTTTACGGAAAATACCTTCCACGGACATGTCTTTTTGGCGTAAAGCAGCCAAACAATCCTCAATAAACGCGGGAATTGTAACCACTTTCGGCCCAACAGCTTTTTCACTATCAGTACCATACTTCTCGGTGAGCTCTTCTAGAGGGGCCCCAAAAACTTTTGGACCTTTATAATTTGACTTTTTACCAGATCCTTTAATTCTTGTCCAGAAAGTTTGTTGCTTTCTAGTAGGGATCAATTCTAATAACTTTTCCACAGTAAAGGTTGCGGAAACCACCTTCATTAACGCAATAATCGAAATATGTCGAATGATGAAATGCTCCTCAGTAGACAACTCAGAGTAATACTTGCCGATTCTTGGGGCACTTGCTTGCTTGGAACCAGCTACCTTGCTATTACCACCGGTGGTTTTGCCAATATATTTGGTGACGGCATTATCCTCTTTGTTAAGCGGTAAATTTCTGGCATGTTTGAAAGCATTTGGAAGTAATTGTCTAGTCTCTTCGGCCGATACAATTCTGTGGATATCATCGAGAGCCAATCTACCGCCTCTCAAAAGATTAGTGACCACTGTAGCAGAAGCAGACGTATCAGGACCATCATCTTCCTGAATTTCAAGTTTTGAATTGTCGTATAAATGCAAAGATTTCTTATTATCAGTGATATCATCTTGATTTGCCATGCCTGCAGTGTTAGGCAATGGGGCATTGAGAATTGTAGATTTTCTGAAAACACCAGCCGCTGATTTATTGTGCTGCTGTTCCTGTTGACGAGAAGATTTCATTCGTTTGATATTAGTGACAATTTCAGAGTTGATAGTATCATTAGGGCGTTTTTCAATATTTCTATCATTTTGAGAGTTTTTCTCAATGACATATTTTACTCGGACCAACGCGATTTCACTGATATACACGATTTGCATCAATTTACTGACATATTCAAACCCATATTGACAACTTGGATCATTTAAATAGCCGGTACAAGAAGCACACAATACCCGATTGCTATTCACACTGAACGCCGCATTTTGTAGATTCCGTTCACTAATTAGCTCCCTACAATTACCACATTTTAGACAATTGAGATGCCATCTCATACTATTTGCTTTGTTGAACCTCACACATTGTTCTTCAATTGTTTCCATACAATGGAAACATGAGTCGGTTGAGCTGACCGGAACAAGTGGCGAAATAGTTTGGAACGCATCAGTTTTGTTGGTGATATTGGAATGATTACTGATTTCTTTCAAAAATCTGTCCGTGGCAACTTGACTATGGACAATTCTGTTGTATTCTAAAACGTTAGTTAATCCACATGTAACGATTAATTTCAAATAATTAGCGAGCCCAGTTATTATTGAGATCAATCTTTTCGAAACCCCTACTCCACTACTGTCAAATCCTCCTCCACTATTGGCAGAGTTTTTCTTAAGGAATGCCAAATATGACATCAATTTTGCAGAGAAATTTCTAGGTTTGTTTTGTAGTGCAACATATTTTGTTTTCAACGGGACATAATTCTGTTCACCATCGATACTAGTAATTTTGTTATGTTCTTCATCTCTAACTTTTTGCAATACGTCTTCAATTTGCAAATCATTGATCGCATCAAACGCCTTAAACAAGCACTCTGCTTTCAATACTAGCTTAGCAGCAATATTCAAACCTCCTGCTTGATTACCATTAATTCCAAATTCCAACATTGCAATGATATACGACGCAACATCCTCTTCATAAGTGGATAATGTAGACCATATTTTTGATATCAATGATAGATCAATACTGAAGTTATCGATTTCGATCTGCGAAGGATTCAAACAATCAACAGTTATCAAAACATTCCAAAATCTATAGCACATGAAACATTCTGGATGCCATTGTTGGTATCTACCACCTTTGAAAACTTCAATAAATTGTTTAAGAATTGGAGTATTGCAACTTTCACAGTGTTTAGCAAATAACTTTGAATAATGATAATGACAGTAGATCCCCTTATCATGTTCATAAAAACTTTCGTCAGTCTCAAACACTTTACTACAAATGACACATGTGAAATGTTCCAAATGGTATTTATGGCCAATGGCCGTAATGTAAGAACCCCTTAAAGCTTGGTTACAATTGTAACAAATCAAGTCTAAATTCTTGAAATAATCATATTCACATAATGGTACCTGGATCTTCTCACCATTTATGACTTGTTCTGAGGGGAAAAATTTCGATGAACATGGCTGATTACACTCGGTACATCTGAAACAGTCAATGTGGTAAGTCATGCCCATAGCTCTAACAAACTGGCCAGCAATTGGATTAGAGCATTTGGCACAGGTCTTTCGTGGTTTTCTGTTGGAAGTTATCAATGAAGGGTCACTGTTAGAAACTTGTTGAGCCGGTAGTAATCCCCCGTTATAAGTTTCATTGTCAGCTGGTAAATCTGTCCCTGATTGTGTAACAATCTGTTTGTAATGACTCGGAAGTCCCAACCCCTGTTTTTGAAACTCTATTAATGAAGGAGCGGGCTTTGATTTCCTTTTGTCAGTGGATGAAAGGTTTTCTGAAGAAATGTCATCACCCGGTAACGGAGGTATAAAGTCTAACCAATTCTGCAGCTTCAGACGATGTTGTTGCTGTTGTAGGAATGGTACTGGAGGGTGTTGATGAGAGTGTGCTTGCGGTTCGTTAAGCTTTCCAGAATTGTTGATCATAGAAATTCGCGAAGATTGGTACACCACCTTATGAGGAGAGCTCATTCTTGGGGGACTAGCAGTAGTATCATTATTAGTTCTTTTGGGGCTTGGATGTGAATAGCTTGGAGCTCTTGTTCTAGAGTTGGTATGATGAGTTTTGAAATCGGTACTAGGTTTCCTCAGGGAACTGTTACCATTAAGTATCAAGTTATTTTGATGTGAATAGTCGTGGTTTTTTATGTCCGAACCAAACACTTGTGAAAAATGCTGTAGTCTTGTTGGATCGTTCATTTTGATAACCGAGGATGATTATATAAATGAGCAGGCCACAATCTTGGAGTTTTCCTGGTGTTGTGCCTTTGAATATTTGGCCTTTTCTTTCGTTCTTTGTATTGATTTATTTTTGCTAACCTGATAACTTTTTGCGCACTTCAATAACAAAACAAGATTTGGGTTCGCCAACTGAGGGAGTCGTATAGAAACGTTCTTGTTCTATTTGAGTTGCTTTGAAATAACAACTCTCGTCTTCTTTTCTAGATATCTATATTTAGATGTTTCCCTTTTTTTTTTTTGTTCAAATCGATGAAAAAAAAAAAACCGTGGTAAATCAACGCTGTGATTTCCGTCCGGTATTATAGACGCTAGAAGACCAGCCCAGTGAAAACAAAACAAAACAAAAAAGATTAAAAATCCTGATCAAGAGGATTGGTATTAGGCTGAGAAAAACACAGTAGAAGAAGATAAAGATAACGACCACTTTGGTAGATGGTTTAGGGTGATTTGTGTGTGTTTTCTTTATTTTTTTTGACACGAAACCTATGATACAATCGACACGGCACATAACCTCACAGTCTTCAGTGCTTGTGGCTAGTGGATCGTCTATCAATCTCCAGGTAATTAGGTACTAGTTACTCAAATATTGTTCCCCGAATCTTTGTCTGCTTATTTTCGGTTGGTTTTGATCGATTTGGAGGTTCTTTGCATCTTCTTTTCGAATGCGTCGTTTATTAAACTGTCAAAAGCGGACATACAAAGAGGCTTTTTTTGTAAATTCTTTGAAGAAAAGCTGCTACGGGCTTCCTCCTTGCCTGAACAATTGCCTAACATTTATATCATTATGATTAGTTTTACTGGTTATATTTATGAGTAGTTTCAACAGCACAGTTACAAACAGGTTTCTTTACGATTGGCAAAGAGCTCTAAATGATATTTGATTATTGTGAATGAAAATTTCTAAGAGAACGAGAAGAAAGCCACACTGAAAGCTTTTATTACCAACAGTAGTTTGCTATAATATATAATATCAGGCTATAACTTAGAGAGCAGAGGAATTGAATGCGTAGCAGATTTCCATTCATAATTTGAGTGATTCGTGCAAGATCATTTAAAAAACTATTCACATTCCAAAATGATCAAGTGGCTGAGATTGGGGAAACATTTTCGTCATTCTTATTGGCCTGATATTGTATTTGTGCTTCCAGCATCTACCACTCTCTGTTTCTCTGAAGTTTATTAAAAATAACACACTTTTTTATAAAGTATCTAAAACATCATAATTTTCAACAGTGTATTTATACACAATTGCAGCCATGAATGCGGTTCATTTTCACCAATGCCTCATTTATTCGCTGCCTCTCACATGGGGTTTCAATCAGATGGTGGTCCCTCGTATTCTCCACCAATCTTCAAATAACTGGGCACATACTCGGCTAAACGCTCTCTGGAACTCTCTGCGTTATCTTTAAAGTGCTTGAAATAGTCCTTGATGCTCAATACTGACTCATCATTATCCGAGTTCATCCTATGGTTCCTTAGGCCAATAATCACATTTCCCGCTACCACCAACAATACGATTACTGCAATTATGAGCTTCCAATTCAATCTCCGTAAAAAATAAGTTGATACTCTTCTGGATAATGAGAGTTGGCTGGTGTATTTATAGCTGTTTTGGGCTTCGATATCGCTATCAACAACATCATCATCATCGTAATTTGAATTCAAGGGTGTATCGGTGGAGGTCCTTTGAATTGAGGGTCCAGTCAAGTCTTGTAGTTGGTACTGGTTTGCTGTCATAGTGTGATCTCTATATCTGGAAAGAAGATATGCATATAATTCTTGTAGAACAATGCAAAAACAACAAAAACAACAAAAACAACAAGAAAAAAAAACCACCAACAGCGGATGTGTCAAATAATAATTAATTAAACAAATTCACACGGCAACTGATATTATTACAAATAAAAACCTTAGGGTGGGGGATAACGGCCAGGACCCGTCTGCTGGGTGTGGTTTCTGCATATGTACACAGATATGTGCATAAGGGCAACCTGTCGCTGGCGACTGTTGGACGGCGCCGCGTAGCAATTTCATGTTTTCTGGCAAACGGAAAAAAAAAAAAAATCCTTGGAGGAATCCTTTGGGATAACGGGTGAGCACAGTCTTCGCAAAAAAAAAAACATCCTTGTCCTGTAAGGGTTTGCTTTCACTTGTTTCTTCAACCAATTCCCATCCATATTTAAAATACAATATCATACAGCCATATCACATTCTCCTTCCGGAAATTTCACAAGCATCATTCATACCATATTGTTTGCGTTATTGCTTTGACAAAAGGACCCTCCCAGTTTTTCTTACCACCTCATCGATCACCCCTGCTTGAGATCAGTCTCCAAGACCTTTTTTTTTTGTCTTGATAGAACAACATTGTTATTGAAATAGTCAACATCACAAAATGCTTTCATGGAAAAAGAAGATCAAAGACCACATGAAGAAGGATGGTTCCAAAGAAAATTTGGCCAATCCTACCGAATCGTTGTCTCCAGTGATATCATCAAACAGTAAAAACTCACTTAACAGCTCAGCCAACCTCACCGACGCCGTCAACAATTTGTCCTTAAACGACCAGCATAGTAATACAATCACCGGTAATGGTCCTAACAAAAGCACCTCCGGTGACGATGTCAATACTGCTAACAACAGCACCATCTCCGAACATCATGGTGAAGCATCATCAAAAAGCGACTCAACTGCCGCCGCAGCGGCTGCCGCTGCCGCTGCTGCTGCGTCATTGGTAAATGACATCGCCACTACAGTGAGACCTGGATGTTTAACTGTCAAATTATATTCTGGTAAGGATTTCAAATTACCATTTGAATTGATCTTAAATGACTTTATTTTACAAAAAATTGCCAGTTGTGCTGATGATTGTGATAAAGAATTATTGGCCAGAAACATCAAGCAATCGGTGGAAGATGCCCAAGTCGATCTATTATCAGGAGAATTGGGTACCCAGTGCTTACCGGCAATTGTTTCGGTTCCAAATTCTTCTGATGATCAGTCAGGGGTTAGAAATCCTTTGGTTTATATCACCGTCGAGTTTGACAAGAACGTTTCTTTGGTACAACCATCCAGCGGGCTAATTGCCAACCCAGATTTCAATAATGTGTCATCATTCGATGTCAATGGAAACGGCTTATTGATAATTCAAATCTTTGTCAAGATCCCAAACATTTTAATCCCAAAGAAATCGACGTATCTTCTCAACCCAAAAGCACCTTCACAGGATATTCTTATTGGGTCGATTAAGATTCCATTGAACTTAAATTATACCAGCAAGGAAAGAATCTTGGATCATGAATGGTTGAATTTGACTTTGCCTTCAGATACAGGATCTACCACAACTATTGGCGGGGCGTTGAATTTGACCATTGAATTTAGACCAAATAAAAGTAACAAATCTTTGACCATTGATGATTTTGATTTGTTGAAAGTCATTGGTAAAGGTTCGTTTGGTAAGGTGATGCAGGTTCGCAAAAAGGATACTCAGCGTGTGTATGCCTTGAAGAGTATTAGAAAAGCTCATATTGTGGCAAAATTGGAAGTTACCCATACGTTAGCCGAAAGAAACGTATTGGTCGAAGTCAACAACCCTTTTATTGTTTCAGTCAAATTTTGCTTCCAGTCCCCTGATAAACTCTATTTTGTGTTGGATTTCATCAATGGTGGTGAATTGTTCCACCATTTGCAAAGAGAAGGACGGTTTTCTTTGGATCGTTCGAGATTTTATATTTGTGAATTGTTGTCAGCCATCGAGCATCTTCATAGCTTGGATGTCATTTACCGAGACTTGAAACCAGAAAACATTTTGTTAGATTATCAAGGTCACATTGCTCTTTGTGATTTTGGATTGTGTAAAATGGATATGAAATTGACCGACAGAACTGACACCTTCTGTGGGACTCCCGAATATTTAGCGCCAGAACTACTTTTGGGTCAGGGTTACACTAGATCCGTGGATTGGTGGACTTTGGGGATTTTGCTTTATGAAATGTTGACGGGATTACCACCATTTTACGACGAGAACATCCCAAGAATGTACAAAAAGATTTTGGGTGATACTCTCAAATTTCCAGAGATGTTTGATTTGCAAGCTAAAGATTTACTTGTGAAATTGCTCGATCGTAATCCAGACAAGAGATTGGGTGTCAAGGGGTCCGATGAAATCAAACAGCATCCATTTTTCAAAGACGTTGATTGGGTGAAATTGAACAATAGAGGATATGTGCCACCTTTTAAACCACCGGTATCAGGGGCATTTGATACCAAGAATTTCGACAGTGAATTCACCAGCGAAATTCCCGCCGATTCGGTGGTCAATGATCATTTGACCAGATCAATGCAAAAGCAATTCGAAGGATGGACTTATGTTGGTGAAAGTAAATTGAATGCTGGTAATTGATTGATGAATCTCTAGGCATGTTTTTTTTTTTTTTTTAGTTTTGTTTTGGATTGTTCTTTTTTTTTTTAAAGAAAAATTATTTTATTTACGCTTGTTACTGTTTTCTTTTTAGCATCTGCAAAATTTCTCTCAGTTTTTTTTTTTTTTGTTTCTCTCTCTCTCTCTCTCTCTCTCTCTCAGAATCTTTGTTCGCTTGTCTGGGATTACTTTTTTTTGTACAATAATAGAGTTAGATATCTTCACATACCATCATCCATGCATGAAACTGTTTACTGATTTTCATTTGTTTGTATTTTGTAATAATGGCTGTTCAAGGCTTGTAATGAATAGTAAAGATTAATCATTACTTCAAGGAATACCTTACTTAGGTCACAAATTTTTCAAAAGTATCTAGAACATTGATTATTAGATAGCTTTTTGGAATATCCATTTGCTGAAGCATTTTGTATGAAAAGAAAAGTCAAACATTGTAGGAAAAAACATAAGAATTAAAAGCACAGCAGAAGCTAATAAATGAATCATAAAAATGGCAAGAAGCAAAAAAGAAATAATGATAATAATGATAATAATAATGATAATAATGATAAAAGAGGACAGTAATAATACAATATTTGAGAATTGAAATGTGATTCACGACATCAGTATCAAACTGGTTTTATTGTGAATAGACGAAAAATTATTTTGTTTTAAATGAAAAGAACTTTCACAACATACCAATGGCAGCGACTACTGCAAAACCACCAATGGCAATTCCTTGAATCATCCCACTGTTATCACGGTTGAGATTACCATAAAATGGAACATTCAACTTCAATTGAGCGGCACCAGCTTCACTCTTGACGGTGGCACTACTAGAACTCTTCTTCTTCTTTTTATCTTCAGAAGAGGTGTCCTTCTTCTTCTTCTTTTTAGTAGTGGTTGCGGTGGAGTTCAGACTAGTGGTGCTAATGAAGGTGGTACTGGAAAATGATGATGATGAGCTGGAATTTTGGTAAGTTTGGGTACTGAGGGTGGTCTGCTCAGAGCTGGTATGGGAATGTTTAGCCGAGCTATTTGAGCTGGTAGAAATGATTCTCCAACCACTAGCCATAGAGGAGGAGGAGGAGGAAGAAGAAGAGGAAGAAGAAGAGTCATCATCATCATCGCTATCATCACTATCATCACTATCATCGACGGAGTCTGTAGAAATGGCAGTGATCAAGATATTTCTATTGGAGGTAGTGGAAGTGGCATGGGACAGGGATTTTTTGGAAGTCGAACTACTGGTGGTGGTCACTTGGGTCTTGTCATCGGTATCATCTTCATCACTGGCAGGAATTGCCCCAGGCCTAGCGACACCTGAAGCGATAATTGGAGCAACCGACAATGCCAAAACTGCTATTTGATTTAATTGCATCTTGATGAAAAATATGATTCCTCAAAAAATAAAAAAATTAATTAATAATCTTAAGGTAGAAAATCACTATTATATGAATAATTGTATGAATATGAGAAGAGGAATAAAATAGATTAATACTTATAAATCTTATCAATAAAATACAACAAACAAATAGAATCTGTCCCAAGCCACGATGATAACAATATATATATATATGTGCCACAGCAATGCTACCATTATCCTTTTCAATTTCTTGTGGAATGTTGGAAAAATAACATTGGCGCATATGTACTGAGAACGCCGTAAAACCAATCAACTAAATCTTCATAAGTATGTTACTAAATTGCTAATTTGGTGCCTTAGCATTGCAGAAGATCACCATAATTCAGTACTCATCGATGGGTACGCCGAAAATCCTGATGGTAAAAATAATAATAATAATAATCTACGCCACCCCTACACACCACCATAGACACGAGAAACGTAAAGAGGAGAGATAAAGGAAAAAAATATTCACTCACAATACTCATACGGTTTGTTGGGTGCTTCTAAATCTGCTTCCCATAGAAATAAATCTACCATATGCATGTTGTAATATATTTCTGCGGAGGGGGGTGAGTAGAGCAATATACTACCATATTACTGCGTTTTTTATACTGCGGAACCTTGGTTGTTAATTTCCATAACCATCTATTAATAATAATCATTAAGTTTTCATGACAAAGAAAATCCTCATGAAAGATGATTATTACCAAATATATATATATATAAGAGAACCCGTTTGAATAACAACAGGGTATAATACCCCCTATTTACAGGAGGAGTGCACAATGAAAAGTGGATGAAATTAGAGTATCTCTTTTATTCAAAATTGTCTCTAGTGATCTCTTTTAATGCTTCATCTATCTACTCAAATATCTTATCATATACTGACCCCCCGTTGCCACACTTGAAAGGTGGATTAAATGTGGGAATCACTCTGATGATTGCATATTACCCTGCTCAACGACCCCCACCCAGTCGGGTAGGTTTTTCCTCTCTCACAGATATTTTTTTTTTTTTTCTTGAGGATAGGATACAATAATAAGCTAGAGTAGAGTACATAGCAGCACTATTATTATATATTACCATTATTATCATTTCATCCCTAGTTATTGATAATGTCCCAAACATCAAAGAGTTTTGACCAATGGCAGGAAATTGCGTCCCAGGGCAATATCTTTTCCGACGCTAAACCTTCAAGCAACAACCGAAATAATCACAATAACAATAAGATCTTCTCACATCAACCCAAGACTCTGGAGCAGATACCCAAATCGAGTAACAGCAATAACAATAATAACAATACTGGGTTTTCATTATTTAATAGCCGATCATCGACATTGAATCAATACCCTTTGGATTTCTCCGTGGTTTCTGAAACAACGTCTTTCAAACATGATGTTACTGTCCCATCATCACAAACCACCACCACAGAAACAACACCAGATGGAGGGCTCAATAAGGAATTAGAAGCCAGAAAAATTTTTTATAATATCTTCTTTTGGGCAGGATTCAGACTAGTCACCAACACTGTTTCTCATATCCCGATGTTTGAAGGGTTGATGAAGTCCAATATCGTGATCTACTACAGTCTCCTCGGGTTAGATATCTTGTTTGGGTACAATATAATCTTTGGTTTAGTAGTATTGTTTAGAAATATCAACCCTGCCCCAATTAACATCAGTGTGATAAATGGGAAGAAAGATGTTGAAAACCCATTGACCAACAAAAACCCAGCGCCGTCTTCTTCTTCCTCTTCTTCTAAGACCGCCACCACCGCTGCCAATGATAAACAACAACCTTTGAATATCTTGAAACCCGCTGGATCATCTATGTTCAATAAAAAAAGCGTTATAGATAATAGTCGCTCAGATAACCCAGCTACCGCTTTAAAGCCTACTTCTTTATTCAGCACCGTGCCGAAGCCAGAAACTAAATCTGCTCCATCGACTTTTATGCCTTCTCCTAAATATTATTATCAAATGGGTGCTTTCAACCAGGCGAAGAAATCTTTTTAGAAAACAAATGGTGATGGTATCAATAATAATTTATAGTATAAATCTTGATGAATTTTCTCTGTCTTCTTACAAATTTAAGTTGAAAGGAAAAAAAAAACACAAATCACCAGGAGAGCTAGTAACTTATAGATTGATAGTACAAACATAGTAGTGTAATAAACGTGGTAGCTTATCAGCACATAATAACTGAATTGTTGCAAAAATACGTTAAAAGTTAGTAAAACATTGGTGTAAAATCCCCCAGGTTCCCGCACTGTTAGATTTCTTCGCTCCCCCACACCCCACACGGATTATTCAGAGCCCCAAGAATCCCACATTTAGTACAACGACCCAAATAAACCCATTCAATTAAACAGAATGAATATTTCTTCCTCACTGCTATCACTAGTATTCGCAAGATAGCTTTTCCATCGACTAATAATTCAATAAACTAAAAACCCAAACTTTCCACAAATCCGGCAATCCCTGACCATCAATGTTTCGCTCAAACATCAGTATATACGGATAAACTGACAATCACCAAGCTGTTAACCCATCTTCAGTCGCCAGTACTCTTCGACGCAAAATCACAAGCAGCTTGTAACCCATTCTAATCATCCGCACTCATTAACCCGCAACGCAACACATACTTAACTTCAAAATATCCTAACCGTTGAATTCATTATTCCCATAACACAATGTAATTCCTAAACATAATAATTTTTCACGTACATGGAGTAATATCATATGGACCCCATGCTTCATTCAATAGTAGTAATGTGACTCGGGAAATTGAAACCGGACCTCATAAATTCAACTTCCGGATTTCTCAAGTTTATTCAAACAGAGATCTATCATATATAATACCCATCATTATCATAAGTATTAAATACCACAACACTAAAAAAAAAAAAAGAAAAAAAACCAAAGTCAAAGTATTATCCCATATACTCCTAAATATTAGTTACCCACCAGATCAATTACACATAAAAGGCAATATTTAGAGTTCCTGAAACCTTTGAGATTGCATATTACTTTTTGCAACTGTCAGGGCATTTTTGGTCATAGAAATAACAATAAAACTGGACTGGACTGGACTATTGCACCATATCTTCATGAATTTCATTCGATAAAATTTACTCAAACATTGGGCTAGTTGCATTATTTACAAAACAAGAACTTGGCATGTAGCGAATCATGGGGCAAAATCGATAGTATTGGAATGTGATAAACTATTCTTGAACCATTGACTTATTCATTCATTTCTATTGAAACTTGGAACAACTGGCATGAGAAAGGAAAATGTGGTACACAATGGGGAAAAACTCTGGCATATAAGACCACAATAGATACATTTGGAAAACCCAATGAATATCTCATCATACTTTTTGGACTCTGGATATTGTAATTATATGCAAACCATCAAAGCTAAGGAGGTTGAACCCCTCATATTGGCAACAAAAAAGAATTTAATTGGAATAGATTAGATCATGCTATTATTTGTTTATTTCATCATAGGGCAAGTTGGAGCGTATATGTCTTTCTGCTCTCTGAAATACAAAATCCTAAACCAAAACCTCTACCTACTAACCAAAAAAAAAAAAAAAAAAAGGTTTCGAAGACGACGAGTTATGCCTTCTTTAACATAAGGTCTGGCAAGTTAGAATTAATGGCAATGCAGCACATTCCCAACATAGCTTTGTTTCTAAATGTGCCAGACAGGAATGGTAGCAGTGTTCATACCATTACCAATACCGGTAGTAACTCTACCAATAACGAATTGACCAGTACCCCAGGAATCTCTGAAAGTAGTGACAGAAATGACAGTACCAATAATGATGATGAAAGCACCAATAATAATCATAGGCTTTCTTCCGTATTTTTCACCTCTAAGCATAGCAAACAAAGCACCAAAGAAACAACCAATTTCATAACATGAGACAACGGCACCTTGGAGAACAGTGGCATGAGAATCGTCAGAACCGTTTTGCTTGGTACCATTTGACCTCGTCATTAGCTATTTAGACCAATAAGCTCATATGAAGCATTTAAATGCTTCTGCTGAACCCATATTAGACAACAACAACAACAACAAAAAAAAAGATCCATACAGATACATTATCATCACACAATACATTATCATCGCACCACAAATTCACCCTCAGCGTCACCGCATTGTAATCTCTATCAGGGAAACCAAATAAAAAAAAAAAAAAAAAAAAACAATGGAAAGCATCACCAAATAAACCAATTATTTTTCATTTTAATATATTATAAACACATTAATAATCCTCATGACTTGGAACCTACATCATAATAACCCAACTAAATCCTGGACTGACTTTGATTCTAATCGTAGCTGGGAACGCACACCAGAGCAAACCATCAAAACTCACATCAAATCCTCGATAAAGCAATATTACAGATCATCTTTGTAAAACACTGGCTGTTTGCAAAATATTTGAAAGGCAAAATACCCTAACAAAGAAAGAAGAAAAACGCAGAATTTCCTCCCTTTTATATACTATTTTTTAGGGGGCGAAGAGATGAGGCAATCACACACCCTTGCGATCGATCTGCATGTGATACGATAACATTTCTATAAGAATATATTCGATGCTGATTAGGAAATTATATATCTAAATGTATGCTGAAGGAAAAGAGAATATGAAAAAAATTAAAACCAAAAAGCAGGGGCTAATGATACAAGTCTTGAAACAAATTTTTTTTTTTTAGATGATCTATTGATCTATTGTCCTGTTGAAAATCTGTTCAAACGTCATCTCTTTGTAGATTTCTTCATTTTTGAAAGGACCAACAGGGTTTTGCACGAATTGAACATGAAGATTGACCACTGCATTCTTAAAATCATTCAATCTATCATCAGAGGTGACCTGGGCAGTTCTAGGCTTTTTAACGGATGAAAATTGTGGTTCTACTGCCGGCCGTTTGTTGTGGTTGAAATTAGGAAAGTCCGTGTTATCCACCTTTTTCCCATCAGCCAGCGAAGGAAAGCCTTCTTTACCATAATTTAAAATCGAATGAATAGAAAGAACATTGGACTTGTTACCAATGTTCAATCCGCCAGCAGCAGTCACTGACGGTGATCTGGTGGAAACCGCGGTTGCATCGGGAGTTGCCTTAGTACTACTAGCAAGTGATTTGTGATTCAATTTTTTTTGAGTTTTCCTGTAAATTAAATCTTCTGATAAAGGCAAGTCTTGCAATCGACCAATGTCCAAGGTTTTAGAAAGAACAATATCGGGTCTATCAATGTTAATGATATTTTGAATTATATGGAACATTGAATTGTGCACCATGTGCGACTTGTTTATCGCTTCCAAATGCTGCGTGATTTCTGTATAATTTTCTTGTGGTTCAATATGTGGGGGATTGTGGGTATTTTGATAACTTGAGGTATTATAGGCAAGTTCGTAATTGTGTTTTGTTTCTTGGAACACCGTTGGTGACAAATCAAGCCAGGCATCATTCAAAATGTTCATAGATTCAATAATTGGGGTTTTAAGAGACTTGAAAATAAATCGGATTTTATTGACTTGGATATTCGATACACTTGTTGAGGAAATGATACTGAGAGAATTGCGAAGATTTTCTAATAATTTTTTCTGGTGGTTTCGTTTAATATTTTGAGACACCCGATCGAACTTTTGCAAATTTTGGAAAATGTCTTGACTGATACAGACCAATTTGATGTTGTGGGGAATTAAATAATCTGGAACATTGTGATGGATGCTGCTTTCACATAAAACCAACACTTGATGATCTTCAGTGGCTCCTTGGTGTGATTGAATATCCTGGCTGAGAACTTGTAAATATGATGTGAAAAACTCTTTGGAGGTCCAGCCAGTAGAGGTATTATAATAATTGCAATGTTTGTTTAACGCATTTAATTTTGACGGGTTTGGTGTCAGGCTAATGAAGGATGCTCGACATTTTCGAGTGCCGTCAATGGTTGCACAACAAACCATGGTTAACAATTTGTTTAACAAAAAGGGGATTGAATCATCGGTGGGTGAGAAATTATCGCGGATATCATTTTCGCCGCCACCATTTTCTTCTTCATCATCATCTTCTTCTTCACTTTGTTCTTGACCCGCTTCATCGTCATATTGGTCATCATGCTGTTGCCGTACTTTTTGATCCTGATCTGCTTCTCGTTTTTCATGTTCTTTGATATCATCACAATCTTCATTATCAATTCCATATTTTTCAGCTCGTTCACGGTCCAATAATTGGTATTGCATCAAGTGTACATTGACGAAATAGATATTTTTGGGATCATTCAGATCAAAGATGTTTTTGAGATGTTTCCGATCGTTAATATACACTTGCTTTGTGGCACTTTTCATGTATTTTACCTCGAGATTCTTGATGGAAGTCTTATAAAGTTTTTTGAGTCTATCGCAAGCACTATTGACGAATCCCTCGGCTTCTGTGGGTGACAAATCAAATGAGGGACAAAGTTGATAGAATTTGGTTTTGATGAATGAGTCGGTGATGGGGATTTCATATTTCAAAGCGATTCCGATGTACGTGACCAAGAACTCGTACAACTGCTCGAATTTTGAGTTGAGAACCCGGTAACTGTTTTTAATTCTGTCAGGAACGTCGGCATCAACGATTAATCCTGCGTATTGCTTGGCCAATTTCAAAATGATTGGGTTTTTTTTCCATCGATAAATGTTTCTGCGATATTGAATGTAGAAGTTGAGAGTGTTTTTTGCCCATTCGATGACTTCGAGGTCTTTTTTTCCTTTTAGTTTTTCGGCAACCACCCTGGCCTTCATATCATAGTTTCCTGTCTTTATCAAGTCATGATCTCCAGTGGTGGTGGTAGTTGTGATGGAGTCATTTGGTGATGGATTTTTGGGCACCATTTGAGGAGGTAAGGTAAGGGAAGAAGACGACAAAAAAAAAAAAAGGAAAAAGGAAAAAAAAAAAAAAAGGAAGAACGAAAAGAGAAGAGAAAAAAAAAGAGGAAATAGAGTGGGGGATATAGGGGCGGATCAAGCTCTATCTATATATATTTATATATATATATATAATTTATGTGATGATGATGCTTGTGGTAACCCCAGTATGTATTTAAAGTGTAAATTGTTGAGTCGGCAAAAAAGAACGTTAACACTGGCCAGAAAAAAGAAACAACCTGAACATCATAACAATTGCCAAACCTTAACCGATTTAAGATTTGGATGCCGCGATTGTTCTCAAGGGTTTTTTCCAACCAAAAAACTCCCCGATCATGTACTAAGAGGAAAATCGTACACCCATCTTTAGGTAGCTCACAGAAGGCTGCTTATGTTGTAGCCATCCAACGTCCAAACAATGTCCAAAACAAAAGGACATCGTAAGGTTTTTCTTTTTTTTTTTCTTGGGCTGCTTGGGATAAAAGTTTTGCATTGCATTACCACTGCTAAGCTTATATTGGGTTACCTTATTATCTGACCATCGGAAGATCTAGGCCACGGCTGTTGACCACTGTTGTCAACGAATTTGAGGAATTGGAACCCGCTCACCATATAAATTGCACCACGTGTGGCGATCTATCTATCAGCAATTTACAATGGGCAATATCGTTCACAAGATTGTTGTAATCGGCCACTAATTACAAAACAAAAACAAAAACAAAAAAAGAACCGCTACAACAGTGAATATATTCATAGATGATGAAGACCCTGGTCCTTAAATAACAAGCGGGGGACACTCAGCCACACTTCAGTGATGGGAAATTGGTTTAGAACCTTTGGCTCCTTCCAAGTGCATTTATTATTTGCATGTGGTGCATTGTTATTTGATACTAGTTGTTTCTTCAAAACACACCAGCACTATTTTTCGGTGCAAAGCGCTCATTTTTTTAATTAATGACTTTTTTTTTTTTTCATCGCTTCCTTTTTGTCATTCACATATATACATATGGTTGGTAGGCCTGAACAGCGGCTGCTATCCTTTAACCCGCGATCTGCTAGCACTATTTGTGGTGACCTACTGGACTGTGACTCTTGCGATGTGTCCCAATGATATCATTTAAAAAACTGGCGAATACGAGCAGACCAGGACGTCATCCATGCACCCGCTCACAGATAGAGATCTCATGGGCAGTTGGCTGCTGCTCGGATTATCATTGCCATTAGTGTGGGAAAGGAAAGGGAAGGGACGCCCACCAACGCAATACGTGCACACCAGGTGCAGCCCACGCACCCCCCGCCGCTCTCTATCTCTCTCTTTTTTTTTTTTTCTCTCTCTCTCTCTCGCCGTCGCTAATGCCAGTTAGCAGCACCCAAACTCTATATATCGGAATATTCTGACGCTTGGCATTTCTTATTAGCCTAATTACTTATTCTCCACCAGTATAAATCAACAAATTAACAAACAAACAAACAAACAAACAAACAAACAAATAAATAAATAAATAAATAAATAAATAAATAAATAAATAAATAAATAAATAAATAAATAAATAAATAAATAAATAAATAAATAAATAAATAAATAAATAAATAAATAAATAAATAAATAAATAAATAAATAAATAAATAAATAAATAAATAAATAAATAAATAAATAAATAAATAAATAAATAAATAAATAAATGAACATCACCTGGTGGAGACTCCCCCACCTTTCTGCCTACCTACCGTGCAAGAACCCTTTTTGGTCGTCATCTAATCGGTTTGGTACCTTCTGGTGCAAGGGTTTATACAGTACGTACCAAAATGAGGGTCCTTTTCCCGGTGTTCCTGACGGTTACAGAGTACTCAACTCAAAAATAGACATAAAAACATTATTTCGTAAAAAGAAAAAATCTTAACCCTTTGAAGCTTCGCCGATACATAAACGCTCCGATTGTTTTTGAGGTCTTTTCTTGCACCAGCTGCAAAAAAGAAAAAGAAAAGAAAAGAAAAATAAGAAGGAAACAAAAAGGGGGCTTGAATGTTCCTGGAAGGGAAGTTGAGTAGTTGATGATACCCAGTCAAAAACCTTGTGAACACTACAGAGATTCAAATACAACCCGCCAGCGCACTGCTCTATATCCTTAGTAATTGCTATATATATATATATATATATATATATTATATAATATTATATAACGATCTAGCTACTGTCTCCTAGACTTGTCCTGTCCTACACCGCCCAATGCATGCTGTCTATCTGCCGTGTTATGCAGAGATTGACCGCTTACCCAGCCCCATCTGAACAAACAGGCGATTTTTTAGAGAGAGAGAGAGAGAGAGAGTGTGTGTGTGTGTGTGTGTGTGTGTTGGAATCAACACTGATGTACATTAGAGAACATACTTCGAAGAAATATGTGATCTAGTATCACTTCTTCTTCTTCTTCTTCTTCTTCTTCTTCTTCTTCTTCTTCTTCTTCTTCTTCTTCTTCTTCTTCTTCTTCTTCTTCTTCTTCTTCTTTTTCTTCTTTTTCTTCTTTTTCTTCTTTTTCTTCTCAAAAAGCTCGCCAAGTATGGCTAAGATGATTCTTGTGCAATCTCTCGGCCAACTCTAATAAAAGTCTTGAGGTCCCAGGTTGGTTTATTTCCCCTCCCCCTTTGATTTGTTTCAATTGTTTAGTGGTTGGGCAAGCTCTTTCATGGCCTGCCGACCTTCCGTATATACACCGGATAGGTGAGTTATTTTTATACAAAGTCCGTGCCGGAGGGCACGAGTCTACCAAAATAGGAAGAATAACCATCCATTAGTCCCCTCCCCCCTCCAAGAGCCAATAGCACACACATCTATTTATATGGTGACGAGTCACATATAATATCATGTCAACACTTACCTGGTTTCTAATGAATTAGCGAGATAACAAAGAACCCATGACAATAAAATCTTTCCGAACGGCTATCAACGCTTTTATCGTTCGTTTGAAAGACAATTATCCCGAATTTATTATCAGACTACACCATACTCTTACAAACTCTCATAATGATTTCCAGACTTATTCATCCACCATCACAATATTGATTGATTTGTATACCACCGCTCCATCACCAAACGCCGATGTCATCTTCAAGTCAAACCTCTTGCGGGAAGTGGTAGCTTACCTAAGAGATCTATCCGTTTATGATAAACAAGACAACCTTAATATTAAAGAAGCAATGGTATTGTTTGAGAAATTGCATCCAAAGTTGGCTCTTGAAGAAAAGATGGAATTTGCCAAAGACTACGGACTCGCAACGTATATTTGGGATATTATGATCAATGATGATTCCGATCTTATCCGTCCCCACAAGAAATTGTTCAACTTGTATTTTGGTAATTCTTTTTATCGAATAAATACCCTTGATCAGTGGATCATCGAACAATTCATGATCCCCATATTAAGGAATCCTTCCAATCCACAAAGCACCTCTCTTTGTTTTGAATTCTTATCAAAATTATATTCGAATGTTGTCCCCGACTCCAAGATCACTGCCATTATTTGTGATTTACTAAAACCAATATCCACCAAGTCTTCAAGCTCATCATCTAAGAAATTGGGAATATTCAAAACACACAAAGCCACGCCAAAACCAGAATTCCTTCCACAGCCAGTTCTCATAGACGCCTTGCAATATTTTGCACGGATATTTGAGGCTCATAAAGAATCCATTCCAGATCTTATGAAAATAGAAACCTCCACCAATCTATGGGATTCGGTGTCTTATCTTTTCCAAAAATTCAACACCTCGTTTGCAGTGCAATATCATGTCTTGTACTTTGCTCATTTCTTCTTGATAACCGAACCAAAATTTGATGAGAACGAGGTCAAGAAATTATTATGGTCATCCAATTTTATTACTAGAAATTTACTCGATGCTTATGAAAGTCAAAAGGATCCCACAGTCAGGGGAGATAAATACCCAAAGGATCTATGTGTAGTTATGAATTTTAAATCCCTTCGCAAATATCTACAGAAGTCCAAATCTGATGGCGATAAAATTAATACTGACCAAATGATTGATATTTTGAAATTCATAAACTACCTCTTGGATCATTGGAAATCTGTCAATATCACAACTAAGAATCTGATTCAAGCGATAACTGATTTGGTTGAATTTTGTCTACCAAGGGTTCCTCAAAATGATAAAAGATCTTTAATCAACAAATTATTGGTCATTCTAGACAACGATACTAGCCATGACGACGCTACAATACCGGTAGCACATTTCTATGCCAGACATTCTTTAGACAAGAATTTTGATAAACAGATTGATATCGTATTATTCTTCCCTTATGTGGCAAAAAAGACAAAGAATGTAAAGAAGCGGCTTGAAGAAATTCACGGTAAAAGTCAAATTCTCTGCTTACAAGACCAAGAGGAGTTCACCTTCATGTTAAATTGTTTAGCATCACAATCTTTTAAACAAAAGTACAAGTTACGTGATATGATACGCCAAGGCAATTATCTTAATTTGTTTATCCCCAATATTACTGATTTACATACTGATGATGCCAAAACATTGATGCTCATTTGTTTGGTATTATCACTCGCGTGTTTGGAGTTGGATGAAGAATACTATTCTAATTTGTCACTGCTCCTTGCGAATGTTGGTGACGATGACGTCTTTAAAAGGAGGATCTTGCTGTTTTCTGGAAATGTTATAATAAATTCTAAAAGTCTGAATCCGTTGATCAATCATCCAACTTTTTTAATGGAGATTTATTCTTTAGCGCTAAGTTCCGAAGACCACGACGTGAAAACGCTAGCTTACAAAGTTATTAATTTGCTTGTTGTGTTTCGAGATCCCGAAAAAAAAGATATCTTGAGAGAAATAATCAAGGAGTGGGACTTTTTTAATACTTTGTTCGTTCCTGTCCTTAAAGACCCTCAATCTTTATTGCATGGATCGGTAACCAATTGTCTCGAGAGCCTTGGCAAAATGGGGGACTTCCAGGAAGAATTCGAAACTACCAACGTTATTTCGTTAATGGTGGATTATTTTTGTACTAGACAACAATACGAAAAAAACTTCTTTTACTTTATTGGTGGTTATTTTGGGGAAGACGGTGGCGTTGATGATACTATAAGGAGCATATGTTTATACAAAGGTAATATTTTTAAGACGCTTCCTAAGGCGATTGAATTATCAAAGTCGACGATAGTAGCAAAGAAATTCAAAGAGAATTGTTGGGTATTAACATACTTGTGCCAAATATTTTCTAGCGTGTTAGAGGAGTACCCAGTTTGTGTGAAAGATTTCACCCGAAAGCAGGCTCATGATATTTATTCAATTACGTTGGATATCGTGAGATCGGCCCCGCAAGATACTCTTGACAAAATTGGGATCGATTATATCGTCAAGCTATGGAGAGATTTAGAACTTGATGAAATTCCTGATGAGGATGATTTTTTGAAAACACTTACAAGACTATTTAATGATTGTTTGCCCTATGTTAGTCGTGAGGATGACACTTTGAGAGACGGTTTCACGCATGCGAAGGAAATGATTCAAGATATTCTCACCATCATTACCAAATATATTGGTGACACCCCTAATAAATCGAAGGATTTCCGGGCAGCTTATTATTTCTTTAAACCATTGATGAAGCTTTTAAACCAAAGTGTGCCGGTTTCGCTTACCGTGAGCATATGGCAGTTTTTCTATAAAATCATCCGTGACAGAGCGAATGGTAAAATTGTGGAGTTTTTTTTCGATAATGTGAAAGAACCGGTTGTTCCCTCGTGGGGATCGGTCGTTATGTTGAAACACCTTCGTGGCGAGTATTCGGTCGCTTCGGCAACCATATCGTTTTGTTGGAAAGTCGTCACTTACTATCCTGGTACCGTTTACGCAACGTATATCTTGAAAGACTTTGGGGTCAATGAACTGATGAGTCAATTAAAGGAACGATTTAGGAATGACTTTGAAATTATGAACAGGTTAGAAGATATTGAAAGTGCAGGTTAGGAATAATACTCCTGTAATGGATTGCACGGACTGTGATCTTGCACTATGGAGAATCGCCCCATTGATTATTTCATTTTTTTTTTTGTTTCAGTATTCTTTGAGCCCCTAAGTTTTCCAAAATGTAAATTTTATCAATAATAAAGCTTTCTTTTCTTTTCTTTTTTTCTTTTTTTTTTTTTTTTTGCATAACTAAATGCTCGCAAACAATGTTAATTTTGTGATATCATATTAATTGCGCATTCTTGCAGAAGATTTAGTAATTTTGTGTAAAACGTATTGTTGGCACCACCACAAAAGTAATAATCCTAGTTTTGGTATTACTCGTTTGTGTGAAGATTCTTTTTTATCAGGATATCAAAGGGGTTTCCACTTATCATCAATGAAGAAGGAAGTTCTATTATTATTTATGGATCGTGTGATCCTGTTGTCTAATCTAAATCTCTATAGAGAATTTACACTATCACTCGATTAGCTATGTTAGATATCATATCATCTTGTCATACGGCTATTTTCCAACGCCATCCTCCTTTCTATGTAACAGATGCCCAGGCCAATGAATCCCCTCTGCTAGTGCTTCTGGTGGTGAAAGCATAATAATCAGGGTTTGCCTATTGGTAGTTGTCTGCACCAACACATATCCTGTAAATTTTCTTTGCTGTGTTATTTTGCATGTCTAGCTGATTGCGATGAATATTGTGGTGAATAATGTTGTTGTAAGATAAGTTGTGGTGGAAACTTTGCTAAGATGCACAGCACAGACAGATCTCTAAGAACAAAACAAAAAAAGGAAAGTTGTAATACGGCGGGTGCCCTAACGGTAAAGTCATGCAGTGCAATCCTATGTTTAGGTAATTCACAGAAATCTGCTTATACTATAACCTACCAAACAATGCCAACAAGAAAAGACAATCATTAAGCTTTTTTCGTTTTCGTTTTGGTTTTCGTTTTGGTTTTCTTTTGGAATAAAAGTTTTTCCGATGCATACGTTTAAAATTATTGCCTGATCATCGGAAGCTCTAGACCGTAGCCGCTGGACATCATCTCCATGTGCTATTGTCACACAATTTTCAGCGAAATTTGAGGAAACTCGTGTGACAACAGCATATCGAAGACCCGTCCCTCCAAATATTGTACGGGTGTACTTACTGTCTATACTTCTTGATCTGTAAACTACAAGCTTCATACCATCATCTTGAGCATCGTGAAAGCCAGCAAGTGATTGATGCCAGCAACACCCTAATCATTGGATGGAACTAGCGGAGGACACTCGGCCACACCTCGGCGACAGGCAAAAATGATTTAAAAACATTTGGCTCCTTAGAAATGCATTTATTAATCCGCAGATGGTGCATTGTTAATTGATGCTAGTAGTTCTTCAAAAAAAAAAAAAACATTTCAAAAAGAAAAAAAGAAACAAAAAAGAGACCCAGCAGCACTGCTACTACAAGAGATTCCTTCCAAAACAGGTCAGCATAATATATTGCGAGGGTTACAGGATTTGTGTGTGTGCTCCACAACATAACATAACATCCCTATGATATCATTTGCCCCACCCCTCACCCAACCATTTGTTCTTTTTCCCTTCTCTCCTCGGTCACCAAGGCACCAGCGTTTATGAAGACGTCATACATACATGCGTCTACATACAGATAGACATCTCTCTCTCTCTCTCTCTCTCTGTCTCGAGCACACAGAGATCTCACGTCCCACCGTTTTTGTTGATTGGTCGGTTAAACTGGTACGGTATTGCCTCTCGTGTTGTTATTACCACTTGCGTAGATATGTGATTAATATGTACCAAGTGCAGCTTCTCGCAATAGCAAGAAGTTTTTTGGTTTTTGTTATTAAAAAACAAACACTTCCGTTAGCCCAGACTTTCTCGAGAAACCTTTGTCTTGGCCCCTCTATTATTAATCTAGTCACTGCTGTCCCAACAAAATAAGGACATTTTATCTGAGAGTGACCCCATCGCTCTCTACTTTCTTTTTGTTTTTTTCACAAGCTCTTGGAAAATGTACCACATTTTTGGTATATTCCGTCCCGTTGGTTTCTTCAGATGTGTGGGTTTATATAACACATACCAATATGAAGGGTCTTTTGTCCAGGTGTCCAGGTGTGCTCAACCTCATCGCTAAAAAATATTTTTTTTTTTTTTTTTTCTATGTGAAAAATTTTTGTATCTGCAAAAAAATAATAAGGCACTTGAGTAAGGACATAACCATTCTTCTCATCTCATAATAACAAAAATGGCAGAAGTCACTGATAGAAAGAGAAAAGTGGACCAGGAATCAGACAGTGATTCTGACGCCGAATTGGAAAAGCTCCTTGGAGAAGAAGAAGGGATTGAATATTCTTCTGGATCCGAAGGTGATGATGATGATGATGATGATGATGAACTAGAAAGCGATGCAGAATATATCAATGATGCTATTGCCAATATCCGTATTCGCTCATTGTCTAACTCCACCATTGGATCAGAAGGTAGACCAGAGTTAAAAGAAGGTGAAGTATTGACTGAATTTGCCGATGGCCAACCAAGAATCATTAGACCAGAAATCGACCCTGTTTACGATAGTGATGACAGTGATAAGGAAGATGCCAATGCTATTGGTAACATTCCTTTGTCATTGTACGATGAAATGCCTCATATCGGTTACGATATCAATGGTAAAAGAATTATGAGACCAGCAAAAGGCAGTGCTTTAGACCAACTATTAGAATCGATAGATTTACCAGAAGGTTGGACCGGGTTGTTAGACAAAAACACCGGGTCATCATTAAACTTAACCAAGGAAGAATTGGAATTGATCAAAAAGATTCAGAAAAATGAAAATACCGATGAAAATGTCAACCCATACGAACCAACCATCGAATGGTTCACCTCCGAAAAGGAAATCATGCCATTGACTGCGGTTCCTGAACCAAAAAGAAGATTCGTTCCATCAAAACACGAAGCCAAAAGAATTATGAAGATTGTCAGAGCCATTAGAGAAGGCAGAATTATCCCCCCAGAGAAATTGAAACAACAGCAACAAGATGAAGATGATACTCCAGATTTCGACTTATGGGAAGACGCTCCAGATTCACATGAAGACCATATAATGGTTCTTAGAGCCCCTAAGTTGCCTCCACCAACCAATGACGAGAGTTACAACCCTCCTGAAGAATACTTGCTCAACGACGACGAATTAAAAGAATGGGAAGGGACCGATCCTATTGACCGTACTAGAAACTACGTTCCAAAGAATTATGGCTCCTTAAGAAAGATTCCTGGGTATAAAGAGTCGGTTAGAGAAAGATTTGATAGATCCTTAGACTTATACTTGGCCCCAAGAGTCCGTAAAAATAAGTTGAATATTGACCCAGATTCCTTGATTCCGGATTTACCATCTCCAAAAGATCTTAGACCGTTCCCAATTAGATGTTCGGTCATTTATAAAGGTCATTCTGAAAAGATCAGAACCATTTCTGTCGATCCTTTGGGTCTTTGGTTGGCCACTGGTTCCGACGATGGCTCTGTGATCATCTGGGAAGTTTTAACTGGTAGACAGGTATGGAAGACTCAGTTGATTAACAAAAAGGATAACACCGAAGATCATATTGAAGCAATTGAATGGAACCCAGACCATGAAACTGGTATTTTGGCAGTCACCGTTGGCGAAAACATTTATTTGATCGTTCCTCCAATTTTTGGATTTGACATTGAAAATAACGGGTACTTGAAAATTGAACAAGGGTACGGTTATGAAAAAGGTGGTAATAATAAAACTTCTGGCAACATTGAAGTTGCTGATGATGAAGATGATGATGATGATGATGAAGATGAAGACGATGAAGACGATGAAGCTGAAGAAAAACCTACTAAGAAAAATGGTGGAGCATCGTCTGAAAAGAAGGCCATTGTTGCCAAATGGTTGAAACCTACCGCAAAACAACAAGCCCAAGGAGTGTCACTTATAATCCAGTGTCGTAAAACTGTCAAGAAGCTTTCATGGCACCGTAAGGGTGACTACTTTGTCACCACTTCTCCAAACTCCGGTAACGTTTCTGTGTTGATCCATCAATTATCCAAGCACGTTTCCCAATCACCATTCAAGAAATCCAAGGGGATCATGATGGATGCCAAATTTCATCCATTCAAACCACAACTTTTCGTGGCGTCTCAAAGATTCATCAAGATTTACGACTTGTCGCAACAAGTCCTCGTTAAAAAACTTATGCCGGGGGCTAGATGGCTTAATTCTTTTGATATCCATTCTAGAGGTGATAATGTTATTGTTTCATCCTTTGACAAGAAGGTTCTCTGGCATGATTTGGATTTGGCCAGTACCCCATACAAGATTCTCAGATACCACGAAAAAGCGGTCAGATCTATCAAGTTCCACAAAGGTGGATTACCATTGTGGGCTTCCAGTAGTGATGATGGTACAATCCATGTTTTCCACGGGATGGTTTATGATGATTTGATGACTAATCCTTTGTTGGTGCCATTGAAGAAGCTTACTGGTCACAAGGTGGTGAGTAGTTTGGGTGTTTTGGATGTGGTGTGGCATCCAAAGGAAGCATGGTTGTTCAGTAGTGGTGCTGATGGGTGTGCAAGATTATGGACTACATAGTGTTTTTGGAAGTGGGTATTTCTAATTGTGGTTATCATAATATTTTCTTTAAAATCAGTTTTGTACTTTTAATACTAATGATAAAATAAACATCGTAATTATCAAGAAAGTTGAGATTTATATATAAATATAGAAAGGATATTTATTGGCCCCCGAATGGTTATTATCATAAAATGGGGATATCTTCATTTATCATGCATTATTTTTATTACTAATAATAGTTGATGTAAAGTGAAGTAAGACATCCGTGATTGATTGACTAACTCAAATATTGACTGTGCATAGTCCCCTTGCCTCCAAAAATGACCAAATATTATGGTGATTCCTAGTTAACCATCAACTGTGTTACTCTCCTCAGGCAAATATTTGCTTGCAATTACGTAACTATGATGGCAACTACACACAATCACAATTCCCGAGATATCTTCCGTGAGTCTACCGATAAGCACGCGCACAACCTCAGCAAATAAAATTTAGCAGAAAAAAAAAAAAAAAGCAAATAAAAAAAAAAAAAAAAATTGAGGGGGAGGAGAGAAACACACAATCTTCTTCTTTAATAGTAATTAATAGGATATTTTGTCAATTGTCATCACAATGTCTTCTATTTTGACTTCCACTTTACGTACTGCCGTCAAGCCACAAAACAGATTGAGAAACGCCGTTGGTGTTATTTCTTCTGTTAGAACTAAGGTCACCTTACCAGATTTGGACTGGGATTACGGTGCTTTGGAACCTCACATTTCCGGTAAGATCAACGAATTGCACCACAAGAAGCACCACCAAACTTATGTCAATGGGTTCAATGACGCTAGTGAAAAGTTGTTGGTCGCCGAATCTAACAACGATGCCAAGGCCGCCGTTACTTTACAACAAAACTTGAAATTCCACGGTGGTGGGTTTGTCAACCACAACTTGTTCTGGAAGAACTTGTCTCCAGTGTCTGTCCACGGTGGTGCTCCTCCAACTGGTCAATTGGCCACCCAAATCGAATCTCAATTCGGTTCTTTGGATGGTTTGGTTAAGTTGACCAACTCCAAGTTGGCTGGGATCCAAGGTTCCGGTTGGGCCTTTATTGTTTTCAACAAGGAAAACAACGCCATCGAAGTTGTCCAACGTTACAACCAAGATACCGTTACTGGTCCATTGATTCCTTTGGTGGCCATCGATGCTTGGGAACACGCTTACTACTTGCAATACCAAAACGTCAAGGCCGACTACTTCAAGGCCATCTGGAACGTCATCAACTGGAAGGAAGCGGAATCCCGTTATGCTTCTGCCATTGGTGCTTGAACATTATTCACGTAATCACATTTGGGTTATGCAATAAAATACTATGGTTTTTTAATATTTGATAGATAAAATGTAAGGTAACTTTTTTTATTATTATTATTTTTTTTTTCTGTTTTGTTTTGTTTTGTTTTGTTTTATTTTTTGAAGCAACATTAAATAATTTCTGGCAATTACTAATCAACAAACGGGGACTGGTGTGTCAAAAATGCCCAGACGTAGAATTGAAATATGAATAATATAAAGCGGAAAAGTCGGCGAGAGAATTGAATAAAATGTATATATATAAAACTAAAAAAAATCTAGTAAACAATATCTAAGGGAAATAAACAAAACAATAAAAGAACATCAACAATCAAACAAGAACGACAGAACTTTCACTGGTGTACTTAACTTGTCCTAAAGAAATAGTATTGTCATCTAAGTTGATGAAAGTGTAAGCAGATCTCAAGAAGACGTCTCCCAAAATGACATAATCACCACTACTTTCGACCATCCCAATAGAACATTGTTGAACCCCGTTCTTCATGTAGTAAGAACCATTGGTCAACGAGATATTATACAACATGTCCAGGAATGGCACCTTGATGGTGGTGTCAGCAAACTGGAAACTTAACGGGGTACCCACGGTATCGCATGGAGCGGTATAACTGCCAGCATTAGAGTCATAGGTTCCATATTTTTCAGTATAGTTGCTGTATAAGTCGGATGGGGCATACACTAAGGTGGTACCGGTATCGATCAATGCATCATAAGATTTGGTGGTCAACTCGGTGTTTTCGGCCATGATACCATCCAATTTCACGAAAAGCGCTTTATAAGTGGAACTTTCACTACCGTCGGAGTTTTTCTTCAAGATTGGTAATTTTTGCAAATCTCCTTCATATTTTGCTTCATCGTAGGCCCCAAAGATGATTTGTCCAGAAGTGGCGTCTTCGGAGTTCAAGTATAACGAATAAGAATTGGACGAGGTGATATTGTTCTTCTTCAACAATGCTGGCAAGTTCAAGTACTCTTTGCTGGTGACTTCTTCACTAAGATATCCCATCCCACAAACCCCTTGGCCAGCAGAATTGGAGGTGGCTACTTCAAAAGTGGCAAGATCGATGGTGATATCATCGGAAATTTGAAGGGCATCGACCACCAAATATCCATTGGCTCCTGAGCTATCACCATAAGTAATACTAAAGGTATCGTCTTGGAATTCAATGGCGGTGGAAGACCCATTGACAGAGTAAGTTCCGTGTTCTTGTATAGCAGAGTTGGTGGTTCCTCCAGTTGCTGATCCAGTGGCAGGAATCCAAAGATCGGAAGATCCAGTATCGATTTGTAAGCTGACTTTTTGACATGGGGTACCAAAACAGAATTCGGCAGAATATAATGAGTAGTCATTTTCGATCACTAATTGAACGTCCAAGTTGAGATTATCTTTGGACACGGTGGTGCCATTAATCCCAGCAATCGCCTTGGAAACCCCTTTAACCTGTAATTCTGTGGTGGTGGTGTTGCTGCTGCTTGGGAGGGTGTTCTTGATGGTACTGGTGGTATTAACTGACATGTTAACAGTGACCGGGCCACCAACAGCTGCTCTCTTATTCAATTTTTTGTGACCACCGGTGGCCTTGAGTGGCATAGCACCGGTGATTCTTTCGACCAAAGCGAGAAACAAGAAAAATATGATCTTGTTAGAGAACTTCATGGTGTGTTTCTATATTCTGCAGGGTGTGAATCGTTGTCGACAAAATTGAAGACTAATTATTATTATGAATATTAGATTTTCACATACTATCACCCAAGTTATATACTGATGTATATATATATGAAATGTTCGCTCAGCATACTATACTGCCATTTTTCAGAAACCCACTGGGTCGCAGTGCTTATCTTGGTTTTACCATCGGAGGCAGATGTTTCAATGCTATATCCATGATGCAGTACGCAGAACGCGCAGGTTTACCGCTTGCTGTTTTCTTGAAAGTTTACTGTATTGGCTGTGTAATTGAATTAAACATCTATATATAACAATACCCTAGAGATTCTGACACAGAACTTTAAAATAATAAAAAGCAATATATGGCTATAATTAAAACAAGAAAAAAAATTGCATCAACGCTTTTTTGCAAGAAAATAAATGGTCGACCAAATCACCTTCATTTTGTCCACTGGGTTAATCCCTAGTCTTTGGGTCATTTCCGCAGAAAATTCATTAGGAATATAATTCTTGATATCTTTAGCACTATTTATCCCTGGTGAGGCCTTCTTGGTCTCCTCGACGTACTTATGGTACGCACTCCAACTTTCTTGATAATTCTTATAATCTTGGAGAGTCCAACTTCTTTCGATCTTTAATTTCTCATCCGGAACATCTCCTTGCACCACCGGACGATATTTATGAGTCTCAATATCTTTGAATAAGTCCGTTGGGATTTTCACGTCTTTACAAAATGTCCTCAAATGGTTTCTTCCCGGCTGTTCCCAGTACGGGCCAAAATATTCCTCCCCATAAGTGTACTTGTCATAGATCTCCATGTACACCTTCTTATCCACATCCACCACGGTCCCATCCGGTTTTGTCACTGAGATCACCACAGGATCAACGTAGAACCAGTATGCCAATGTCCCATGAGGCTTTAATATCTTATGAGCAACCTCGAAAAACTCTTGATGCTTGAACCAATGGAAACATTCGGCTCCCGTTAACAAATCAACAGATTCTAAAGGGAATACATCATCAAGCTTCTCCGCGGCCGCTTGCTTGAAACACAATTCTCCCTTGGTGATCGTAGAATGGTCTTTGGAATTCTGGGTGTCCTGACACTTTTGGATCATCACTGCAGATGGATCAACCCCATACACATTGTCTGCGTACTGAATTTCTTCATATAATGGGAAAGTCACTTGTCCTGTACCACAGCCAATATCAACAGACACAGTAACTCCCAAGGAAGTTTCTGGGGAACTCTTCTTATGCCAATCAACCACGTATTGAATGAATGACAATGGGTATGTGGGTCTAGCAAGGTCGTATTGATTAGTAGAAAAAGATTCGGTAGAGTATTCAGTCATGACGAGATAAGCAAAATATAGGATATATGGTACACTCGGAAAATATTGGACTATCTAAATAATTTCAACCGAAGTTAAATAGTGGCAATTGCACGTATTTATATTCAGAAGCCTTATGTTGGCTCCCTGTTATCGTTTACTTTACATTTGGCTCCGACCCATGCCAATGGTACAAAAACATAGTGGACTCCGGTGGCAGGAGCCGCTATCGCATAAGTATGATCTTTTGTAAATACTGATGTTTTGTAAACACTGGGTTAGTAATATTTTCTGTTATATTACCTTACTTGGATAATTACCACGGTTTATAACGTAATCAATTTATGGATATTCGTATTGTCTATATATGGAAACTGAATGATGGAAGAAATTTTTACATAAGAGAATGGTTCCAAAAGAACGAGAATAGCAACACACAGGAAATACTTTCTTAGGATTGATGATAATCCTCGCTCCAATTAAAAGACAGCCCATCAATGAGCTCTATATTAGAAATTAGGCCCGTAAAATTGACTCACCATGGTTTGCATCACCACGTTACCGCAAAGTTTCGCGTAAGGGTTAATCTTGGTGGATAATTCTTTTGCTATCTCATCACCAAATGCCCCTGAAATGTACATATAATGGCTAGCTTCTGCTTCGAAGAAGTTCATGATGGCTCTGAGCTCTTCTTTATTTTTCTCTGAAGTTTCATTCTTCATTGAAGTCTCTAATCTTGCAGCCTTAATGATCAACATCGATGCAAATTGAGAGTAAGCGCTTTGCAAAACCGAGGCCTCTTTTCTTGAAACCGTATATTCTGGAAATGCATCAGGAGAATCCTTCTCCTTAAAAACAGGTTCTGGTAATGATAAATCAACAGCTTTGTGCAATAAGTCAAAAATTTCCACCTCTTTTTCTCTGATGCTGTGTTTCTGAAGTAATTCCTCGTAGTTAGTTTGATTAGTTGACTGCTTCTTGATCATCGCGATTTTATATTGCAATGAAAGCCTTTTAACTACAGCATCCAAAACATAAAACCCCCCAAAGACTTTAGCGTCTTCATACGAACCGAATATTTCATTATCGACAATATTTTGGCATTCGTTAATCACAGAAATATCTGGAAGAAAATGGTAACCGTAAGCATCAATATCGTGTTCATCGAGCTTCATTGCCTCAATATCATGAGGTTTGTTAAAAGCATCTTTCTCGGCCAAAATGATCACTTTAGCTTCAAGGTCATAAAAGTCTTGTACCCGATCTTCATCAGTAATGTAACGATTTGGAGTTTTAGTGAGATCAACGATGATGTTACCAACGGTGTTGAGCTCCATGAATTTTGGTAAGAAGTTCATATCTTTGGTCCGCTCTTTGAATTTCCTAGCAGAAATTCCGGCAGCCTCCTTATTGAACAACACTGCAAACACTCTTCTATCATTTTTGGTGAGTTGGGGAATGACGAAACCGTTAGGATGTTTATTAAGTTCTTCTGGCATCTTTTATGGTATGATATTGGAAAGTTGAAGCGAATTTCAGGCACGCATATATAAACAAATATTAAGAAAGACATATAAAGAAATGGAAGAAAAATAAAACCTGGAAAGATATCAAAATATCACTAGTGAAATCCGTTGGAGAATGGAGGCTACGAAGCGTTTGTGCCACATGTCGAATCAGATCCAAAAATAGCTCTCTACTACAAGAACTTTACAAAACAAAGAAATAATTGGTAGGAATATCAAAAAGCAAGAAAGCAAAACTCTATGTACCTATACTCTTCAAGTGGTGTTATTTCTTGTTGATTATCCACAGTTTGTGTCAAATGATAATAATATTCTCATGTAAATCCCATAGGTTTTCGCGCATAAAAAAAAAAAAATTACGCGCGAAAAAAAATTTCAACCCCACAGCAATATCGTGTTGGAAGTTTTAAGACTTTATCAACCGTCATCATGTCCAAAGAAGGCAAAAGATCCAAAAATACCGGAGAGACATCGATTGTCTCAAAGAAACAAAAAGTTAATACAGGACTTGGCGATAATTACGATGGATATAAGCCATTAGAGGATAATGAAAAGATTGCGGAGATAAATATCAAGGACATCGATGCCCAAAAATTTTATGAAGAGTATATCAAACCGAGAAAACCAGTGGTTATCAATGGCATAATAACCGATTTAGATATTTCTGGATTGAAGTCGGACACGATTACTAAAACCCTTGGACGGAAGAATCACGAACAATACGATGTGCAGGTTGAAAAACGAGTCGATGGAGGGTTTGGCTCAGGGTTCCAAAGACAAACTATGGCATTTGACGAGTTTATAGCAAAAGTGGTTAATGGAGAAACAGATGGCTACTTGACCACCCAATATGATGATGTTTATGATGAAGATTTGGAAGATTTCCCTGAAAGTGGAAAAGAGTTTAGCGATGATGATGAAGAGGAAGATGAAGATGTCGGTGATGACGGCATGGGGGAAAGCGAGCGAGAAAAAGCTATGATGGAGGCCATTAGAAACCATCATCAACAAGCAACACCGGATGATGTTGTTAGTGAAGCAGATTCCATCGATTTCAACGATTTGCATGACGATTTCGACGATTTGGGGGGAGAAGAGGAAGAGGAGGAAGTCCTTGATGATTGCAAGGGGGAACCATTGTATGTATCAGAAGCAGTGGAGAGAATTTATAGTCTTATTCAAAAACCGTTAACCTCTCTTTTTGAGAAAGACAAACTTCCAATAATTCCTACTATCTTGGAGACTTTAATTCCTCAGCAAATCAACATTTGGGCTGGTTCTGGTAAACCTAACCCTGGGTCTTTAAAAATTGAAATAGACGAAACTAAGAAAGATTTTGGCTTGGGAAGAAGAATACCTGGTAAAGGTACTTCTTCTGGTCTACATCATGATCATGCAAATAATTTATATATTCCTGTGCAGGGAAAGAAACGGTTTACAATTTTCCCTCCATCGGAGGCAGAGAACTTGTATACTGTTGGTGATATAAATAAAATATTCAATTCAGGGGTCATCGACTATACCCCAAACGAAAGGGCTCCAAAGTGGAAGCCTGTTAGAAGTGATGGTGCAGTTATAGAAAACCCTGAAACTATCAAAGATGAAGATGATGATGAAGAAGAAGTCAATAAATCAAAGAAACTTGATCCTCCATCCTTTTGTGAAGTTCCGCCTATTCTTCTCCATTCCGATGAATTAGAAGAAAAAGAAAAGGTCATTCTCAGGAATTTTGAAAAGAAACATTTTCCAAAACTCAGTAATGCCAAAAGAATCACAGTTGAGTTGAAATCTGGCCAAATGCTTTATTTGCCAACGGGTTGGTTTCATGAAGTCTCGTCTTTTGGGTTGACCGATGAGTCTCTGGACAATATGCACATTGCTGTAAACTATTGGTTCTATCCCACAGATGGTAACCTATTTGAAAATCCATATCTAGATTCATACTGGAAAACCGATTTTCAAAGAACTCAGAAGGCTTACTCTTTGTATAGGCAGGGAAAGTTCGAGTTGAGTTAGATGTATTATTTAACAGAAACAAAAATGCAGATATATTGTAATAAATACCCATAATATCTTTCATTCTGATATATTTATGTACAGGTCTTTTTCTTCCTCTTCTTCTTCTGGGTGGAACAAAATAATCATTGGTGAAATTAATCACGGTTTGGTTTATTCCAAAGCCAATTTTCCCCAAATCTATAGATACCATAACCAATTAAGCCAACACCAGTGAGTTTGACCAGCTTCTTCCACCAAAGAGGATTGACCCCAGGCTTTTCATTTTTAAACACCCGGCCAGTACCAAAATATACCCCGGCCCCGAAGGCAGTGATAGTGGCCATCGCTTGACAGTAGAAACAGTTTTCCACCTCTTTCTCGGACAAGTCTCTTGAAGGCGGAGGGTTGAAGAGATCAGTAATATTACTCATTTTTTTGTAGAATAAATGGTAATAACTGGAAAAATATAAGGAGAAGATATTCTTTTTGAGGAAAGTCTCGAGACTAAGAGATATATCCCTTAAGGAAAAGAAAAAAAAAAGACTATATCTTGTGATATGAACGAAGAGTGGCGAGAGCCAAAAAAAAAAAAAATTCGCGTGCGCAAAAAAAAAAAAAAAAAAAAATACGCCAAAATTACTTTGTTGTGAAAATTGTGTGGTACATGATGATGGATCAAGGAGTATAGCGTATCGGAAAGCAACTGGAAAGGAAACTTGGGTGCCAGGGAGAGATAGAAATTAACCAATAGAATGGTATCTAAACTAGAAAAACAACGATTGGAAAATATACAGAGAAATAAGGAGCTTCTTAGGTCGCTTAGTCTTGATAAGATCTCTTATGAGATCAAGAAAGATGTAGAGGAGAAGAAAGCCGAGACCAAGGCGAAAAGACAAAAGCGTAAGACCGATACGGCCCCAAAAGAGCCGATTAGGAAATCACGTCGACTACAAGGGATCAAAATCGAAGATACCGAGGATTATCAGACGGCCATGAGGGCGAAGGAGCTACAGCAGATCGAGGAAGAGAAATTGGAGAAACTACGGACCATGAAACTTCCCGGTAATGTATCGTTGATTGACATTTTAAAAGAACAGAATAAAGACAATGAGATTAAAGGAGAAGATAACGACGATGAAAAATTACTCTCGGAATTTTCTAGATTGTCCGATAACTTTTCCGTGGGGGATTTCTATGAAGTGATTTCCAAAAAACCAACTGATGATAAATCGATCAACAAACTTCGAAAAGAGTTCAAGTCTATCGATTTATATGAAAAATTCTTACCTAACCAAATATCATTGACTGAAGACAGGTTGGCAATTATAAATTTCCACCCATCCAATACCGAAAAAATCATTGTTGGCGGTGATATTCTAGGAAATTTAGGGATTTGGAACCCGAATTCTGATACTGATGAAAACCCTGCCATAACCCTGTTCAACCTCCATGGTAAGCATATTTCAAAAATAGCGTTTTCTACCAAAAAACTTAACAATCTTTACACTGCTAGCTATGATAATTCCATCAGATGTACCGATTTGAAGACATTAAAATCCACAGAAGTACTAGGGTTGCTTGATGATAATGGAAATGATATTGGCATATCGGATATCCAATTATCAACCCCAAACACTTCTCTGTATGAGAATTTACTATTTTTCACCACGTTGACTGGCCAATTCGGGTCATTTGATATCAGATCAAAACCAAGAACCACCAGTATTAGTCTATACCGACTAAGTGACAAAAAAATCGGAGGTTTTTCCATAAACCCCAATGCTAATTATCAATTATCAACAGGATCATTGGATCGAACATTGAAGATTTGGGATCTTAGAAAAGTTAATGCCAACTCTAACTGGTCAGAAAAGTTCCCAAGCGATGCCTGTATTCATGCGTATGGTGGCTTCAGCAGTCGCCTAAGTGTTAGTTCTACCGACTGGAATTCCAGTGGGGATATTGTTTGTAATGGGTATGCTGATGCTATTAATATATTCAAGCTTGGAGATACCACCCAATGGAACAGTGATTTCCTTTATAAACCCAAAAAGAAATCCAAAGAAATCATCCCCATGACGTTGAAGCCAGACCATGTAATGAAACATAACTGCCGTACTGGTAAATGGGTTTCAATATTGAAGGCTAGATGGCAGATGAATCCAAAGGACGGTTATGAAAAGTTTGTTATCGGAAATATGCAAAAATTCTTTGATGTTTACACCGCCAACGGGATTCAAGTAGCTCATTTGGGCGGGAAGTCCATTACTGCTGTACCTGCAGTAGCCAATTTCCATCCAACAGAGAATTGGTTAGTTGGGGGAACCGCGAGTGGGAAATGTGTTTTGTTCAGTTAGATGGGACTTTTTCTTCTTCTGGAATATATTATAATTGTTGTTGATATAATAGATGCTATTTGTAGTTGTTACATTGGTGAACCATGGTTCACGTGCATTGCACGACTCATCTCGAAAAAAGAAACGCTTCGGGGATCTCTCTCCTCTTTGAAAAGTTTATCACCAATCTGTTTCCATCATATTTTTCAAATATATTACATAAATATTTCGGCAAAATATATAGAGGAAAGGGGGAGAAGAAACTCATTAAATTACACAGAAACAAACCCACAAAAACGCCCAATAATAACAGTCCATGCCTTCTATTTCTCCAGTACACACAAGAGATGCTTATCGCCGACCGTTGACACCTGAAGCACCGAACGATGAGCTTTTAAAGCCAAAGAAAAAACAACTCAAAAATAAACCCCACACTGGTAAAGCCATTTCGTCTCAATCACGCTTGTCTATACATAGTTCCAGTTTGGAAAGCTCTGTCAATTTGATGGATTTGGTGAATGGGCCATATCAAAATTTGCAAAGTTTAGGTCACACACGACGGTCGCCCAACGGTGATTCCAACCAAATACTCCACTCTAGTACCTTGTACCCAGGGTCAAATTTTGTTGGAAGCCAGATATTTCAAGATAAGAGATATGATCTATCAATAGAATTGAAATATGTCGACTTAAATCAAAGTTACATGAATGGATATTTGTCAATCAGAAACTTGACCGAGAAGCATCCAGAAATCACTACGTTCTTTGAGGCGGAGTTGATTAGCGAGAATCATAACTTCTTGAGTAGAAGAGCCACTGATGATTTGCAAATTGATGATACAATCGATATATCTAATTGGAGCAGATTTCCTCATTGGAGGCAGGATATTCTCCCCAAAGTCCGGAAAAGTTTGTCGTGTTTGTCAGCTCTTGATCTAACCGAGAAAAAAGACCCTTTTTTCAATAAACCGTCTAACTTGTACATTCATAAGGATTATTTAGATCAGCAATATATTTACATGAGATGGAAGGAAGTGTTCTTGGTTCCTGATGCAACAAAAAAGTTGGTCTCTGCTTCTTACGATGGGATTTACTATGCATGCTTGGACCAGTATACCGGAAACATAACAGGGTATTATTACCATGGAAAATTGGAGGATCAGTTTCTTGACTTGGTGCATGCTTCGTCCAGAGGTGCTTGCCAATCTTTTGATTTTTGCTAATGATGTATGGCTAACCCCATCATTTTGATGTACCGTATGTATTTGTGATTGAGAATTTCTGGGTTTCTGTTCCTCATGATGAATCAATATTGATCTAGTATGAAATTGGGATCGATTATTCAATGGAAACCCTCTTGTATTATATATAACCATGAAAAACTGTCGGCTATTCTAAATATCAGTGACACGCACTTAGATGGTCACCGACGTTCCAGAAACATTATTACATAAATTAATCTACTATAGATGGGGACATATACCATATTTTAGGTGTAATAATGATTATTTTGAAATTTTTTCTGCTCTCGGCTCTAGCTGAGCAAAAGGCACACACACACACACAAAAAAAAAAAGAGTTTTGAAACGAAATAGGCATCTTCTGTTTGTGTAATTTTTCAGTATACTATTATTTTACTCTCCTTTTTTTTTTTTTTTTGTTGGCTCAAAGATTCAAACTACCATAATTAATAGTAATACATATAAATAAAAAAAAAATGACAACTCAGCCTGTTATTGGGGATGATTTTTGCTCACCAATAGTATCGGCTTTGTACCACAACTCAAAAGAGAAAATAAAGAACTCTGAATGTCACTCCAACAGTAGCACTTATTATGAGAATTTGGGTCCTGAAAATCATGAATATCGCTTGTTCAAATATCCGAGCAACTTGATACAAAATTCGATCACTATTCCATCACCAATATCTGACATTATAGTTCGTCATAGCGAAGCAACGGCACTGGCTTTTTTAAACACCCCATCAATAGTCTGTATGAAAACCACAGAGTCTTTGGCGGATCCTCAAGATTTCATGGACAAAACAAGAAATCCTTCTTTATATTCTAGAAATATGTTCTGCTATATTAAAAATAATATAACAGCTAATTCAAGGGTGTCAGATTCAACCGCTAGCCCAAATTCCATCAATATTACTTATTTTCCTAATATGAATTCAGCTTCACAAAAAATGGCTTTAAGGAGGGAAAAAATAATCGAGGAATTATTGAAAACAGAACTGTCATACATTGAATTCTTGAAGCTATTATCCGAGACATATACTGGGGTTATTGAAGGCAGTAATTTGGGAAAGCTTTCAGGCATCCCCTTGATTGACTGTATCGAGAGACTCATTTGTGAACACAGAAAGTTCTTATTTGAGCTTCAAAGATTCCAATCCAGCTCACCACTCACAGGCTCAGCATCGCCTAATAATTCAAAAACCCTTCATTCAACCAGTGATGAAGTTACTTCTTCAATGCTTTCCTACGGTGCGGCAATTCATGTGTCTAGGATGATAGCAGATAAGGCAATTAACCTATTCTTCTACGAAGAATATTTTTCAACAATAAAGTTAGCTTCTCAATTATTAAAAAAATTGAATAGTACGGAATTTCATTTATGCAAAGTATGTTCCATAATAATAATTACCCTTGAGTTTATGAGGTCAATGTGATTATTACTAACCAAAAAACACCATTAAAAACAGGGCTATGAAAAATATTTGGAAGCAGTGCAGCCAAGAGACGAAAAACTTGATTTATCTTTACTATCGCTTTTGCAGAAACCTGTAACCAGAGTTGGTAAATATAGGTTATTGGTTGAAAGTCTATTGGAAACAATACCGGAAAATGATGAATCTATCCCACTTGTGGAATTTGAATTAGAGAGAATAAAATCTAAATTAAACATTATGAATAACTTTAACGATGATTTAGAAAAGACAGATATAACCAAAACACTATTTTCTAGAATTTTTTTTGAAGTGGATCAATGGTCATTTCCAGTCGAGTGTTTTGGCTTGCCATTATTGTGCGGAGCGTTAGGATGTGTTTGGAGACAGATGTCAGGTAAATTGGTAAGCCAAATTAATGGAATATTTCTTTTCAAGTCTACTTTAATTGTGTGTGATATTGTGAAGGAAGAAAAATATATTGTGAAGTTTGTGATTCCTTTATGTTGTTGCAAAGTTCAGGATAATGAGGCAACTGAAGGATTATACTCCACCAATATAGGCTCCTTCAAGTTGTTGTTTGAACATAATTATGGATTATATGAGATTTCATTATTAGGGCTTTTGAAAAATGAGATTGGAATCTGGAAGAATAAGCTAGAAATGTTGACAAAAGTGCTCTATGGGCCTTACGAGTTTGATTATTCGGTTTCTTTATCAGAAAATACCGTCAAAAAAATGTCTTTAATTCCCAACAGAATCTCTCCTGTCGATATTTCATTGAACAGATTCAATGATAGTGATTATAATTTTTCAGATTGTTATTTTGGTGAATTGGTAGCATTTAGAGCAGAATTTATTACTACCGATGACTGCAATTCAAGCATGATTAATGATGAATATGAAGAGGATGTCGGAATTGTTGAGTGCTCGGCAAAAATTGAATTTAAAGAACAAAATAGATCTACAATTGAGGACAAGTTAAAGGAAGTGTGGAGTATGGAACTACCCAAGCTCACAAAGATTAAAAAAACTAATAGTTTCATCACGATGTGGGGACATGGAGAAAGGAAGAAAAGAAGAAGCTTTAATTGCTTTAGATCTGGCACCATCAAAATTTCCACAACAATCAAAAGAGTAGCAACCGCCACTAACCAGCAGCAAACATTGAAAAAAACATACTGATGGTTAATCATATGACTAATACCGTTGTAAATATGCTTATTGTATCTACAAAGTTAAATCAATTTCGGTTCGAAAAACTGTTGTTGTGTTTAATTTACTTTTATTTTTGCTGTAAAATAAATGATGAAAAGGAAAGAATAGTTCCGTTCAATATGTACGGCTACTGTATTTGGCATCGTTAGTTGAGCTCCACTCTCTCTTTTGGATGCCAGAGACATTGGTCTTCATTTCACCTTCTTTGAGGATCTTTAAGATTGCATCTTCTGCTCTTGAGGAGCCAAATTCATTTTCAAGCTGCTGATTAGATACCTCATCCAATACACCCTCGTTACCACCAACTCTGCTATGAAAAACCTTGTAGACGGAAATGACGTCACTCAATGGTACAGTTGAATCCTCTTTGTACTTTTCATAAGCGTCCTTGGAGTCAATAAACACACTGTAGTCGCTATCGCCTTTGTAGAAAACTCTAATCTGATAAAATTGCGATGTTGTTAGTTGAAAACAATTCCTAATACTAAAAAAAAAAATATTCTCAAAACTCATGTTAATACTGGGTTGAACACTACTTACTGGAGGAGAAGACATTGTGATTGAATTATTATAAGTTTAGGAAAGTAGTGTAGTTAAATTAGTGTAGATATGATAGATGGTAAATAGAAGTTAATGATAACAGTCTGAATTCATCAATCGTTTTAGATATGGGGATAACCATCAAAATTTATACGATTTGTAGGTTATTGTGTGGGTAGCTTTGCTTGCTGCTGTTATGTCATCTTCATGCATGCTAGTTTGCTAAGGGGGCTGCCCTGCAGAAATGACCGAACCGCATGTGCCATCAATGTACACAACAACAATGTACCGGATGTAATAATCCCTGATCTTCAAAGAATTTTCTATAGTTTGAAGAAGTTTACACTCATTGAGCTCTCGATCCGAGGAGAGAAGAAGAACACCCTGCCAAGGCCTAATTCAATCGTTTCCACGAGGTTGGGGCCTACCATTACGATACCGGTCAAATAATAATTAGCAAAAAAATAGATATGAATGAACATTATAAGCCTCAAAGAGTGATTATTAAGTAATGAGAAATCATGGAATGAATATAAGCCGCGGAAATCAGAAGATGAAAGTGGTTAGTATTATGATACTAGAGAACATAAGTTGATGTGTTTTTAAAGATCTAACTTGGCAACGGGAATGGTCATCTTATTCATTTGAAATTGAACGATTGGAGTAAAAAATTTTCCTCGCCATGACCACTATTAATGATACAATAATAATATAATAGTATAATAGTAATCTGGTGATACAGAAAATGATACAATTTTTATATACAAGAAGTAAGAAAAGTGCTAAGAATATTTAACCAGCAATTAAAAAAAACAACAACAACAAAAAAGCAGTAACACAACAATACAAGTTTATCCCCTTTAATTTCAAAATCTCATTTCCATAACATCACCCTGGTATTTTCTAAATCATCCACGAATTGCTCCTTAATTTCATCTTCCAAACTAAGTCCTTCTTTTCCAAAATGTTTTACAAAAAGATCATCGGCCTTGCCCTTAATGAATTCCGATTCTTTAACAGATCTGGCAGATTCGTATCCAAGTAGCGACAACGATTTTTTCTGAGAGTCAATACAATTGAACATGGCTTTAGTTCTTTCATTACACATGGTGAATTTTTCAGTATAGCTCCCATTTTTCAAGCAGCTAAGTAGTAACTGCTGAACCTCGGCACAGTTTTCTAGCATTGCATGTCTCTTTGTATTCTGTAGTTGGTATTGCTCAAATTCTTCCTTTTCCTTTGCTGAAGTTGGGATATGGTTTTCCCCAAGTAATTTCTGCAACCCTTTTCCTATGGTACCATTATTGCTATCACCACTTTGTGCTTCTGCCTGCTTGACTTCAATCTCTAACCTATCATTTTCCTTGAGGAAAAAAGTCTTTTGTTCCTCCAGCAAATCTTCCAAAACACCGCTAGAAGATATATCTTTCTTTTCGGAGGTACCAAAAAACGAGAATATCCCCATAATGTTAGCAGGTATTTTATGAATTATTGATGATTCAAGTATCCATCAATTATTCGTCGTAACTTGAAGCATTTTTGTGATGTTTGATCATTTTTCAACAGTGATTACCCGACCTAATACACCGCCAACATGCATCAAAACAATGTTTGTGTTTGTGTGTGTCTCCAATCGGCGTCAACAGTTTGCTAGAAAAAGTGAGCGACAAAAAAAAAGGCGACTTTTTGGTTACAAGCAAATAATATAAATTGTTACCAAATATTTTGAGAGAAGAGAGAGAGAGAAACAGCAGATGGTAGTCTACAATGAGAACCATGAAACACCTTTCAGTAAGAAAGGCCATGTCATATATGAGAAGGCAAATTTCTTCATAGACTCTCGTTACGAAATTCAGAGGATCCTAGGAAAAGGATCTTACGGTACTGTTTGCTCCGCAATTGACAAAAAGGTGAAAGACAGCACCAGGCCTAGTGAAATCGCCATCAAAAAAGTCTCGAATATCTTCACCAAAGAAGTATTGTTGAAGCGGGCAGTAAGAGAATTGAGACTAATGAGGCATTTCAAAGGTCACAAAAATATTGTCTCGCTAATTGATATTGATATTGTATATATCAAACCTTTCGATGGTTTGTATTGTTTCCAAGAACTCATCGAGTATGATTTGGCTAGAGTTATCCAATCATCAGTACAGTTTTCTGAATTCCACATAAAAAGTTTTTTGTATCAACTTCTATGTGGGCTTAAATATATCCATTCAGCTGAGGTTATTCACAGAGATTTAAAACCAGGAAATGTATTATGTACTATGCAAGGAATCTTGAAAATTTGTGATTTTGGATTGGCTAGAGGAATTTGCCCGAGTTATTTAAGAAAATCAACGTCAATAATCACCAATTATGTTGCCACTCGATGGTACAGGGCTCCTGAATTGATTTTAAGTAAACGAAGTTATTCTAAACCGGTTGATATGTGGGCAATTGGTTGCATTTTTGCGGAATTGTATGGCAGAAGACCATTATTTATTGGTAATGACCAGCTAAATCAGATTACTGAAATAATTAAGGTCTTGGGTACTCCACCAGAAGAGGCTATTTCAAAATATGGCTCTCGAATGGCCTGGGAGTTTTTCTCACCCCCTAAACCCCAATACCAGGCAATTCCTTGGTGTGATATTTATGCCCATATCAGCAATGAGGCAGCTGACTTGTTGGAGCACTTGATATGTTGGGATATATCCAGGAGATATTCAGTGGAGAAGGCATTAGACCATTCCTTCTTGAAAAGCATTAGAGATACTAATAATGAACCAAGCTGCAAACAACCATTTGACTTTAGTTTTGAAAACACAGAAACAACTTTGCCAGATTTGAAGGTGATACTTCAGAAGGAAGTAGAAAGCTTCCGTGTTGAAAGAAGTGGCAATAAAATTCATTCGTGAATGAATGTTCTGTTATATATGAAATATAATTGGTGAATGTATGAAAATATCTTATCTTTCCGCCCCGCTCGTGGCACGGCTGAAGTTCAATTTGTACCATTGGGATGGTTGCATCGTAATTTTCCCGTTTTTTTTTTTTTTTTTTTTGCAATCTACTCGGTTATCGATTTTGACTCATAAAAATTGTCATATAAATTTCAGATCAATGCTTCCGCTTATAGTTAAAGATCCCATTCTGCTTAATTGTGAAAACAAGTAATAGTTGTTGGCTCAAAAATGTCCGAAGAAATCGACACACATCTTATTGATAATGAGGTGCCTAAAGATAAAGCTAGAGTTATCAAAGATATCACGGCGGGAACCATTGGAGGGATTGGTCAGGTATTAACTGGTCAACCTTTCGACACTGTCAAGGTAAGATTACAGTCATCCAACGAATATAAAGGTCCAATGGATGTTGTGAAAAGACTTTTAGCCAACGAGGGGCCTGCTGGGTTTTACAAAGGTGTGTTGACTCCGTTGGTCGGGATCGGGGCATGTGTTTCGATTCAGTTTGCGGTCAACGAATACATGAAAAGATATTACACAAATAAAAATGAAGGACTGGCGAATAAATCGCTAACTTTAGGTCAATTCTACATGTGTGGTATTGCCGCAGGTTTTGCCAACGCTTTCTTAACATCGCCAATTGAACACATCAGAATCAGACTTCAGACTCAAGTTTCCGCGGAAGGAGCGCTATACAAAGGTCCAGTTGACTGTATTAGGAAGATATACTCTGCTTCAGGAACTGCAGGGATTTTCCGTGGATTGGGACCAACCTTGGTGAGAGAGTCTCATGGGATGGGGATATATTTTGCCACTTATGAGTTTTTGATCAATGAAAGTATGAAGACAAACAAGGTGAAGAGAACCGATATTCCTGGATGGCAACTCTGTGCTTTTGGTGGTATCTCTGGTATCACCCTCTGGATGCTGATTTATCCTATTGATATCATCAAAACTAGACTCCAAACAGATGATCTTAAGAACAAGGCATTTAAAAACTCTTTCCAATGTGCGAAGCATATTTTACAAACTAGCGGGTACAAAGCCTTTTTCAATGGGTTCAGTGTATGCTTGTTGCGTGCCTTCCCTGCTAACGCAATGACTTTCTACGCCTTTGAATTGGCTATGAGAGCATTGGGATGATTTCATTGGCATTCTATCGTCTTCTACTGGTACTATTTCTTTGTTATTGTTGCTTTTCCATGATCTTTTTGCTTTCTTTATTCTAATTTTTGTCATTTATCTCACTTTGATTTCTTAGTATTCTCTGTTTTATTATCTAAATTGATGGTGCTTTATTATGTTAATATATAAAGATGTGGCTCTTATCCGTAAGAACAGGGATATTAAGCGGATTACCAAGAAATCAAAGTCAATTCATACTTCATGGTCTTTTAATGAACCATTATTTGCGTGAAAAGGTTATCGATAAAGTATACTAGTGCCATTGATATCAATTGTTGTAGATATCTTTCAGTTTGGATTGATAGATAGCTGCTTCATGCTTTCCCTTTTGGGGATGATTCAGTTATGGCACAAACTGCACTGGTACTACAGGCTCAAATATTTCTGACCCTAGTTATAACTGATCACATTTCAAGTGTTTCTTGGTGTTTTCAACGCTCTCTTTGCCTCTGAATTGTCTAGTATAGTAGACATATAGTAGCGTCTCAGTATGTGAATATATAATCACATGATTACAGATTGGGAAATTTTTTTTTTTTTTTTAATATTGCATTTTCATGAATAAACAGTAGAGAGATTTTGGACAGCAATATAGTACTATCGATCATCAAGAACTATGTTTAGATCATCTCTTATTAATTCCCTAAGATACTCAAACAGGGCCAGCGTCTGCCGCTCTAGCCAATTTTTGACTCCATCAACTCGCTTATTTTCCAGCTGTCTGGTATTGAAAAACTCATCGGCATCAACTGAACCATCAACGGCTGCTCCAAAGAAAAGAAAACAATTAAGTAGAATAGCCATTGGTGGTAGTGATTCTAAAAAAGAAAAGCTCAGAGATGCTAGTCTGATTGAATTTTCCACCTGGAAAGCCGGAGTTTTGTTATTGGTGGTGGGATCTGCCATGGTATATTATTTCAAAAAGGAGAAGAAAAGATTGGATACCCAACGTGAAGCCGAAGCCAACAGAGGTTATGGAAAACCTTTAATTGGTGGGCCGTTCAATTTGGTCGACGACAACGGCAAGCCATTCACTGAAAAAAATCTTTTGGGCAAGTGGTCCTTGGTATATTTTGGGTTCACCCACTGTCCGGATATTTGCCCTGATGAATTAGATAAGATGGCCATCATGCTTGATAAATTGGAAATCGACCATAATATTGATATTCAACCAATTTTCATAACCTGTGATCCAGCCAGAGACTCTCCAGAAGTGATGAAGGAATACTTGTCCGAGTTCCACCCAAAGATGATTGGTTTGACCGGGGAATACGAAGATATCAAGAGTACTTGTAAAAAGTACAGAGTTTACTTCTCTACCCCAAAAGACGTGAAACCAAATCAAGATTATTTGGTGGATCATTCCATTTTTTTCTACTTGATGGACCCAGAAGGGCAATTTGTTGATGCTTTGGGTAGAAATTATGACGAAAATACTGCTGTTGAAAAGATCAAACAACAGGTTGATGCTTACATTCCAAAAGACCAAAGAGAAAAGAGAAAGGAAGGATGGTTCTCATTTTTGTATAATTAGATGTGATGAATCATGTATATATAATGTTTTACTGATAAATGAACAGAAAAGAGACTGTATGTATTGTGCCTTTTTTTCGTTACTCTGAAAATCGATGTAGATATTACTAATAAAAGAAATCCATTTTTATTATCATGAATTCTTCTTTTTTTTTTTTTTTGAAGTAGAAATACATAAAATGCGTGGATTACTATATAGTCGTGATTAAAGGCGTGAACTAAAAACGAAAAAAATAATAAAATAATAAAGGAGAAGAGCTAGCTGTTGAAAACGTCATGAAACAAAAAAGAGTACAATCAGAACAATGTCGCAAGAACAACAAAAATTAATAGGCTTTCTTTTTTTTTTTTTTTTTCTTTTTTTCTATTTTCTATTTTTTATTTTTTTTTTTTAAATAAAATTAAACTAAGCGTTTCTTGAAAGAGTTCCCAAAGCCTTGATTCTTTCCCATAAGCTTATACTGTATCCTGCAACATTCAATGCGCTAACAAACTCCCAGGCCTTTTTTCCATCTGGAATAGGGTAGTCTAGAGGTTTTGGAATCTTGGTAGACACAAATGGGATTTTATCATAACACACAGATTTCTCTACGCAAAGACCTCTTAAACCTTCTTCACCTCCAAATTTACCATAACCGGATCCTTTAACACCACCAAAAGGCAATTGACAGACGTAGAAAGTTGCAAAATCATTAATAGCAACATTTCCAGCCTTCAAACTGTCGGCCACATAATTACAGGTCGCATAATTGTTACTAAAGACTGAGGCTCCCAAACCGTATTCAGTGGAATTGGCAATATCAATGGCATCATCAACGTCATTAGCCTTCATAACAGTACATATTGGGGCAAAACATTCATCAGTAGCAATTGCCATATCTGGGGTAACATCCACCAACAAAGTTGGGGTGAAATAATGGCCCTGAGGATAATTTGGGTGAACATATCTTTTACCACCATAAACCAATTTGGCTCCTTGATCGACAGAAGTCTCAATGATCTTTTCCAAAGAATCAAAGCGAGTATCGGTGATCATACCTCCCATATCAATTTCCTCCAATTGGTCAATATCAGAACCTAATCTTAAAGTCTGAATTCTCTTTTCCAAAATTGCAACCAATTGATCATAAACTTTTGGCATGGCAATGATTCTTTCAATACCAATGCAGTTTTGACCACTACTTTGGAAAGTTCCTCTCATGATAATACTGGCAATTGCCTCCACATCTTTCACATCATCAAGAACAATGAAAGGATCTTTACCACCTAATTCAACAACCACAGGAGTCAATGATTCGGAAGCCGCCTTGACAACATGATGAGCCACTGGTTTTGAGCCAATAAATGTAATGTGCGACAAACCAGGATGAGAAGTAAAATAATCAGCATCATTTGGCCAACAGTAAACCAATTGCACTAATTCAAGATCATGGCCACAAGCTAATAAAGCAGCTCTGGCAATTTCCAAGAAATAAGTTGAGCTCCAAACAACGTGTTCCGAACATTTGATGACAATTCCGTTACCTGTAAAAATACTGGCGATCAATGGACCCATAAGATTATGAAATGGATAATTCCAACTGATCAATGCGGCACAAACCCCAGCCAAAGGTTCATATCTCACTTCAGCCCCTTTGTAACTCATCAAGATATTCGAAGGACCTGGTCTTTTAGAAGGTTGTAACGCTTTTTCACCGTGCTTGATAATCCAGTTCAATTTTTCATTAGTCACAAGAATTTCCCCCATTGAAGCACACAAAGCAGTTTTGCCAGTATCTCTAGCCGCGACTCTGGCAATTTCTTCCTGATGTTTCAAAATATACTCGCTCAAGCTTCTCAATACTTGTCTTCTTTGGGCAAACGAAGTCTTGGCCCAGGACTTTTGTGCTTTCTTAGAAGCTTTAATTGCAGCATCCATGTCATCTCTTGAAGAGCATTTGAACTTGCCCAAGAATTGAGCAGTGGCTGGACAATAACCTTGAATATTTTTTGGATCCTGGGGATCTATGATGGTTGGAGGATTCAATCTTTTACCTTTCCAATGAGGCTTCGCTTCATCGGGCATTGGTGCTTCAAATTTCACCGCCTTCTCGAGCCTTTGGGATGATATATGTCTGGTATAAATGTAATAGGCAATTGGAAGGACAACCGTGACGAAAAATGATACTGATAGTTGGACATGGAAGAATGAGATGGGTTGATGTAGGCTCAACACATCAAGAAAAGAAGATTGTTGGGACGACATGTTCATTTGTGGCAAGAAAAAAAAAAGAACAAAAATACAGAAATGAAGAAATAAAAAAAAAAAAAGGAACAAAAAGAAAAGAAAAAAGATGCTATGAAATAACGATTTGATGAAATCGGAAAGGAATGAGGGTATTTACTCGATGATATCGTATTAGGTATTTGGGGGAAATTTTTTGATATTTTTTTTTTCGGCTACACCAAATAACCAACACGTGCCAAAATGGTGGAATAAGGTAGAAACTTCATGGCATCTCAAAAAATGACAAGATAATCTGTCAGTTAACCTCTGGAATCCAATATGTTGTCAAAAAATATACCTTGAAAGTTAGTCCTACATTCCGTAGCATTCTCATACATAGAAAATAATAATACTATTCTCGCTTAAGCACAAGCAGACCGATGATGATATAAAAACACATTTAACTAAAAAGAAAAAGAAAAGGAACAAAATAAAATAAAATGAGGCAGCAGAAGGCACCGATTTATAAATAAGTCTTTATTCTTGGAACCTTCTTAAACCTGGGCATTGATGTGGACTTCTGGGGTTGGGTGGGTGATTGCATCGACAAGCAAGGCAACAACGTCCTTTTGTTTCGATTCAGCAGTCTTTTTAAGCTTTTCAACTTCTTCCTTGACAGTATTGGCAGCCTCAGTGTCGGCGTTGGCATTTATTCCATCATACTAAACAAAGTTAAAGGTCAGTATTTCTATTCATCAACTCATAATCCAAAAAAACAATCGAACAAAAACAAGCAAACCACTTACCTTGGCTTCAAAATCCTTCAATTCTTGGTCCTTTTGTAATTTGTAGGCCTCAATTTCCTGAGTAGCATCTGACTTGGCTGACTTCAAACGTTGGGCACGGTCTATATTATTTGACATCAATGGTTAGTAAATTGCCTTGCAAAAACATTCGATTTCTTCAGAACAGTAACATACAAGATCTAGCAGCAGAAACAATTTCCTGGGCTTCTTTTTCCGCCTATTAAAATTTCATGTCAGTACAATTGTTCAACCTATCATTTAAAGCAAAAATTAATTATCCTTATCTATATGGTTTGACATACTTTCAAAAGAGTTTGGATTCCTGATGATGACTAGTAGATTGTTAGTAATGAAGGGTCTTTATTTAAAAAATGAAAAATGCTAATGAGATCTTCCATGATCTTTCTTTAGCTAAACATACCATTATATATGGGCTTTCTGTTATCACTTGGTTGTACCTCTCTGGGCTGGTTGGCGTTGGTTTTTTCCCAGTAATAATAATAATTTCAACCTCTCTCACCAGCAGTTGCCCGGAGTGGTGTACATTTATGTAGGAAGACGTGTGTATCACACGAAGGGCATCGCCAAAAAAAAAAAAAAAAATATTTCATGTCTCTCTTTACAATGTATTATGAAAATGTATTATTAGATATATTTAATTATATTTATATATGAGTGACCAGGCTAAAGTTCAAATATGTGCTATCTGCTTTTCCAACCCGTTTAAATACAAGTGCCCTGCTTGTGGAGTGGTGACTTGCTCCTTGCCTTGTGTAAAGAGACATAAACTTCAATTCGAATGTCTGGGGAAAGCAGACGCCTCAAAATATATACCAATGAATAATATCAAAGAAAATGGCGAAATATTGGTGCAGCGAGACTATAATTTCCTCTTGAATCTTGGAAGACAAATCGACTTATCTAAATCAGATACTTACAAAGCTGCCAAACCGGTGTTCCAAAAGCGAAGACCAAACTTCAATAATAAGAACCCCAAGCTTAAACAGAGAAGATTTCAGAATAACAATAACGATAGGAACCAAGTAATAAACAAGGGAGATGTTCAAATAATCCAACTACCGATGGGAATGGAAAGAGCAAAATCAAATAAAACTTACTTTGACAAAAAAAAGAATGAATACCTCTGGACCTTGGAATTGGTCTTTGTCGATACAAATGGGTCACAAACTTATAGGACAACACAGACCAAGGTTCCAGAGTCCTCCACTGTCGAATCATCTATTTCAAAAAACGCTCCATCAGGAACCTTAGAGAAAACGGAGATTAATTATTTCACATTCATGAATATTTATGATTCACAAGCGACCACGCATAATCATAAAGCATTGGTAGAGATTTCAAAGTCCGCCACAATAAAGGAAACATTGAAGGGTAAGACTGTTCTCGAATTTCCAACAATTTATGTTTCACCACAGAATTCTGTGAAGGGCTTCCAAATTTGTGAAGAAAACTCTGTGTCAGACTCAAGTGATTCCAGTGACTCCAGTGATGAGAGCTCTGATGATGGTGATAATAATAATAATGATAATGATGTATTAGAAAGTGGAAAAATGGAAGAAAGCCAAGAAACACAGAAGCTAAATCAGACTAAAGAAAAAAATAACGAAACTTCAGATAATCAACCAATACATAATGAAAATACTTCTTGTGCTCAAGATTGCACAGAAAAGAAAATTGACGTCAATTTTAAAGACACATCAAAAATTACAATTCCAAAAACCCTTGATACCAATGACTACAGTCCAGTAATCAGTTTGGATTACGATTCAGATTCAGGTTCAGAACAAGATCTCCCTCAAGAGTCATCTGCTAAGGCGCCTCAATAAATCAAAACCCTATCCCAACTCACGGCTGAATAAAATATATACAAAATAGTCCTAAGTTAAAATAAAATTTTTTCATTAAATTAGTATCAATAAAAACAAGTAGAAAAAAATAAGATAGAACAAAAATAGACCTCTTTATATAAAATGCAAAGGAAATTACTATAAAATCATAATAAACAAAAAATATTAGAAAAAAAGAAAAAAAAAAAAAAAGGTTCAAGCAAAGCCAAACCCTTCATGCCCTTCAGTAATGGCCAATAAAAGGGAGCCACGAAGTTGTTCATAAGACTCATACGCTGGTAAATCCAATTGATTAAAACACGTGTGTGCACTTGGTAAACGTTCCAAAGAACCATAGTCCCTATGAATGCTGAATTTATGATTTCCATTCACACCAGCTAATGCAACAAAACCTTGCAAAGGAACCTTACTTGTACCCGTAACAAATTGTAGAAGTTTTGCTTTTTGCTCATTATCAAAAGATTTCACAGCTCTCCAAAACCATTGAATGACAGGTGTCGATGGTGAATAATTGTTGTAATTTGCATTGTTTTTCCAATCATCAACATCGATATCTGGTAACCCAGATATTAAAAGTTCCAATTCTTGTTCATCAAATATGGAAATCAAATCTTTTGGAATAATTTGGAAGAAGCCTTCCAAGAAGCTATCCAATTGATCCTTAACACTGACCTGCAATCTGTATTCCACCACTTTTTTCACATATTCCTGCTTGTTTTCTTCTGTTACTGGGATATCTCTTCCACCAGGGATCAAATCAACAATTTTGTGCTCACCGTAGTCTTCAGTTTCTAATGAAAAATTTTCGACAATAATATCCGTGATATCATTCTCTAACATCCATTTCAATGATTTTGCATAGTCAAGATCTAAAGTTTCCATATCTTTCAAAGACACTGGTTTGCCCAAAAGACACTTATAAACTGCCCTACTAAAATGAGCGTCCAAAACCTGCCCATCAAAGATAGCTTTACCAATAATGCGTCCAACAAACTTGAAGAAGGATAAATGTTCAGAATTCACCCAGGATGTACGATTTGGATGGAATGTGGATTCATCTGATGGAACAGGCACAAACAATGCGTAATCAGGATTGAAAATTTGACGAGCCAATACTTGGTACCACTCTCTTGTAACACCACCGGCATCAACACCTGCTTCTCCTTTGAACAGAATATCAAACTTGGAATCACGGAATTCTTCTGGGGATTTGAAAGCACAGGCTCTGTATGAGTCTAGGAATACTCTTTCACGAGAAACTTTGATTTGCATTGTGCGAGGCTTCGCGTTTTTGTTTTGAAGCTTTCTTTCAAAGTAATTTCTCTTGTTATCAAATTCAAGAATTCTTGGGTTACGAACCAACATAGAAAATGGGCCGCTCATTAGTTTTGGCTTGTTTCTAATCATCTCATTCAAAATCACCTTGTGTTCGTTTGTGAAGGAGAAAAATAAGCTTTCAATTGGTTCATTAGCAAAATCAGGGACTTTTGACTCATACTTTAAAGTGTCCTTGACCTGCAAATCTTTCACTTTGCTGTGTTTGCACACCACCATAAGACTTTCAATTAACGGAAGCAAAACGGTTGCAATGTTGTAGAGAGCTTTTTTCTTTTCAATAGCGCGGAAACATTCACTAAGATTTCCCCATAATGGGCCCAATGCAATCTTCTCGTACAAAGATTTGAGAGATTCACCTTCGGTTTCTGAATCAAACAAATAGTCTAGAGCAGTTAAGACCCTCAAAAGTTTGTTTTGAGTTGAACTTGAGCTTACAAACTTATTGAGTATCTCGCTATCAATGAGAGAAGGATCATCTGCTCTTGATACAGCAAAAGAAAGTTCCTTGAGATCAAAAACGAGCAATTTACCTGCAGAGGTTGCAAACGAAGATAGTTCAGCGGTAAAAACTTGTTTGGAGTTCGACAAAAGTGAAAGATTTTTCAATGTTGTCAAGGCTTGTTGGAAAGTTTTAGTAGAGCAATCACCAGCTATCAAAATTGAAACCACTGAGCTAAGAGTAGAGTTTGATACGATTGGAGGATCAAATGGCCTTAGAGATTTTTTTGTTTCGCTCTTCGGCATACTTGATCCTTCACTATTTTCACGATATCCATTCTTTGACTCCTCCATTTTCATGTCCTTCAACTTTTCTTTCTCTTTAGCCTTCTCAATAATAGCCAAGGAGCTAGTGGCTGTCTTTGCAGCTTTAGATAAAAGGTACATCAATATAGGCTCTCTCTTGACAATTGGCTTTTCAATTAACGATAAAAGAATATTGATTGGATACTTCATATCCTTTCCAGAGAGCGACTCCTTCAACTTTGTTTTTGATCTATTAGCCCTTTTAAGTTGGATAGAACTTTCGTGCTCTGTCAAAAAATAGTAGCGGAGATGTGGATAATCATTTAATAAAGTGTTCAATACTTTGAGAACTGTAATCCCCACCATTGCAGGGGTGATGTGCACCGGAAGCAGATGAAGCGACACATTCTTATTCTGGGAAGAAAGAGTCCCTTGAGCAGAAGAAGCTGAAACTGTCAAATTGGAGCTGATTTTAGCATTTCCATTATTCAAAGAGAGCGCTCTATTTGAAATCCTATTAAAAACACGTTCTAATGATTTGTTATCATTAATACCTTCTTGAAGAATATAGAGCAATAATGAAACAGTTTCTGATCTCGTATGCTTATTATAGCATAAGTAACGTAACAACTCACAGTAGTAGGTTGAGGAGCCTGTGTCATCTTTGAGAAAAACTAATCTTAAAATACCTGCAACGCCTCCCTTGTCAACCAATTGTGTGAAATATGTCTTTTTCTTTTTTAATTTTTCCTCACTTTCTTGGCTTTCCTCCTGCGCACCATCTTCATCTCCATTATCATTATCTGGTGTTGCGTCTTCTTCGCTTTCTTCTTCATTATCACCCTCCAATACCGCTGAACTAAAAATATTGCTACCACCAACATATGCCTGTTGGGCAAGTATCTCCTCACGAAGTTGATCTGGAAGTGCATCCAAAAACTCAGGATCAATTGTTGTATTCATGGTGCTTATTCTTCTTTGAGACTCTTGCTCTCTTTGCTGGTTCATATGCTGCACGAAAACTTCTTCCCTCATATCCAATGGTAAAGCTAAAAGAAATTCTAAATCAATACCGGTCCCAGCAATATCAACTTCTCGGCCGCCGATTTCAACCATCACCGGACTTGTATTGATGTCATTTTGTATATCTGGGTGCTCGTTTGTCGCATCGACAGACATCTCAGCCTTTGCTTGCTCTTCTTCTAGTCTGCGACGTTCTTCCTCCTCCTCTCTCTTTTTTCTTGCTTCTTCCTTTCTCTTTTCCTGTGCCTCTTTCTCTTGTCTCTTTTTTTCCCTTTTACCATCACTTAATTTTTTACTATAATCGAAAATTGAATCAACCACACCAGGAATGATTAATAAGGCGGCGTGTTTGGTATCGTTTGGTAAGAAAGCGCGATACAACTCCGTCCAAGTTTCGAATGTAGATCTAAATTCACCTCTAGTGTCTTTATTGGAAAACCTAGGTGGCCTCATGATTCTTTCTAATCTCCAGCCTGAAATATTAGGTGAAATTAAAAACGGGCTTTCAGTGAAACCCCCTCTTCCCCAATCACTTGATTGTCTGGATCTACTATTCGGTACTTGGAAAAATGAACCATCCGGCAAAATATTTAGAAACTGGCTATTATGAAGATTACGACCGAAAGAGCGTACAGGGGCAACTTCATTACCATCAATTCCATCATCGTCATCATCATTAACATCATCGTCAACATCGCCATCATCGTCATCATCACTATTATCATTAATAGAATCCAAATTATCATCAGCTGCGGCATTTGCAGAATTTACTGAGCGCTCGAGTAAATTAATTATTGATCTACTTGCAGAAGGATTTGACATATCAACACCGAAAGTTTCAAGCAACCTTCTGTGATTCAAATTAGCTGGTGTTGGATTTCTTGCATTAGAATTTCTTCTATTCTCCTCTTCTTCATAATCTGCTACCCACTCATCAATGATGCTTGAGTCATCGCCACTTGAATATTCCTCTATTTCACCGTCAGAAATAAATGAGCCACTATCATCGCTTGAAAGATCATCTTCATCGAATGATCCTAGCTCCTCAATTTCAATATCTTCATCACTATCAATTTCACTACCGTAGTCATTGGATTCATCAGCTTCAATAGGAGACATGCCTTCATCATCTTCATCATAAATTTCCCCATCTATACTGCCATCAACTTCAATCACAGAACCATTATCACTCTCATCACCAAACTCTTCTATATCCTCGTCTAAATGGTCTTCAAGGTCTGAATATACAATGATACCGCTTTCATCTGAATCTGAATCATATCCATCTGATACTTCTTCTTCTGAATTGTAGCTTGCAACGTCGTACATTCCCAAGGAAGAATTTCTGAACAATTGAGTGATTTCATCATTAGTGTCATAATCCTCCCCAGCAACTTGCTCTTCTTCTTCGCCATCACTAAAGCTTTTGAGAAAGTCTTGGTAATTAGACTTCAAAGATCCAATAGTATTCAAAAATTTAATGACAGTTCTGCAAAAGGCTCTAAGACAAGGGTAATTCATTTCAATATTTGTTAATATTGAAGCCATTTGTGATGGAATAGAGCGCTCAATCATGGCTTTGCAAATGAAAAATCCATCATTTCCAGTAGCCTCAACATCAAATACTGGAAGTTTGAAGTGAGGATTCAACAATACTGTGCACATTTCAGCTATATTATTAATCTTTCCATAACGAGCAAAAGCATCATCATTTGATTCACATGATTCCTTTAGAGCTTTAGAAATAATATCAATCGAAAACTTTCTAATAAATAACATATCAGGGTCTTCCTTAGGAGGGACGGTCAGACTGTGATCCTTTTTTGGTATTCCATCGATATCAACGGTTGAAAGAAGCGCTAAAACAGCAATTTTGGCCAATCTAAACACTTCCGTCTTTCTTTCTACCTCATTATGGCCCTGATTAGGATCAAAAACTCCTGTTGGAACTAATTGATGTAGGAAAAAATTTAAAGCAGTTGAACGAGGTTTCAAAGAAGTATTTTGTACGGCGTGCCTTTTCGAAAAAGTTAAAAACTCAAGTTTACTTTCTTTGTAGGAAGCTAAAAGTTCCACAATTACCCTAAGCAAGTAACAAATATATCCATGATTTGGATTTCTAAATACCTTTTTATCTTCCGATTTCAAGTTTTTCTTCGAATTTTTTTTGAGTTTATCGTATAAAATTTTCTGATCAGGTGAATCAATTATCCAATCATTATATTTAACACTCATTAATTCCGACAAAAGAAGCTTCATAACACCTGATGGCTTTACATTGACGCCCTTCTTGACTTGGCCAGAGCTTGCAGCTTGGTCTTCAATTGACACGTCTATCATTTGAGCATCAACATCATTTGGATCATTAGTTTCATCCCGTGATGGGTTTCTATCAGTTTTCGCCTCAGGGGCTTTGGCAACATTCATGCTATAAACGGGATTTTGAGGATTCGACAAAATAATTTTCGATGAAAGAACATCCCTGAAAGTCGATGGGTCTCTGATAACAACAGCAGCATAATCTTTCAAAAAGCTGGATAAGTTGTAATTTTTTCCACCTCCAAATTCGTCAGCTCTTGAGCCAGATTTTATAACATCATTAACCAATTTAGTAATCATTCTCGAAACGACATCCTGAGTTTCAAAGCAACGTCTTAGAAGAGAGTTCAATATCAACTTATAGTTTCTAAACTTGGTCTCATGCATCTCTTCATTGATCTTTATCTTTCTTTTATCATTGTCATCGGCATTTTCATCTTCATCAAAATACTGATAATTCTTTGCGTCAACAACTTCTTGATGTTTAACTATTTTCACCAAAGAAATGATTATATGGCTGTTCAATATCTTTCCGTAGTATTCTGGTTTCTGCAAATATAACACGAGGGTTCGAGCAACTGCAGACGCATCATCAAGATCAGTGATATCTTTCCAATTCAAAATAGCATCCAAAAATCTTTCTTTTAAATTGTCACTAATATGATAAATAGGCTCTGTGTACACATCATCAATTGCAGAAACCTTGACCTTGTATTCTTCCTCACAGATAGGCATTAAGGTAGTCGACATAATCTTTTCAAAGATTTCCAACGCACCACCAAACCAGTCAGCATCAGAAGACTTCCCATTAATAATACCATCCAAAAATCCTAATATATCTTCTACCTCAACAGATTTATTTACAATTTCTGCCCTCTGAATCAATCCCGCTATAAACTTAAGGACGTTCTTGAACCTAAAATCATGTTGTGCATTTTCGAAATCCAAATCAAATGACAACAAAACTTCTTTCATGTTAGAAAGGGGAGATAACTTATTATCGGTACCGTAAGTAGAACTAGCAGTATTCAAGAACAATTTGCTAATATCTTCTATAAGTTTAGAAAAGTTTTGCGCCACATATAACCAGCTATCAAAGACTAAGCTTTCCTTTTCCTTTCTCAACTCATAGAAATCGCCAACTGTTCTAACGCCTTCAAGCTGAAAATCAACTGCATTTGGAACTGTAGGTTTGAATGGATTATACAGAGCGGATACAGTAATTGTTGCCCAGGAAGCTAAACTGATATATTCTGGTTTGTTGACGTTCTCAATCATTTTTGGTAAAGAAGTGATCTCATTCTCATTGAGAAACAATTCAATGTAAGATTCTTCAAATCCGATAGATTTTAAGTACTTCATTTGCTCATCTCTAATGTCCAAAGTCTGTCTATTCAATGGATATAACACACCATCTTTTTCCTCCAATGTCTCTTCAGTTGTGTAAATCTTTTCTGAGAGTGCTATGAGACCCTTGTATAATTCTGCAGGGAGCTTTTTAATATTGATGTCATCATCAACAATTTCGTCTTCAAACATTTTTATTAACAATCCAAAGCCGGAAATTCTACATTGAAGTGAAAATGCCTTTATCAATGATGATTTCTTCATGAATGATATATCAGAATCATGTTTTAGTGGAAGGTACGGCTCTTTGGAGCATAACTTAGAGTAAATGTTCAAGCACCTTTGGATAAAAGCAATTGTTATGCAATAATCATTACACTTTACATTCTGATAATTCATGATGTTACTATACTCTCTGGCATCTTCAATAGTCAATGATTTCACATTTTCCCAAAACTTCAAACACAATTCTCTCAAATTCACAAACCCTTCATGTTGCATGAAAAAAACACCAAATGGGGCTTGATTAGCTCCTAAGTTAGGACCTTTCTTGGATAAAACGCCGTCAATCAAATGGAGCACCACCAAATAATAGTTTTTTGATTGAAATGGACTTAGAATTTTCCCCACATCATACTTGAAAAAAGTATTAACAAGGGTAAGGGCCAAATGCTCATTAATTTCAGCGCTATGCAACACTTGGCTTTTAACCTCTTCAGTAATTGTAGTTCTACTAGCTAGAATCGCCGAATTTGACAAGACAATGAAAGAAGTTCCGATGGATGATTGAATATCCTCCATGATGCATCTAATTTGTTCCGTATTCTTAAACTTTGGACTTGTCTTTTCAAATTTAACAGATACTTCTCTATTATAGATAGGGGATTTAAGAACAATTTGAGGAGCATACAATGACTGGCTCGAGGGCAAAGAAATCTGAGCAACTTGCACTGGCAATTTTTCCCTGATCAAAATCTCTTCGATAACCGTTCTATGATATAACTTGGAAAGAAGGCTAACGAATTCCAACCCTTCAGGCTTTGCAAGAACCTTAGAGATGGCGGCAGTTCTTTGAGGATGCTGGCTCTCAGGAAACATGTATATTTCAACCAAAGAATGTAATCCAATATTCAACTCATTGAATTTTCTCATGAAGCTCGAACTACTATTGTCATCAACATTATTGTTATCAAACGTAGAAAAGAAAGTAAGACCAGATTGATTTTCATAGTCAATAAAGGCCCTTATCTCTGGGTCAGTAAGAAGGGAATACACTTTTGAGAATAGGATGTCAAAGCCATATCCCTTATTTTGTTCTTCCAATTCCTTGACAGTAGAAAGAATGGAAAAATAAAAACTAGAATTCAAGTGATCATATGGCGCACGGTTGTAAATTAAGAAAGGCAACCATTTCTCGAACTCAAGTGAGCCATTTTTAACTTCCTCATAAATTCCGCTCCAAATATGACTTTCAAAAATTGCAGTATAAATGAAGTTGGCAGCATTTTCCATAATAAATAAATCATCCTCCACATCTTCAACTAATGTGCCAAATCCGTCTTCTTGGTAATCTACCGGCTCATTTTCATCATAATATAAACTCTTCTTTCTAGGAGACTTATAAAACTCTACACCCTTCATTCTAGGTGAAACCAATCCCGGTATCAGAGTGATTAATTCATTGGTAGCTTTTATAATTTCAGGTTTCAAGTCAGAATAATGTCTGCCCAATTCATCGAATGCAGAAGCTATTGCTGTTGAAATTTCATCATTGACCAATACCTTTGCAATCTTAACATTTCTGAAGGTTTCAAAGAACTTGGTAATAACGCCAGTTTCTTGGACTTTTTGTAAACCAGTCTTATTTAAACAAAAGGATCCCATAATTTCTGGAAGAGATAATATCAAATAACCATCAGGCAAAAATAAAGACTCCACATTATCCAAAACAGTATCAATAGTTCCGGACTCTAACAAAATCGGGAAAGAAGTGGGTTCATTATGAATGATAGTTGTGATAGTACCTAATACGCTTGTGAGAATCTTTGGGTTGAATATCTTGGCATTTAATAAGATCTTATTAAATGATGTTAATAGTGGGGAGTCAAAAAAGTTCCTCATTCTATCACCAGAGTCTGTCCTGATTAATTCGTAAGCAAATTTCATTAACAGTCTGGTATAACCATAATCTCTTTCCTTCATGATCACTCTAACTCCAAGATCATTTTCATCCAATCTTTTCGAATTGAAGTTTTTTGTGGTGAGCTCTATATAATTCAAGTCTCCAAAAAATGCTTGACTCTTTAGAGAATGCTCCACTTGTTCACCAATAGCTTCTATTAATAATCGAAATCCTTCTTTTGTGATGAATGGATCCAAATTTCGCAAATTCGATGTTACTATTGACTTGAGGATACTAATCGCACAGATAATTATTCCCTTATACTTTTCGGATCTCAATGGTAAGAACTCCATCAATTGGTTCAATAAACCAGCAGAGACCAACGTGGTACCCAAAACTTTAAGGTCAGACAAATTCTCAACTACCTGCAAAAACCATACATATGCCCTTTTTGTTTCTTCAAATTTGTTATCCTGCAAACTGAGCTCCTTAACAGAAATAGTCTCGTCACTAACCTTCACTGTACTTTGGATAGATTTCAAAATTTGAAATAATAACCCATGACTAACATTTCCGCTCAACAATTTCAACAATTCATTTCTAAACTCTCTTTTACCAGAAATAGCAGCAAGCGTAAACATAGAGTCGGCATATACATTCGGGTTGATGGTTTCTTGGTTTTGCGGTTTTATTAGTTCAATTATTGAAGAAATAATCTTCAAATCTTTTTCAGCCATCTCTTGTTCATCCGCAAGAGAACGTGAATTGTTTATCAACATATTACATGAGTGAGCAATGATCTTGACTTGTACCCATTTTTCTCTTAACTGCAAGCAATCGAAGGACTGGCTATTAAATGATTTGGCCACACTCAACTGGACAGAAAACTTTGGTAAATATGTGAAAGGGATTATTTTAGAGGCTTTATCGTAAATTTGTTGAATTGATAATTTTTGGAGCTCTTCTTGAGATAAATTGAAATTACAGAGACCATCAACAACAACCGTTTGCTTTTGCGATTTCTTCTTCCCAAGCTTTTTGGATTTGGATTGTTGAGGAGTCGCGGTTGCATCGCGTTTTTGGGCCTTATTCTTTGCTTTATAGGTTTTCGATGAGGCTTGACGTTCTGGGTCACTGGTGAGGGAATGTGAATGTGACTCGGAAGATGATTTGAAGTATTGAAACTCTAGTCTGCTCCATTTAGACGGTATCTTTTTTTCATTTTTCAAAATATCCAATAAATCATACCGTTCATCGTTCTTTTCTGAGTGTCGGGAATATGCTGGGACACAAGTTGATAAAAGCGCCAACATGCCTTTAACACGGTAGGGAATGAAGATATCCAATGATTTTCTTTTCGCAATTCTATTGGCGATCAAAGTGATGATTCGTAACACATGATATTTTACATTCACACTTGAGCACATGAGTATATCGAAAAGTCTATCGTGAGAGCTGTATAATGTTTTGCCAGAACAGTGGTTCAACAAAATTTCTGTGAATTTCAATACTGAGACGATGATATGGTCATCATCGCTCGATATTTCGTGCAACTTAGGAAACTGTTCAGATAGACCATACTTTTCCACCTGATCTTTCAATATCTCATCAAATCTATTCAATAAAGGGACCCAGAACTGCAATCCATTAAATTTCACGATGATTGGAAGTAGATTGTTGTTGATTTCTGTAATCAAGCTCTCTAAGGGTTTCGCTGCAAGTTCTTTTGCAAACACCAACTTCGACTCCATATCGTACCTGTTAGCACCAATAATCATTGTTTGATTTTGCTAAATATGGGGCGGTTCAGATTGATGTGAATCTCTTGAGAAAAAATAACAGCGACACTTAGGATTGTAGATGATTTGTGAAGGCAAATAATTAGCCATCTGTGTGTTTTCTGGCAGCGCTTTTTTTTTCTACTCGTATTCAAATCATCTGCAGCAGGGCTTCGAATCAATTCACACAAATAACCGGGTAGCAGTCGATATAGGCCCAAACCACAACAAGATCAACAGGAAATTGGAAGAACCTTTTCCATTTCTCTACAAGATGAATGTTTCAACTGACTTAGAGCTACGTTACCTATATCAACGATCAACTATATTCACAAACCTCGACGTCAAGGAAAGTGAGTTCCACCACTGCTTGAGTGCGCTTAGATGGAAAATCTCAACATGTCATGACGGGGAAAAAAAAAAAAAAAAAAATTCTCCTGCTTTCCCTCTCACTCATCCTCCTCATCGCCGAGGCATATGCCATCCTATTGATATAAAAGAATGAGAAATTTAGTGGTGTTTTCTGGCTCCTCGCATCCTGCCCTTGTGAAGGATATCTGTTCGTACCTTTGTATATCACCAGGGGATGCTCAGTTAACAAAATTCAAGAACGGGGAGACCTCGGTGACAATCAAGGATTCTGTCAGAAATAAGGATGTTTACGTGGTCCAAAGCTCGAACGGCCATGTCAATGATATGTTTATCGAACTTCTAATCATGATCAGCGCTTGCAAGTCAGCAAGTGCTAAGAAGGTTACCGCCATCCTACCTTTATTCCCTTATTCGAGACAACCTGATGTGCCGTTCCAGAAGGCTGGATTACCACATTCCCAAACACAGCCAAACACCCCAATTGTGAACAAGGAAGCTTACTTCAATAACCTTTCTGACGCTAGATCAGTCATAAATTTCAAGGAACAAACCAGTAACTACAAAGAATGGGTGGTTCAAACAGGTACATTAATAGCCGATTTATTGACCCAGCTGGGAGCGGATCATATCATTACAATGGATTTACATGACCCACAGTTCCAAGGCTTTTTTGATATTCCTGTGGATAATTTATATTTCAAACCACTATTGATTTCATATATTACCCAAAACGTTCCAAATTACAAGGATTCCGTGGTGGTTTCTCCCGATGCAGGTGGTGCGAAACGTGCTATTTCTATAGCCGATACTCTTGGGTTGAATTTTGCGTTGATACATAAGGAAAGAAGAAATATAAGAAGTGCCAAGCACGCTCTGGGATATTCGCTATCGGCAAGTGTCTCATCTCTATCGCTTGTGCATGACCATAACGCCAACACTGCTAATGCCAACATTGGAAAAAGTACATCATCTACAACTATGTTAGTTGGTGATGTCAAAGATAGAGATTGTATCATAATAGATGACTTGGTGGATACTTCGTCTACCGTCATCCGTGCTGCCAAGATTTTGAAAGATCAAGGAGCAAAAAGTGTCGTGGCTATCATCACTCATGGTGTATTTAGTGGCGATGCTATCGAGAGAATCAAGAGATCTAACATCGATAAGATAGTAGTTAGTAATTCTCTTCCTCAGTCCGAGAATGTGGCCAAGTTTAGTGGATCTGCTTTCGAGGTTATTGATGTCAGCAGGATCTTTGGAGAAGCCGTTAGAAGAATACATAATGGTGAAAGTGTTAGCATTTTATTCGATCATGCGCTATAGTTCTTGAATAATTTCCTTTTTAGATGAATCTTTTTTTTTAGTGGCTTTCGATCTTTCTTTTGAAATTCTTTCATCATCCATATTCTTTTTTGACCATTTGCTTTGTTAACTTACATACATGAGTATATACCTATGCAATTATATGACTGTGAGACTGAATAACAATAAGCTACTAGGATTTGAAAACTATAGACATTTTACTTATTTTGTATTTTGTTCTCTTTTCAAAATGCTGAAACGTTTGACGATTCAATTCAGCTTGAAGCCTCTCGGCAATCAATCACCATTCGATGGCATTTTTTTTTCAATTTCTTCCAAACATCGCCATGTGCTCCCAATAACAAAAATTTAAGATTTAATTAAGATTTCCAGCGATCATATATTGCCGATTAGAGCCAGCTCAAATGGTTTGAGAGTTTTTACATCTAACTTGGGTGCCCTATATTTTTTTCTTTCGACAGTGTTTCAAAAAATGATTTAAGCGGCAAATCGATTTTTTTTTTTTTTGTATTGCGCCCAAACGGCGGTTGCCGCCCTTCCCCCTCCTTACAGTGAGTCCCCGACATCTATGTATCTGCACAACAAGTTAACTATATAAAAAGTTCAATGTTCGCATCACTGGATGTTTTGTTCTCATTTTACCATTATTTAATCGAATAGATTTGCTACAAGTCTATCATTTTTTACCAGAACTGATGCTCAGTCTTCCAAACCAAAGGAAACCAATCACCTTGCCCAGATCAGCTTACAACAAGATTATCGATATGGAGTTTCGGAGGAATCCTGCACCTCCTATTGTTTGCAATTTGAGGTATGCCAATGGGTTTTATACTATGACATTATGTATTGGGGGAAATGAAGAAGAAATTGATTTCATTATTGATACCGGATCATCAATATTGATGGTGCCTTGTGACTACATTGATGACTGGGATCCTGATTGGAGAGTTCCTTCCGGGAGGAAATACGTATTTGATAACTTAAGATCCGATAGCTTTGCTACAGACAACAAGCCAATCATCCGATCAATAGCTGGGCCTGGGAGAGTCGAAGGAATAATAGCCCAAGATGATGTGCTAGTAATTAATTCATGGACATCTGAAGTGGCTGCCTCAAGACTAAACTTCATGTTGTCAAGTGATGATACGCTTCCTGCAGGAATTTTAGGACTTCTGTATCCACAACTTATAGATCGACAGCAAATTCCTTATTCAAATGTTATTGAATATCTTTATAAAGGAGGGAATATTCCGTCTTTTTCTTATTCACTTTATTTGAGAAGACAAGGCAGCACAATTGTTCTTGGAGGTTATGATCCTGCCCAATTCCAGGGATCGTTCAAATATTTATCAATTATTCAACAAACCAATAACCAAAAACAATTGTTACAATCAAAAATGAAATCGGTGTATTTGGGGAAAACCTCTCTTGGAATTTCCGGGACCGCAAGCTTCAACACTGGAGTTCCACTCATTAGTCTCCCATACAAAACTGTTGAAAAATTGTATGGGTTACTTGGGATTCGAAGCAAACCTAACTTGCAAAAGAGGACCCAAATTAACTCTAACCTAAACTTTGGAAAAGATCACTTTTTGACATTTGAGTTCCCCACCACAAAGGGACAAAGTGTGAGGATTCGTGTTCCCTTGAGCTCCTTAATTTCTCATGTTGATGATGATATATATGTATTGGACATTTTGTCAAACACTAGTGGGCAAATAATACTTGGGTCACAATTTTTTGAGTCAACAGTTACATATTTTGATTATACAAATAACAGTATTGGAATGGTAGAATCGAATGAAATTCTCAATTACTTGGGACCTCAGCCAGCGCAAAGAAGGTTTATATGAAACATGATATAAGATACGAATTTTGATGACTCCAAGTGAATAATATATACCATTTATAGTTCTTTGAATTAATAAACAAAAAGAAAAAAAATACGAAACAAAAAGAATAATAAAGACACAAACTGTAATATAAAAAACCCCCCATCTATAGCAACAAAAAAAAAAAGTCCAATAGTAACAAAATTTAGAAATGAAGAACGCAAAACATGCAAGCAATATATGATAAAGAATGCAAGCTTAAAAAAATAGAATAGAAAGAAAAGAAAAAACCAAAAAGATAAGAGAAGAGAACGAAAAGAAAAAAAACAACAACAAAAAAACAGAAAATTACCACTCAATGTTCATTTCACCAAAAGGCTTGCTTGTGACCAATTCTTGTACCAAGTCATCAACATTAGCGATGTACTGCTTCAAGTTAGCAGCCTTTTCTTTCATGGTTCTTCTAATATACCCATCCTTGTACAAATGCTTGGATTGATTAAGAATAACACTTTCATCGAGGTCCATTTCAAAAGATTTTTCCAAGTTTATGTTAGTTTCCGGAATCAAGTAAAAGAACAAAAATTCAAGAATCTTCAACTTGACTTCTTTTGAGGTTGATTTTTTATTGAAAAGATTACAAGTGATCTCTACACCCCCCAAGGTCTCGAATTTTCGAAGATTTTTCACCGATCTAACGAGACAACAAACAAAAGTTTGCACTGCGCTGCATTGAACCAGAGGCATGTAATGCTTATAGTTGACCAAGAAACTTAATAGTAATTTCATGTTGGCTTCTCTGAAGAACAAATTTCTGGATTCTGGATGGAGTAGAAGCACCCCTTGGAGAACCTTGTGGGCCAATAAAATGAACTCTTGAGGGTAAATGTTTCCTTTATTGTTGGTCTTGATGTTGAATTGGTTCAAGCAAAAGATCATTCCCGTGGCAATATTGTATTCAAAGCTGTTTTGGAGTTTAATGAACTCCCCAAATATCGCGTCGTCCTCATCCGGAACTTTCCACCTTTTAAGGTGATTATACTGGCTCTTGAGATTCCTGCCATCCTTATATTGGCTAAGCATCTTCAGCTTTTTGTGGTTATTTGTTTGAACACATAGTTGACCAAGCAATGCATCAAGCCGTTGAAGTCCGTCGTGGATCGATGACGGTTCAAGGGTGTACAAGCGGCTCAAGGAATCATTCAAATATTCTTCGAGTTCCGACATTCTCTTGTATCATTAAATTGGTCCAATGCTTTAATAAGCTTTCTGATTTGTGGTAGAGATAGCTCTCCTTTTTTTATTTTTTACTTTTTTTTTTCTTGCATCGTGGTGTTCGATCCTGGCCATTGGCGGAGCTTTTTTTTATTTACATTTTACTGTTTTGGGACACGAGCATCGAGCCCGCGGATCCCTATTATGTCATGTCACAGTCGGCTGTCAAATCAATATATTACCGTACCGTCTACTTAAAATAGGACCATGACAAAGAAAAAGAATATACCATGATGGTGTTTTAAATAAAAATATCTCAATCAGCCTCTCCGAGGCTTAGGATAGAATCATCCATATTGACACTCATGTTCATACTCATGCTCATGCTCATATCAGCACTCTCCACTGAAACTCTTCCGAGATGTATCACCACCCAATATCCAAAAGCTTTGTTCTCATTCTCATTCTCGTTCTCCAATACTTCAACGCTAATAAACAATGGAATACTCAAATCGTAATCATGCTGGTCGTATTTCGATGGAATTATATTCATTGGAACACAACACCAATTAGCTCCGGAATCTAACGGATCATCTGAATTTGTATATGACGAGCGATCTATTCCACTAGAATTGGCAGCCAAATTTAGACTTTCCTGAGACGATGAAAAAGAATGTTTGGATAAATTTTCAGCAGCAAGATAATGCGCCGATGTAATCAGGTTGAGATGGGAAATCTTGAGTAAGTTTTTACTCGGAGAACCGTTGGGGAAAATGCCAATACTTTGCTTTATACTAGAAGACCGCTGGTGCTCTTGTTTAGAAGAATCTTGAAGTTTGGACCATACAACATTTGTATCGGAATTCCTGGTCATTAATTCAACTCGCGAAAATTTGGTGTTGTCGTTCAATTCAATCGTTGGAATTGTTTTGATGAAATTTGCGGGCTCATTAATCTTAGACGATAGCTTAACATCTGCAATACTCCCTAACTTTTCAAATTCATCATCGTCGTCATCATCCTCATCTTCATCTTCATCCTCATCGTCATTACTGTTCTTCTTTCCATCACTCACATTGTTCACGACAGATCCCAAACTTCCTAGCGTAAAATCATGACATGGCAAACTCACCTTCACCCCATAGTCACTGTGCGTAGCGTCAAAAGTAGAGATCATCACCTTCATCTTGTGACTTAAATTAGGATTCTTAAAAATCAAAACGAAAGGGGCCAGATTATTGGGTCTTAGTACCGATTCCTCATTACCTGGGAATTCTTTGATTTTTATCAGGGGTAATATATCAATGGCATCTGACGTCTTGAGAAATTTGAAGATACGACCTGGCTGCATCGTTCTGGTATTTGATGTATCTTCAACGTACGGTTCCACCAAGTCCCCACGACAATCTTTACATTTCAACCTCTTTCGCGATCTGAGCTTTCTTGGAATAGGCAATAACTCCTGATAACTGGTTTTCGCATTACTGGAAATATTTTTAATGATTTTGGAGCTCGAAACGCTCGTAAGACTATACTGTATATGTGATTTTAAAAACTGCCTGTACTGTATGATACAATCCTCATCGCCCAAACTCTCGATCAATTTGCCATCTTTAAAATCTTCTTCTTCATTTAAGGGAATGATATTTTCAACGTTGGCCCCCTCATTCAAACTGGAATGCTTCATTGCTTCCAATAGTTTCTTAAAATCTGGTTTTTTTGGATTATGTGTCCCACGATATCGCTTACTATCCTGCTGCTTCTTTTTGAGACTGATGTGAGTTTTTTGAAGCTTGGAAAATTGACTATGGTACAAGGTTGCGGCAATCTTGGCTCTGATGAAACTTGACAAGCTCTTGGGTTTGTCTAAAGCCCCACTATTATATTTGTAATTACAGTCGGATTTTGAACATTTGAAGATAAATGATTTCCCAGAATCGCTACCGTCAGCAGCACTGGAAATCGTGACGTTGGAATCACAAAGTGGACAAACAAAGCAGTTTCTCCCACAGAAGCTGGATTCATTGTTGAAAAAAGTGAGACAGTTGGGACAATAATTTGCAACAAATTCTGGCTCGACACACTTTTGACACCTTATACCTTGACACTGGAAACAGAAATTAAGATTGGATAGAGGATAGTTGTTGTTCGGGTCTTTGATTTTGTTGAGTGGATGATCATTGGGGTACGAATTCGAGGATTTTTGCAGGTATCTATCGTTGCAAGGGCAATAATGTGTAATGGTCAATGCCATTATTATAACCCGAGGTTCTAGTGTATCATACTTTTGATGGTTCAATATCTCTTACAATCAAATTCGGGCAATTTTTATTTGGGGATCATCACGGAGAAATAAAGGGGGTGCACCACCCAACAACAATACTCGATTATCACCACCACCATATTTTTACACACAAAGGACTACAACTGGAAAAGAGTTTGTGTTTTTTTTTTCTAAGAAATGTTTCATTAATTTTTTTTTAGGATTTTTTAATTATTTTTTAATTATTTTTTTTCTTTGATTTTTTGATATTTTTTCTTTTTTTTTTTTTGAAGTTTTGAATTTTCAGAAGATTGGATAACAAACACATAATTGGGGAGGAAGTGGAAACAACAAAGCACCCTGAAGTTGACAAGAAAATCTGGCTTTACTTTTCATTCACAGTAACGTCAATTGCCACATTTTGAAGAGACACTCTGTCGAACTTCAAAGTTCGAAAGAAACAATGATCTTCAGAAGTATGTCAATTGGTGAATGACGCGCAAAACAAGATTCTCTTGGATAAAACCAAACAAACTAATAGCAAAAACAGCGGCAGTAATAATAGCAAGAACAACAATAGCAACAATAGATAAATAAGCGAAACGACAAAATGGACTTATAAAGCTTAGAAAGAACCAAACAGATGATACTAATGCTATTTCTTATTTCTTATTTTTTCTTTTTTTTCTTTTTCTTCTTCTCCTTTAAACTTTTGGCTGGTTTATCACCATCCGCTATCATTTGTTCTTTGGTTCTTCTATGCTTCGTGTACAGGGAAGAATGAAGTTTTCCTTGAAGGTATTCGCCACCGTCCGTCTGATCTATGCTCCCTATTTCCAAGTAGCCTTCTGCGCTCAGACCATCATTTACGGATTTGGATATTTTTCGAGTAGATGCACTTGAAGTACTAGGAGTAGCTGGATCACCACCATAATTGCCAGGATGACAATATAAGAATTGATGATCTCGATGATAGCGACCCGTTGGTTGTTCCAAAGATATCTTTTCCTTCAGCAGAGATTTCCTATCCGAACGTCCAGACAGGCAAAATCGGGAGATGTCATCTTGAATATCAGGAGGCGACTCTCCATCTTTAAATTGGGATGGATTGATCAATTGGTTCTCTAAATCATCAAATCCCACGAGCGATTTCAGAGAGTTGTCTCTTGGTATTGCTGGCGTTTCTGCAGAAATCCCTTGGTTTCCAGGAACTAAATAAGGAGGTTGAGAAGAAAAGTCCCCTATAGGCAGCAACAATCTGCTATACTGTATGATATCCTGGTTGAGCAGTAACCCTTGTGTTGTATAATCTGCAGTATTATTATCAAAGAGAGGCAGCCACACAAAATTTGGATCATTAAGAGTAGGGGTATCAAGTAACTGAGGATTGAGGTGGAACAGTTCAGGAGTATCATTCAGCGGTTGGTTTTTGGTTTCTTCATCTTCACCAACGTCAATAGCAGACTTTTCATGGGGCACCCTCCCATGATTGTGATTCGGCATTTCCAATTGAAGATACATTCACAATGATTTAAGGGGGGTCTCAATTGATGGTAGAGAGTCCCAAAAAGGGTGAAGGACAAGGGAAAAGGGAAGCTCAGGATAAATGGACTTTCTGTTGTAGTTTTCTTCTGTTCTTTTCTTGGCTTCCTGGGGTGTGTGTATCTATATATGTCAAATTCAGTGAAGCAGAACACTCTTGTTACTTGGGATATCAAGTTAAGTAGACAACATAAGAGTTCCCATAGAGCGAAAAATATCATTTAACTAAGATAAGTGAACACCTTATTGAGAGAAAAAAAAAGACAAAAAAACACATACGCATACTCACCACCTAAAGAGAAAAAAATGAAGCTAAAAAATGGAGTGTCTTTTATTACCAAACAAGAGTTTCAGTGACATTATAGTGCTTTTATACATTTAATAAGGTTGTTTTCACTATCTCTCTCATTGATGAGTTGCTTGCTTTGGGTTGAAGCGCGTGGCTTTATCAGTCAACAATGGATACGATACAGACAGATATCACAGTATGATGATCGTAAATTTAACACACAGCAACTAATTGTTGTTTGTCATTCTGGCCTTCCTTTATTTTGCTTTTTTTCTGATTGATTGTTTGAGGATCGTTCTTTTAAGGCTGGAATGCCGATCTGATCGATACCGAATTAGACAGTTTTTAAATTGATCAACGCAACCATCTTTCACCCACCCAAGCAAAGGTGGCTAACTATTATGATGAAGAGGCACAAGCATAACCATCGATGTGTTAAATATTTCCAGTGTTCTAATATCAGTGTTTCAGCACCCCTTACTATCTTGAGAGTCGTCTTTATAGAAAATCAACATAATGGATACCAGACTTGTCCATACAAGGAATCATTCCATCAACAGTTTGGGGGGTAACTGAGACATCGCGGTGTGACTCCACAACCAACTGTTATGGCTTCAGTATATGAGATGTAAAGTCCTCTTTCGCAACCTGTATAACACAGAGCCTGGACGAAATGCTCGTCAATGTTCCTCAGCTCCCTATTACCCGTAGAATAGGGATGTTGTGTTGTCTTTTCTGAATCTATATTTAGCATCCAAACACCATCACGAACGTAAACAAACAGGGAAAAAAAAATAAAAAAAAAATAAAAAATGTTTATGGTGACGCCTGACCAGAACGAAGAAAACAAACAAACAAACAAGAAAAGACAATCACTACACGCGGTAAAGGAATAACCTTAAACAGTAGTAGCAACAACACCAATCTCAGCTAAACCAATGTCCTACTTCAACATTAAGAAACAGGCAGCGCTCCAGGAAATCTCGATGGAGATGAACACCCTTCTATCGAACCTCGAAGACTTGAACGGGTACTTGAAAGACTCGGTGGCGTTGGGGCAACAGTTCAAAAACATTTCGTCGCTATGGAACACATTCTACGATTGCGAGCTACAAATGAGGGAAGTCGTGGAAGGTGCCAAGGATCGGGTGAAAAAATTGGACGAGAGTTCTGAGGAGGCTGTGAAAATACCAAGACAGGAAGGTGTGGACCAGGAAGAGCAACAACCACCGCAAGAGAATAATAGCCAGACGGCCCTGAGGTGAGCGTGTTCGATAATATAATAGTGATAATAGCAGTGACAATCCCCAATAATCGAAATTGTGTCAAGTGGCCGATGCGAAACATTCGACGTGCCTCCACCGGCCCCACAGCGGCGGTAAAACCAATTTGTTTGTTTGTGGGTTGATGCAGTGCCGCCACCCCCACTGGTTAATGCCCGCGCGTGTGCATGCAGCCTGCCTCGTACCACAGCACAGGAACGTCTGGGAATGATATATATATACACACATATATATATATATATATATATATATACGGGTCCTTGACTTCCTATTTGAAAGAGACTTCTACTACTTTATTATTCTTTTTCAGTCTGGAACACCTCTCCATCCATCTTTGGTATATCATTCTTTTGCTGGTCACTCGCTGATATAATACATACACACACAACAAAGATCCTAATAAATAATATGAAGCTCTTTTCTGGTCTTGCTCTCGCTGCAGTCGCTTCTACCGTCTCTGCCCTCACTTCCATCACTACCAAGGGTAACGCCTTCTTCCAAGGTAGTGACAGATTCTTCATTAGAGGGGTCGATTACCAACCTGGTGGATCTTCATCCACCACCGATCCTTTGGCTGACTCCACCACTTGTCAAAGAGATATCGCCAAGTTTACCGACTTAGGTATTAACACCATCAGAGTCTATACCGTTGATAACTCCAAAGACCACAGTGATTGTATGAAGGCTTTGGACGACGCCGGTATTTATCTTGTCTTGGATTTGAACACCCCACAATCTGCCATCACTAGAAGTGGTACCAACTGTTCTTATAACTCTGCGTATTTGCAGAACATCTGGGCTACTGTTGATGAGTTTGCTACTTATGATAATGTTCTTGGTTTCTTTGCTGGCAATGAAGTCATTAACAATGCTAACACCACTGCCACTGCCAAATACGTCAAAGCTGTTATCAGAGACTTGAAGACTTACATGGCTAAAAGAGGTTACAGAGCTATTCCTGTTGGTTACTCAGCTGCCGATGTTGAAGAAAACAGATTGCAAGCTGCTGAATACTTCAACTGTGGTGGTGATGGTGCCAGAGCTGATTTCTTTGGTATCAATGATTACTCATGGTGTGGTAACTCTTCTTTTAGCGAATCTGGTTATTCTGACAAGGTCGACTTGTACTCTAATGTCACCATCCCAATGTTTTTATCTGAATTCGGCTGTAACCAAGTTAAGGGCTCTAGACCTTTCAGCGAAATCGAAGCCATCTATTCCAGTGAAATGACCGGTGTTTTCTCTGGTGGGTTGGTTTATGAATATTCTCAAGAATCTAACGATTACGGTTTGGTTAAGGTTGTCTCTGATTCTGAAGTCACCGAATTGCAGGATTACACCAACTTGAAGAACATGTATGCCAAGGTTAAAAACCCAACTGATAATAACTACAAGACCTCTGATTCTGCCTCTGAATGTCCAGCAGTTTCTTCTGACTGGGACTCTGATGACAATTTGCCAAACATGCCAGTTGATGCTCAACAATATTTGAAGAATGGTGCTGGTAAAGCTGGTGGGATTAGTTACAACACCATCACTTTATGTAAAGGTGATGCTGGTTCTAGTGGTGTTACTAACAGTATTAAAGACACCACCCCATCTAGCTCTTCGTCCTCGTCCAGCTCTAGTTCTAGCTCTTCCTCCTCCAGTAAGTCTGGCTCTTCATCTTCATCTTCATCCAGCAAGTCTGCTTCTTCATCTGCTAGTGCTGGTTCTCCAAGTTCAGCTCCATTCAATAAGTATGCCTTATTTGCCATGGTCTATGCAACCATTGCTGGTATCTACGGTTTTTCTTCCGTCTTTTGATTGATGGAACGATTAATATTTGATTAGTCTCCCTCTTTTCAAAAAAAAATAAAGCTTTTTGTATTTTTAGTTTTGATTTTTCAATTCGTTTCTTTTTTTTTTTTTCATTTTCTAATTTTGGTCTCTTTGTTTTTCAAGTGGCACATAGACTTTCCACTGCGAATATATATATTTACAAAATTTACTAAGTGTAGTCTACTTCATATGTTTCTATATAATAAAATGAGACTTATAAAAAGAATTCGATTATTTTTGATGGAGGTAGATAATTCTGTCAATCGATTCTATCTCTGTGTGTCTCTTAACGGTAAAACTGAAAAGGACCCTTAAAGAGCAAAAGCCCACCTTTAGGAGCTAAGCCACCCAACTTTAAAAATTCTAAAAGATTGACAGTTTTCTTGTACGATGAAATTACCCCCCAGAAACTCAGAAAAAAAAAAACAAACCGAACATATTTCTGGGATCAACCATTCTCCAATTTGTGATCGAGTCAGTCACATCATATTACATTACACACACAGCCTCCTCCACTGGGAGGAAAACCCGTGTATTGTGCTGGAAAAAAAAAACATCTTTGTGGGACAACAACAATGGTTAGGGGGTGCGTGGTACATAGATCACCGTCAGTGATGCGGAGCAAGGGGGGGAGGCAACCGCAACAATAGAATTTTTCACAACAACAACAATAGCCGTTTACTGTTCTTTTTTTCCAACACGATGGTGTTACTTTTATTCTTATTTTTAGCATGGCGATGGTTGTTGTTAAAATAGACAATAGCTGGTTCTAGAATTGAAGGGACACAACCCATTAACAAAGATAATCAAGGCAGTGTGTCTCTCGTAGTGATGATTAGGGTAGGTGAATAGTCTAGATTAGGCAATTGCTTGTACGCCCATAGTTCCTATAGGATTCAATAAACCAATCAAACCACACAATCGCTATACTTACACAGCAAATCACTGGATTGGAAGTCTGCTGATTAGCATATGATCATTCCACACAGGCATCATGGGAACAAATAACAGTGTTATTTAGGGGCCAAGTATTTTGCATATCAGTCTACAATAAGATCCAACGAGTGAATTATAGCGATTGAAAGATAGTATGACGAAGAATGCAACAACAGAGAAAGAAGAATATAAAAAGAAAAGAAAAAAAAAAAAAAGATGGAATAAGAAATACAAGGCCACTAAAAAATTAAAAATTGGTTAAAAAATAAATAAATAATAAAAGCAACAAAAGATGAGCATAAAATACAAAACGAACTAATGGAATTTCAAATTTTAAAATGCTGTTGTTTTTTCCTTGAAATGAAACTTGAGAATCAAAATAACACAGAACAATTAAAAGCCATTGCCATAAATTAAAATAAATCATTATGAATTTGATTGGTAAGTATTGATTTCTCCAAAATGCTGGCACAAAAAATACCCTATTTTTTTATTACCATGCCATTTGTCATTTCAGCACCAATCAAAAACTCTGTCTTAGGAAATCGGTACGGATATAGAGTAAGCTTTTCGTATGATCACACTATTTGCCTTTTTTTTTTTTTTTTTTACTTTCTCTCCTTCAATATTGGTTAGTCAAATCTATCAGCCCTAACTTCTCTACTCCAACCAGCAATATCATTACCTGATCCTTTAAGTACTCTATCAGCGACTATTATATTCTCCATTGCCACCGTGTCTTTCAACCATGGGTGATTTACCATCCCCCCAGCATCTGCTCTAAGCTCTGGATTCAATTGAAGCATAGGTAAAAGAAAATCACTAATTTCTTCTGCTTCATCACCAAACTGGTATTTCTCTTTTAGGATACTCTTCAAATCCCAAGGTTTCAACTCACTGATTCTTCGAAGCTCCCCTCGGGAATTGAAAAACTCTAGGGTGTGAACCCCTTGTTTCATTAACGCACTTGGGAAGGTTCCCAAAAGTTCAATGATTTGCGCAATATGGTCGTCATCTTTACAATAAGACCGACTTTCATGTGGTTCGAATAAATAATCACACGTCAATAGTTCAAATATAATACAAGCCGCAGACCACACGTCAACAGCACACCCCCAACGAGCACCGAGTAGTACTTCTGGAGATCTATATTCTCGTGTTTGGATATCTTCAGTAAAATGCCCATTATACCAACAAGCATTACCCAAGTCGGCGATCTTGATGTTTAAAGTGTACAAATCTCTATTGGAGTCATCGATGGTCACTGGTTTTGGAGAGATGGGAAGGGTCGAGGCGGAAATCACACTGCGAGGACCTGGTCCATTGTCAGCTGTAGAGATTGACATCGATGCAAATGATCCAGAAATCCCTTGTTTATCATTTGTGAGAATGTTAGACTTGCTAACGGATACCGACAATGGTTTCGATCCGGTGATTATGGAATGACTTCTTGCACTCCTGGTAAGAAACACTGAGTTGATCCCATCTTCAGCAAGGTCTCCAGTTGGATCGCGATTTTTCCGAGGAATCGATATTGATAACATATCAGATAAAGATTTCTGGTTGGTGAACGCTAAATCTTTTTCCATTTCGTCTTTCTTGCCTTTGAGTTTCGTGATTTTCTTGTCCAAAAATATTTTTTCTTCTAATAACCCTGTGAAAACCGCAATCTCTTCGACATTCTTGATTTCAAACAAAATGTTTTCCGGCTTCAAATCGGTGTGAATAATCCCACATTGTCGGTGTAAATAATCTAGCGCCAATAGTAATTGTTTGGCGATTTGTTTGACGTAGATTATCGGAACCCCGGCTTTATATCTTCTGGTCAAGTCAAGCATACTTTCCCCCAATACTTCAAATACCATCACCACATGAGTTCCATGAGGCCCAACGTGATAAAAACTATCGAGCAAATGAATCACTTTATGGTACCCCAAATTGTTTGGATCACCTTCGGTACATTTTCGGAGCAAGTGGATCTCATCAATCGCGGTTTCTGTGTAATTCTTTGCCGATCTCACAATCTTGATCGCCACATGTTTGTTGGATTTCAAATCTTTGGCCAACCAAACTGTTGAAAAATGGCCCCATCCAAGCTTCCGTACTAATACATATCTTCCATCATGGTAATATTCGCCGATATAAGCAGTATGGTAACCACCATTGCAATAATCTTTCAAGTCTTCTTCGTGTTTTAAATCCTTGCACTTCTCAAGCTCTTCTTCGTCACCACTGCAGTCTTCATCATGATCTGTATTGGAGATTTCTTCCACATCATACCCTTCAAGTGACATGATTTCATCTTTGAGACGATAATATTCCAGCTGCAATTCTGAACACTCTTTTTCAAGATTTTTAATTATTTGATCATTTCCATCTGGTGAGCTCGAGTCACTTGTGCCATTTGGTGTTTCGCTCCCGTTTTGTATCGTATTATTATTATTATCTACCTTCTTTGTTTCTACTTTCAATTCCTGGGTTTTCTCTTTTTTAAATGCCAAAGATAAGTTGGAAGGTTTGATTTTCGGCGATAAAATGTCGTAATGACTGCTCAATGTCGGTGACGTTAGGGCCGGTACTGTATGAATACTCGATGATATTGAGCTAGCAGCAGTACGGAACGAGTCCGGAGGACTCACTGAACTGCCTATTCTTGGGGGTTTAAAATTAAGAAGATCCTCATGATGCCCATTGGCAAATTTTGAGTTGTGTCCATTAATCTCGTTAGTTATATTTTCATTTCCATCTGAGGCCTTTGACGTTTTGGGCTGTCCACCTAACTTTTCTGGAACCATCATGTAAACCGGAGTTCATGAAATCAATCAAATCTTAAGCTTCTCGGAAACTGTCAGAAGAGAATATTATTTTGCAGATCAAGTTAAACGACGGAAATACTCGGACAATAAAAATCAAGATTGATGTTGTTATATCAGGAAATCCTTGATCTTTTCGTGGCTTTTCTTTTCTTTTTTTTCCTCTTTTTTTAAAAAAAAAAGGCTTCAAGTGAATCAATCTCTATTACTACTCAATGATGATGGGGGAGGAAGGACCAGTAAACACAACTGATGCTGAAAACAATGCAAATTAACAAAACAAATTGATGGATGACGCCGAGAATAATGCAATTAAAACTTTTTCTCCTTGGATGATTCGGTTCTTTTTTTTTTTCTCCGATGAAACTTCTCTAATACATAGAGAAAAAAGAAGGTTTTTTTTTCTTTTTTTTAAAAAAAATGGGAAACCGCAAAACGGCTGGACAGGATTAAATCTTTGCAATTATTTATTATATATTTTTTTTTCCAATGGTCTTGGACTCGTTGCAAAGCAATTCCTGCCTAATAAATAATGACTTTGATTCACCCTTATTGTTGTCGAGCGAGAACGTCAAAATTTCTCTCCATAGATTTTTTTTTTTTTTTTTTTGCCTCGTTTCGAGCACTTGTCACATGACATGCCGCTAATATATTCAATCAATAAGTAGATACTCTATACAACTCTTCATTTAATACCAGTCTTGTTGGTCTTCACTTTGGCAACTAGTGGCTCGGATATACCCTTATTATGGGTCGCCCCTAACCCTTCACCGTTAGTCCATCCCAATTTCTCCAATAACTTTCTTCCAATGTTGTCCTGACTAATGGCTGGAGCATCCCCACCAACAATATCACCTTCCTTAACATGAGCCTTACTTCTCACTTGTGGTTCTTTGCCATTGATCTTAAGCCCTGAAGCAACGTTTTCAGCCGAAGGTTTCTGGACGTCGATTCTATTGAATACTGGCCGTTGTCGTAATATTCTATTAATCATGTCGTAATCAGGATAACTGTTGTAAGTTCTTTTATTTTTTATCACTGCAGCATGGATCTTGTTTCCTTGTCCTAGTCTCCTACTTTTCAAACTGTAGAAACCAGCCATCTTAATCACGGTTTTAATCCCATGTGGATCCATTGGTGGGAACTCAAGTGACACCTTATCATCATTCTTCATTAATGACTCAAATTCCGCTTTGATCTCTTTGATATGCATCGAATAAGGATATTTGACCAACAAGTCATTTTCCTCAATGGCACGTTGCATCTTGGCTTCTTTTTTCATCTTTCTCTTGTCAGCCTTAGAGACCCTTCGGTTTTCAAATTTGTCCATCATTGAATCATAAAACACAGACTCGGGGCTCAATATCGGTTGCTTATTTTTCCCCTTGCCTTTGTACCTGATGGTTTCAGTAGGGGCAATATTCAATTCTGAGAATTGTTGCTTGACACTTTTACCAAATGCCATAAACTCATCTACCGTGATATCATCACCAAAGTCCATGTCAGGCTCTTCAATCTCCGACTCTTCCTCTTCTTCAGAACTCTCAAACGCAGCATTTAAAAAATCCTCTTCTGACATGTTATCATCATCGTCAATTTCGTAGTCATCATACTCATCACCTCTGATTTCCTCATCATCACTGCTCGGGCGAACAGTATTAGCCATGACATTGTTGATATATTCTTGAATCGCAATATCTCTTTCAATAGTATTTTGATGTTTGTCATTCGATGATTGATAAGAATCTCTAAACAGATGACGTTGTCCTTTTCTCTTTTGTCGTAGGTTGACGTACATTTCGCCATCATCAGGGTCCTGATAGGTTTCCATGGCAACTTTCCCAACGTATAAGGTTTCTTCATATTCTGTGGAGACAACCTGCTTACTAGACTTATTACTGCTATGACTAGCGGATGCAATGGCTTGTGAAGCTTCTGACTGTGATATCAATTCATCAAGTTCTTTATCCTTAAGTTTCTTCTCTGCAATAATGTCATGAAATGATTTCTTCGGAAGTGAAACAGAGCCTTCACCCTGTGAGTCAATGAAAAATAATGAGCTGCCGGGATTTTCTTGATTTTGGTATTCTTCATCCTCGTCATCCTCTTCTTCATGCTTTTCATACTTTTCATACTTTTCATATTTTTCATATTCCTCATATTCTTCCTCTTGCTCATCTTGCTCATCTTGCTCTTCCTCGTCTTGTTCTTGCTCTTCCTCGTCTTGTTCTTGTTCTTGCTCTTCCTCGTCTTGTTCTTCCTGTTCCTCCTCTTGTTGTTCTTGTTTTTTTGCTTGCTCTAAAATTTCTTCTAGATCTTTTTCTTGACCTCCAGACTTTAATGAAGTTTCGGAAATCTTATTTTCCTTTTCAATAGTACAATCGTCATCATTTTCATCACTTGATAAATTATCCAATTCCATACTTCCCAATATTTCCTGCTTTTGTTCTAGGGTTAATTTACCAGGGAAGGCTTTTTGCAATGTAATTGTCAGGCTTACTGGAGGTTGAAATTGGGTTTCCTCCTCAGCATCATTATCATTAACCAGCTGTACAGGTATCATTTCTGCATCACCTTCAATATCCAGGCCAGTCTCAACAGTAACTTTGACGGCAGTGTTTTCCCGGCTTTTAATTTGCAAATTTAACAACCGTGAAGGATCATACACATCCTTTGATTTGACAAATTCCACTGGTCTATTTCTTAATTGTCTCTCGAACATTGTTCTTCTGTTTCGTCTTGTCGTTTCCGCTTCCTGTTTGAAATTGTGACCGGTAACCACCATTCTATCAGGTTCACCAATATCCATTAGTTCAGGATACTCGTTGGGTCCATTATAATCATTGAAAGTTTGTCGGTGGTTGGCTCTTTGCTTTCCTTTTCCCCTACCAAACCCTCGATTCTTCGGCTTGCGATCAGAGCCATGGCCGCCTCTTCTATTTCCTCTTCCCCCTCCTCTTCCACCTCTTCCTCCGCCGCGTCCACCTCTTCCTCTTGGCATTTTTTTCTACTTCTTATTATTATTGTTGGTATCTTCTTGATTATTCACAAGTTGATGAGCTTAGCTTCTTCGAGGAAAGATGATGATATCAAGAAAAAAAAAAAAAAATAAAAATGCACAGTGGTAGAGAGCGCATGCTTACGTCAGCGGTGATCACACCCGCCAGAAACATAACAGGGACAATAAGATGAGAAGTAGAAAGGTTGTTGATTTGTAACATAAAATGTGTAATGAAATAGGCTGTATTTTCTAATTTCTTTTTTCTTTTCTGACACACAATATAGAAGACCTTTTCAGAGGCTTCTTATTGATTGAACGGTACGTATCACCCTTAGTTCTTTGCACGTGAAGGCTTTTTTTTTTTGTTCCCTTCCTGTCAATTTGCCTTCAAAGAGAAGCATCCCTATGATTACCAGGTACCCACCCCAACACCGTTTATTAAATCGATTGATATTTTTTGTTGTTTTTAAATAACTTATTTTTTTTTTTTCTGTTTGTTTTGTTATTTTTTCTCTCTTTTACCAGATTTTTTTAGCATTCCTTAATTTTTGTTTTGCCCTTTGTGATGAGATGTCATCAATTCAACGTGTGATAAGCATGTTCTTGGATAAGGAACTCGAGCATGAAGATACGAAAAACCCATTAATCGTGCTAGGAAACTCGTATCCTGCTAGCACAGACACAGATCTGGAGGATCGACCTAACAGCGAAGAGCAATATCAGGTCATCGAGGATCGTATTCAGGCAGAAAGTATGGTGATTGTCAAGCAAAACAATAACAATAACGATACGGACGCTACACAAACAGACGAAAACCATCAGAGTATCCCAATGACCAACAACCAGATGACGGGATTAAACATAAATGACTTCAAACTGAAGATCCAACTGAATTTCAATTCGTTATTCAATATTAGCAAACCAGACCAAATAGAACCAACCGCCCTTGCAGCAGCAGGAAAGGCACAACAACCAAACACATGGCCCAAAGATTTCCTAGACGATGTCAGGACACGGTTATGGCTAACTTATAGAGTCGGCTTTCCCTCAATCCCCAAGGATAAAAATAGCCCATCGACGGTCATGGGAGCGTTGATGCGAGGTAATTTTGCCGATATTAACAGCGATGGGTTTAGTTCAGATTGTGGATGGGGATGCATGATTAGAACCAGTCAGAGTTTATTGGCAAACACCCTCCTTGATTTGAAAGTAGGTAGAGATTGGAGATTCCAGGGGCCTAACAATGATGAATCATGGGATATGATCCATGATAATATAGTTTCGTGGTTTGTCGATGATCCCATTTCTCCATTCTCCATTCATAATTTTGTAAAGAAAGGCTCTATTTTATGTGGTAAAAGTTCTGGTGAATGGTTTGGCCCATCAGCGGCGTCCAGGTCAATACAAGCATTATGTGATGACTTCAAAGATGCTGGATTAAATGTGTATATTGGTGAAGATAGCGGGGAGATTTATGAGAAGGATATGCTTCAATATTTCCAGCAAGGTGAAGATGACAAAGCGGTGCTAATATTATTAGGAATGCGATTAGGAATTGACAATGTTAACGTAATATATTATTCTCCTTTAAAACAGGTGTTGTCATTGAAGCAATCGGTGGGAATTGCTGGCGGTCGACCATCATCGTCTCATTACTTTTTCGGGTACCAAGATGACTATCTATTCTTTCTTGATCCTCATGTCTCTAATAGGCCCGCTTTAAAATTGGGAAACAATTATGATTTATCAGAGTCGGTGGTCACCGGCGTCAGCCAGTCGAACCCTATCGATCTGTCAACGATCCCTGATGCTGATCTTATATCCCCTACGTTATTGACGAACTCAGACATTGAATCAGTGCATACTACGGTTTTCAACAAATTACATTTATCAGAAATGGATCCATCCATGCTCATTGGATTCTTAATCAAAAACAAAAGTGATTGGAATTCATTTAAAGAATCTGTCAACACCACAGACTTGAAGAAAATCATCCACATTGCTGATGGATCCAAGAATGATGTACTTGGATCACAAATAAGAAGAAGTAGTTTGGATGTTTTAACCGAGAGGAACTTGGTATTAGTAGAATCAGAAGATGGTATGGGAGATGAATTTGTTGATTTGGGAGCAGAGTTTGATAATTTGTCGACCTCCGATGGGATGAATCATCCAGCAACAAGCACAATTCCAACTACTTGTTTTTCAAAAAAACCCACTCAACTGGCAGAAGAAAAAGCTCCTACAGATTCTTCAAGTGACAATCCTCTTTATGAAACTACAGAAAATGACATTATTTGTGTTGACCGTACTCCTAAGCCACTAGAGCCTTCAATTGGTAAATCGCCGTCTCCAGAACAGTCTGAGAAAGCCATGAACCAGACTTGGGAAAATGTGAGCAATCATAATGCCTCATATGAGGATTTGCAAGGAGTTTATCAACAACAGGACAATGATGATGCCAAAGTAATCGTCCAAGATACTGATGAAGATGAAAGTTCCGAAAATGAGGAACTTGCAAAAGAAAGTGAAGTACTTACTCACTGATGATACACAATGACTAATCGTAAAAGGATTATATTACTGGATTCTAATTATTCTCTGAGTTCCACTAATTGACTATTATTTATTTCGCTTTATTTGTTTATCATGCTGACTTTTTTTTTTTTTTTTTGTTTTTCTTTTATTATTTCATTTAGAAGAATGGGAATTTTTTTTTTTTTTTTTTTTTTTTTTTGTTTTCTCTTTTAATTAATAACGGCTTGAAAAAGATTATTCAAATTTATAATCGATTCATTTATCAAGAAAACTATATATCAATAAAAACAAAATATTATATCAAACATATTGAGGAAATGAGTGACTTTGAAGCTGAAAAATAATAGTAACATCATAATAATGATAGAGAAAAAGTGAAAGAAGAAACAGAAAAAAAAAAAATTATGAATAAAACAAAGTCATATAATCAAAATCAATGAAACAATGACAAAATTAAATGTAAAATGATGGTGACAATAATAATAAAAGGAAAAAAGTTTATCAATCAAAATCAAAAACCGGCAAAGAAAAAAAAATAAAGAAGCAAAAAATTATAATGGTCAAGTAAATTTCATAATAAAATAATGAAAAGCAAAAAAAAAAAAATAAAAAAAAAGAATAAATAAAAAGAGATAAAAGAAAAAGTAAACACCAAACAAAACAAATGATCAGTAGCTAAACACAAAAATAAAATGAAAAATAAAATAAAAAAAAGAGGAGTATATCAGTCATAAAAGTTTTTTCGTGTCTTTTTCTGAACAAGAGTTATTTTTCCTCTCATATTCTTTAAAAATCTTTTTTTTTTATTCAGGAAAAAATAGGCAGCCTATATGTATATTTGCCAACTGCAGACTTTTTCTTGGTTGTATCCTCATTTTTTTTTCTGTATTTCGTTAGTATCTTCAAGTTGTAACATCTAAAACCAAACTAACATCATCCACATCAGATTTAGAGAGATCTTCTAAAAATGGTAACAAATCTAACAATTCATTATCATGAACGTCCGAGAACCAGCTCGAAATTGGAACGGCATGCTGAGGATGGAAAATATATGAGGCAGGAGAATTATCAATGATGATTAGATCACTAAGAGGTCTTCCGATTTGTGATAGATTCTTAATGTAGTTACCTTGGTAGTTGTAACATGAGTCCCTAAAAAGTCTATGATGCACACTTTTGTGAATATCCAACTCATCAAGTAAAGGATCACCATATCTGGATACCGAAGCAGTAAATACCACCACTTCATATATTTCACCAACTCTTTTCATAAACTCGTCAACTCCTGGTCTCTTTATTACGTAAACATTATGAACTTGCCCTTCTATTTCCACAGGGATAACAAAGTCAGCGGATCTCAAATACTTGAAACTGGAATGCACCAAAGTTTCGTCCAAATCTAAAACTAAACACTTCTTCTTTTTGAACTCTGCGCTTTTCTTTTCCAATAACCAACCACTCTTAGAAACAGATTGGTCAGGTTGCATGGCAGTCAAATCAAAACCTTCACTAAATACATCATTTTCTTCGTAAGCCTTGCTCGAAATTATTGGCGGCTGACGATCCGGGATTTCGTTTGACTCCAGACTATCCTCATCTTTGTTATCGCCGGAGGCTTCTTGTGAGGCAGACTTCAGCTTCAGATTCTCCCTAGCTTGAAATTCATTTGGCGCTGAGGTCACTGGTGTTACTGGAGCTGGCGAGTGACTGGCGGTGTTATTTTCGTTAGTCATATCATTCGAATTATTTGGTACTGGTTGTAAAACTATTGTTTGTGAGTTGCTTGTTTTCATTTTATCTATGTTGGCCTCATCCACCTCATCTTGATGATCAGGATTCTTAGAGTCAACTCTATTATTCGTCTCAGAGGTGTTTCTGGAAGAGCTTGTTGAGGAGGTGGACGACTTATGTTCTGGTGTAGAGCCAAATGTGCAACACAAAAATGAATTTAGTATCTTATCCATTAATCACAGTGATTATTATTTCCCTTTTTGTTAAAGAAAAGTCTTCTAATAGCAAAACAAAAAAAAAAAAACAAGCTCTTATCTTGAAAACGTAATTGCTTCAGAAAAAAAAAAGATGTGTCAATAACAGTAAACAGTGACAAGAAGCAGTCAGCGGGAAGCTCTGGATGATGAAAGAGATTTTTTTTGGGGCAATTTTAGCAGTTCCGCCAGTTCCAAACAGACAACGTTACAAAACTAAAAGAGGTTCTCCTTTCCAACAGAACCTTTCTAAGCAGAAAGAAAAATAACTATCACACACGCGTGCACGTCCTAATAAAGATCCTTGGAAATAGAGTTACCAATATATACACACCAGACGTTGATAAAGGGTGGTGAGATAACCGATTTATGTATATAGGTTGCGTTGTTTGTTGGTGATGTGGAAGGTATTCAAAAAATTCGCTGTTTTGGTAGCATTTTTTTTTCTTCTCTCTCATTTTTTTTTTTTTTTTGTTTTTGCTGAATAACGCTGCGGTAGCGTGCTGGCCGTATCGGTGTCATCTGATCATGGGATCTCCGGTACGGTATGTATATACTGTGATAAGAAAAGTCCCTTTGGGCTACCTGGATGACTCTTATCAGCATCATTTGTAACTGAACCAGCCATAGCTATATCCATTTCTGATGATATATAATATATAATGTATAATCTGTAATAAAGCATGTTATTTTGTTGGTAACATTTTGCATTAATGCCTTTGACTTCGGATGTAATCCAGGGAATAATTCCGGTGTTTGTAGATCTTGAAGGGCTTGGCTGGCAGATCGATGATATTTCTTAAATATGTATCTATCTATCACTTGTCCATAATTTACAATTCTGGATTTGTCAAAACCATCAAAAGTTCTTTATTACAGGTAACCAAGACAATTACAAATTCCTAAATAGATTAAAACCCCAAACAATCATTAATTTCATATATACATCAATATATGCGTAGCACCTGTTTTAAAAAAGTATTAAATATCACAAGACAAAAGAGAATGAGAAAATGCACAAAGGACCAAAAAAAAGAAGAAGAAAAAGCAAAACAGAAAATGAACCAGAATCTAAAAAAATCTTCAACCTAGGACTTGACAGATCGTAAAAAAAATATTTTGGCACCATGGCTTCATCAGGCAGCATCAGCAGTTTCCAAAGGAGTCGCTGACATGATCATATTATTTCTGACGGTCCTATTTTGTCTAATCACACTATTAGTATTTTCATCTCTTATCAACGCAATTCTCATAGTAGCTAACAAGTTATTTGCAGCATTAGAATGCATATAAACAGCCCCATTGAAGGCAGAAGTAGCGTCTTTTCCAATAGAAGCCTTAATTAAAGCAACACCGCCAGGGTGGTTATGAACAAATGGTGTGACATCATGAACAACTCCACTAATAATTACTAGAGCTCTGTCAGAACTTTTAACTAGCTTTCTAAATTCATCGACAGTGATTAGAGGTAATTTGTTCATTGGAACACCCCAGTTCAACTTTGCACGATGCCTGTCAATTAGTTTCTGTTGATGAAGTAAAGCACATCTCTGTATGATATTATAGCTGGTGCGGTGTAAAGATTTCACCCCAAAGATAGCTCGACAACGATAGCAAAAGTTCAAAAACCATTTTGTTGGATCATAACGATAATAGTAGTGACCATTTCTGTAGTCTTTGGGAAATTTATGATGAAAATTGTTATAGCCTTCACCAAATGTTAGGAATGATACGATAAATGAGTCTCTAGGGGTTTTCTTATCTTCAAAAGGTTGCGACCCGAGAAAGTGACCAAGAGAGTTTACCGAAAATATGGATTGCTGTGCAATAAATGATCTAATCAAACCACTGTAGACAAATCCTCCTACAAGATCATCCCAGAAATAATTAGCCATAAGAGAAGGTGCAACCAACCCAAACAACACATAAAGGGTAAAATTGTTATCCTCCTGCCACTTAAGAAATTTTTCGGCCTTCACCATTTCTAAGTCAAAATTACCTTCATGATCTTTAAAATCATTTTCAGTTTGAAGTAGTTCATTCTCCTCATCCAATAGTCTGATAATTTTCCGATTTTTGACAATTCTCCAGCCAAGATGGGCCCAGAAAAAATTTTTCCGATAATTATATGGATCTTTATCTGTATTACAATACATGTGGTGCAATCTATGAAGCGACTTGAATTTCCTTGCGGACTCTATTCCAGCCGATGATCCAAATATCGTGAAAAATACTGGAAGAATATTGTAACTAGGATCAATCGAATATGATCTGTGTGACCAATATCTATGATACCCGGTGGTGACCGCCAAAACCGTCAATGTGTAATGAAAAACTGAGAGATAGAGAGTTCTTGTCGTAAGCTGTATATCATAATAATATATAGCTAAAAAAGTGGCGATAGGAACCACAATATACTTGAATACGTTCCACCATATTGTTTTGATGATCACAAATTTGGTGACTCTGATGAAATGGTTGACGCTTCTTCTAAGGGCCTTTTTCTTTTCCGGTTGCTCCCGCGAGTGGCTCTGCTGCCTTGACGACAACAGGATGGCATTTTTCTTCCCTCCGATTTTTCTTCTATCATTTTCATCCATCGTGGTGCTTCCTTAGGATGTACTTCTTTATGATCTGCTTCCTTTCAAGCCCTCAGGGAAGAGAGTGAAAGCAGATTTCCAGCCGCTTTGCAATCGCCCGCGTGAGCGCGCGCGCCTAACCAGGAATCCTATAGCTTACAGTGTTTACAAGACACATACTAAAAACATCCATGTAATTCATGATATATTTAAGAGTTTACCGTTTGCTAAAGTTGATTAACGACAACAAGTCATCCTCTACTCCATCCACCACCACTTTCAGCACCGATCCGAAGAAATCGGTGAGCAAAACGTTGGAGACATTTCTCCTGAATAAGTCCGTTCTGATCCCGGCATGACTGTGAACATTCTCAAAAGTGTAGGTATCAAAAAGATTTTGCAACGTCTTGTTAGAGTTTTTGTTTACGTTTTCCAAGAAGTCTAGGTTGTAGTAAGTAAATCTGTCGATGACTGCCACACCAATCTCCACATCCGAGTGGTGAGAGTATGAAGATTCATCCAATTCCGAAGATCCAACCGCCAAAATATTTGGTGAATAAAACTTGGAATACATAGTGTTAGCTTGACAGGTGTCGATCATGAACAAAATCTCATTGTAACGCTTCTTCTCGTACATCTGCTCGAAAGCATCTGCCAAATCATGACTGCCAATTTCTTCAGCGTCTTGAAATTTGAGAAACTCATCACCTCCATGACCTGTCATATAAATGAAAATATTAGAGTTTTCATCGGTCAACAATCTCTTGGAGCGCGGTTGTTCAGGGCCCCAGCGATCAGTCAACAATCTAATGAAATTTTCCACGGTCACCTCGTATCCTCTGTAATCCACTTCGACATTTTCCCCATAAAGGTCGATCCCACGGTCTGCATTATTGAAAACCGCTCCTGGGAACGCATTTCTTGAATTACACGCCACATCATCAGCCAACATCAATATGATCTGAGAGTCTGGTATGCCTAGTCTCTTAACTGTACGGTACATACTCAAGACATTTGCCATATGGCGATAATTGAACCAAAACCGTGATGTGGACACCAAAACGGCCCAATTGTTTGTATGTGTTGAGGCATCCTCATTGTAAAAGGTGCCGATCTTAGCCTCATCCTCACTTGAGATCGAAAGGACGCTTAGTAAGAGCGTCTGAAATAGTAGGAGTATCTGGAGATATCTCATTTTCCAGTTATTGTTGATCGTTCCTGTGAATTTTTGACAGTGTATTAGAAATCAAAAGAATCGTATTATTATTATTAATAGGGTCTACAGGAATTCTGAATATAAACATTACCCGGATTCTTTAGAAAACAAATGCGGCGGGTAATACATGTTTTTTTAAAACTATATTGTTACTAATGAATATTGGATGATGAATAAGATTAGCAATGAATACTAAGTAAGTCAGAACAGAATTTTTTTCAAAAAAAAACATCAGCAGTTAGTAATTGGAATGATTGAATGAGATATAGGTATCAATAACTTTTTTGTGAGCCTAGCAATAATAAATAACGTAGTTTTTATGTACCACCATCCAAAAGGCTCTTTTATATTTCTCGGCCCACTGACGCTTATGGAAGCAATATTATACCGCTGCGGAACAGACTGGATAAAATTTAAGTACTAAAAATCGAACGTATAGAATCTGAATTTTATCATATATGATTGCAGATCAACAAGAAAAAAATAGGACTAAGCCCGACGATTTATTTTTTTGGTACGCCCTATGTCCTCATGGGCCCGGAATTGGTCAATTGGGATGGCCAGTTTCCCAGGTTTAGTTTCAGTCTTTTTGTCAACAAGCAACATTTTGCTTTCAATCGCTTGTATGATTCTCTTATGAAATTCTTTACTACCCAATGTCTGCATGAAAATTAAATCAGAACAAGTTCCTTTATTCATTCCGTCGATAGTTTTTTCAAGTATTTCTTTAAAAGGAATCATACTCACTTTCAAGCTCATTTTTGATAAAGTACGACCAAAATATCCCAAAATTGCTTTCTTTTGGCCTGCAGTTGCACTTTGGAATCTCCATGAAGCGTGTTTGCGAGGATAATACTGAGAAGGCGCATATTCTTTTAGTTTCTCGTGAACAGTTGATATTGTTTCTAGCACTGACGATTTCATAAATTCTTCCGCAATAGTGTATCGAAAAGAAGCTCCTAGGGCTTCATAAAACTTGGTTAGAAAACTTGACTCACCACCATCTATTGGGGATGGAGTCTTTGTAACTCTCACATACCCACTTCTAAATTCTAGTAACCAAGTTTCTTTATCACTCCTGATCCAAGCCAACAGATCTTTTGTGAAATATTTGGCATCGGACTCTTTTCTTGATGGTTGATAGGCGAAATCACGTAGAGAAGCAAATAACTTGAAATTGAGCTTATCTTGGGAAAACTCTCTCAAAAGAGGCTTCTCACGGCTGAAGGAGCTCATCATATTGGTGTTAAATTTTTTAGTTGGAAGTTGATAACTTATACCCAAAAGGGTAGGAACCGTGGCGACTTCAATCAGAACAGGAATAAAAGAAATGATATGGCATAGCTCTTTGGCATCATGCTTTCTTAAACCTCGACCTATCATCTGACTTAGCAAATTTTTAGATTTTGTAGGTCTGGCCAAAATAATGCTATCAATGTTTGGAATGTCAGTACCTTCTGTGAAAATCCCACAATTGACTAACACATTGATCTTTTTTGATTTGAAATCTGTAACTACTTTCAGTCGTGTACTAGCTGCAGTTTTCCCAGTGACACATTCTGCCTTAATATCATTGGCAGCAAATAAATCACGTAGCGCCTGGACATGATCGACATCAACTCCAAAGATTAAGGTCGACTCAAAATGATCCTCCTCTCTATATTTGAGATAAGTTTGCAATATTAAATCGTTAGATTTTTCCGTATTCACTGCTTTTGATAGACCAGTGATGGTGAAATCTTCTTCTCTAACAATCACTGAAGACAAATCAAGGTCATCATCACGAACAACAGTAACCTTTGCATCACATAACCACCCATCAGTCACCATCTCATCCAAACCTTTATGAAATACCACATAATCCATAGAATCGGCTAGCAGCTTACCATCATGCCTATCCAAGGTGGCAGAAAATCCAACAACCGCTACTTTTGTCTCGGTGTTGTGAGCATTAAAGTTTTGTAGAATATTGATATATGATTTCGCAGCAGCATGATGCGCTTCATCAATAATGATCAATTTATAATCCTTAGGGTCATATTTTGAGAGTCTATCGCCTCTATTTAACGACTGAATAGATGCCACAGTTATATCCGCCATGCCTGACGCCTTGTTCCCCCCAATATCTATTTCCACAACTTTCTCGGGCATGATTCTTGCACAAGTGGCCGCCGCCTGTTCACATAGTTCTTTTCTATGAACCAAAATTAATGTCTTGTCTCCTTGACTTTCAGTCAATGGAGCCATATGCTTTATGAGACTGCTAAACACAACGGTCTTCCCACCACCGGTAGCCAAACTGACGGCGATTCTTCTTTTCCCTTGATCAAAGGCACGTAAACACTTCACAATACAATCCTTTTGATAATCCCTAAGTTGGAGACCAGTAGTATCTGCTGAGTTCCCAAAAATTCCCTCGATTTTCTGAACGGGTTTGAATTGGTCTGGGAGATTCTTTTGTGGAGAAGGAGAAGGACTGAGCGCCAACTGCTCCATGTAGCTCGTAAGAGAGTCCGTATGGAATGCTTGACACTGTGACATAATGCAAATTCTAGTCAATCGATGTCTGAAAACGGCATGAGATCTGTTGATCGAAGGAGCTAATGATCTAATCATTAATGCTGGGGTGGGAAGGTACTAGAAAGGTCGAGTAAATGGTTTTACAAGATTGCATTAATTACATCGGATCTCAAGGGGTCTTCACGCACTCCAACCTCCTTAAATAAGTGTGTGAGTGATTGATGTGATAGTACGCTGACTTCGAAATTCACGCTTTTTTTTTTGACTTTGAATGTATCATAGATCAAATCCAGGCGCATGTATTGGCTCTAACTCTTTCAAATATCAAAGGAAGAAAAGAAATTCTGGGAGGAAAACTAGGTAGTTGTCTTGCACAACTTTCAAAAAATTCGCCAGTAGCGAGATACTTAGAGAACTAATCATAGCATAAAACATTCTATTGATACATAAAAACTATACATTTTATTTTCCTTCTTTAGGGGTTCATTTTGTTATTTCTTTTACTGGAATTGGCATTTTCAATTTCATTCAATGCTTCCTCATTAAAATAATGAGATGCATAATCTTTCAAAATTCTTTCATCATCAATAACTAAGACATTTCTCATATACTCTTTAGTGGTGAGCACCAATTCATTGTAAATTAATAATTTCACTGGTGGTTTCTTCTTGAAAAGCGATGATGATGGGTGGATAAAGACTTCTTGCTGTTTTTTGAGATTGCGGTATGATGTTCCAGATTTAGTTAGCTTAGAAGTGTTCGGGAAAAATCCAGAGGCAATAGATATCTTGACATTCAAAATTAATTTTTTGAAGGAGTCATCATTATCATCATCATCATCTGATGGTTTTCTATTAAGTGAACTATTGGATGACTCTTGAATGAACAATTCGTTCTTTCCACATAATCTTTCTAGTTGGTTTCTGACATTTCTAATTCTATTCAAGGTCTTGTGTTGGATGAAGTTATCTTTACACCATTGATATGAATATCCATTGTCAACCCACTGATTCCAAACTTCCAAATACATGAAATGATCTCCGTGGTCTTTGTACCTATTGTTGAAGTTTTCCTTTGCCTTTTGCGCCATTTCTTTATTGTTTTTCGGAACATAAAATAGAGAGCCAGATTCAGTCAACATCGATACAATCGATAGAATTTCAGATAAGCAATTCTTTCGGTTACCGGTGATCAAAACTTTGCTAAACATTGGATCAAGAGGAAATTCAGACATCACTTTCCCTAGTTTCGTTAATTCACCAGCTTCATTCATAGCACCAAGTGCATAAAGTAGCTCTAAAGACTTGATCAAAAGATCATTAGATGGTTTATCCAAAAATTCAAAATTCAAAATATCATATATACCCAAAGACAACAACATCAAAATAATCCCCGATAAGTTACTCCGAAGAATTTCTGGAGTTGGCTGTTTTGGTAATTCATTCTTAAATGACCATTTTGTGTATAGCCTAAAACATTTACCAGGTCCAACTCTTCCCGCTCTACCAGCACGTTGCTGAGCAGAAGCTTGTGAGCATGGAACAACGACCAAACTCTCCATACCTGTTGTTGGATTGAAAACTTTTTCCTTTACAAATCCTGGATCGATGACGTATTTGATACCATCAATAGTGATGGAAGTCTCGGCAATGTTGGTAGCCAAAACAACTTTTCTAGAACCCTGGGGAGTAGGCTCGAAAATCTTTGTTTGTAATTCGATGGGTAAGTTAGAATAAATTGGAGCAATTATAAGAGGCTTTATTTTATTCCCTAGCTTAGCACAAGTATCCTTTAGAATTTCCTCTATCGCTTCGATTTCCTCTTGACCAGTTAAAAACACTAAAATGTCACCAGGAGTATCTTGACTTAAATGAATCTGGAAAATAGTAGTGACAGAAGCAAACAAATAGTTGGACTCGGGTTGCTCGGTATAAAAAATATCAACTGGGTATCTTCTCCCCGGAACATTGAAAATGGGAACATTTCCAAAAAAATCAGAGAATTTCTTAGAATTGACAGTCGCAGAACTAATGATAACTTTTAGATCCTTATTTATTTTCACTATATCTTTTAATAGCCCCAATAATATATCTGTGCTGATGGTTCTTTCATGGGCTTCATCGATGATGATGGCAGAATAGCTTTTCATTTCGGGGTCTATTAAAAACTCTCTTAATAACATACCATCAGTGACGTACTTAATTAAGGTCTTTTCACTAGATTTGTCATCAAATCTGATGGTATAACCGACTTCATTTCCTAATTTAAATCCCATTTCCTCTGCCACTCTAGTGGCGACAGAAGTTGCAGCCACCCTTCTTGGTTGAGTAATCGCAATTTTTTTATAAGTAGTTGTATCGTCGTTATCAAAGTTATTACAAAGTCCTGCCTCATAAAGATATTGAGGCAATTGAGTTGTCTTACCTGAACCTGTTTCCCCGACAAAAATTAAAATTTGATATTTCTTAATTGCATCAATTATGTCTTGCTTGTATTTGTACACTGGTAATGACTTCTTTGTTTCTTCGATAGATTTCTTTTTTGCTCTTCTTTCCTCATCCTTAAGTCTAGTCTCTTCGTGTTTTTCATCTCGAATTTCTGAAAGCTCATCAACTATGGACAATTTCTCATCACTGTTCACAAAGTTAATGTTTTGGGAATCATCAAATACAAATTCATAATTTTCACTTCCTGGGAGATTTAGAGATGTCGGATCCTCAAAGTTTTCCTCCAATTTCATATTTCCTGATGTCACTAGCATAGATTTCCTTTGGTTACTTTCCCAAGTTTGGAACGAAGACTGGTCATTTGGCTCACCACGGCCCTGGGATTTCCTAACATTTAAAAGATCCTTCTTTCTTTTCTTATCAATCTTGTTATCTTCGGTGAAGTAATCCTTGGGTAGTTCATAATTAAAATTCAATTGATTGTATATTTGGTCACTGAGATCTCTCCTCTGTAACACAATATCCAATATCTCCTTTTTGTATTCATAGTCATCCTGTTCTCGTTTTGATAGGTTTGACCAGCCATAATCCTTGATATCGTTATTATATTCTATAACCTCCTGCTTCAATACTAGAAGTTTTGTTTCTTCACGCCTCGACAAGTAAGACTGTCTGGCAAGCTTCCTTAGCTCAGAAAGATCTTCACCGGAAGACATCTTCTATCTTATTTTGATTTCTTTGAATGTTTATTTTCCAGTAGAGATGATTTATTAATAAAAGAAAAAAAAAAAAAAGAAAAATAGGTCTTCGCTCAAAGAGGGTTCGTCACCCCGCGACACAGATCAGCAGCGTTTTGTTGATAATTTTATGTAAAACTAAGGATTGAAAGACATTCGCCACCATCCACTTTCCATCTGCTTCAACCAATTCATCAATGAGATGAGCATAGTGTTAGACCAGAGGAACAATGATTTTGAATTGAATACCGCAGTAGAGGATGCGGCGACACGGTTTGTGATAAATGACTCCTATTCGACAACGGAACAACTATTTGCCCAAATAGAGGAAGGCTATTGGTTTTTCACAAATGCCACAAGAGTCACTTATCTCAAATTGACTACCATAAATTTGAAGCATTTTGCAAATCTAATATTTGAAAAGTACCCTTTCATTTTTCCCGGGAAAAATAAACATGACTTGTTGGTTGAGTTTGATAGATACAAGGCTTCCACTCAAGTCTGTGGTGTGGTGCTATTTGATGAGTCACTAAGTAAGATCGTATTGATCCAGTCTCTGTTATGTAACTCTTGGAGGTTCCCATCCTGTACTATTAGCAAGGTTGATAATGCTTTGGAGAGTGCCATTCGCGCTTGTTTATATCAAACTGGAATTGATGTTAGTGGTTTAGTTCATGAGGATTATATAATTGAAAGAACTATACAGGGAACAACCCATATGCTTTATATGGTGAAGATTCTTCCAGAGAGAACTATTGTCCAGTCGTCTAGTGGGAATAGAGCTCGATGGGAAAATTGGAGCACAGTGGTTGAGAAATGCAAATCTGCGACTGAGGGGTTTAAGTTCTCTTCCATTAAATACATGATTCAACCAATCTCAATTTGGAGAAAGAAGATTCAGAACTCAATAATATTATCCCAACAATTGAAATTGGAGGCAGAAGCACTATTGAAGGAATTATTAGGAATAACAGAATCTGTCAAAGCTGCGCAAAAGACAGACACTAATTCAAACTGCAGACCAGATCACAACACATCACAAGTACGCAGCGAAAATGGAGAGGGATATAATCAACTGTACCCAAAAATATATAAAAATCCCTCTCAGATATCACGACCAATGAAAGAGATTAAAATATTGAAACGTCTGTCTATTGCAAGCTCGCCATTTAAGCCAACAAATTCCAAGATGGCTAATCAGAAGATCACAATTCTTAAAAGGGTTCCGAAATCTGATAATTCTAGAACATCTACAGATGAAAATCAATTTGTGAACCAAATTTTCAAATCACAGCAAACAATAAACCCTTCTGATGTCGAAGCTTTTGCTGATCCTGACCTGTCACTAAATTCACTGGAATCCACACCAAGTGGTCCTAATTCTACATCGTTACGGCCGCTGTTAGAAAAACCAATCTTTAATTATCCCAACCATCTTCATGAGGACTCAGAATCATCTCATCTGGATGAAATTGAGTATTCTTCAACTAATGACAATGCAAATATGGAGATTCCGACCATTGGGGCATTATTTACCGCAGTATCAACAGAGGAACTGTCACCACTGCTGAGCGCATCACTATCTAGTTCAATTCTGCAAAACTATTACCGTAAACCGGTTATTGACCCAAAAAAGATTAAAATTCTTAAAAGGGGTGACAATCAGAATGGCATACCAAATAACACAATTTGTAACCAATCGTCTTTCCCATTAAAAGCTCCTGGGGCGCTGACGGAAAAACCTATGCATTTCCCTGCGGCCTATCAAACGTTTATCAATGCCAACTTTAATAGCCTTACGTATTCTGATTATGAATTGAAGAATAAAATTCTTGATGAAAGCTACTGCAAGTATTCGTCGGAAGAAGAATCGTCAGAAGGGGATTCCGATGAAGATGAAGCAGGAAAGAGAGAGCTTTTGGAATTATTAAGGGGGATTGGCGGTCCCTAAAGATTTATTGAAAAGTCCCCTTCGCTATTACAGAATTTACAGTTTTTTTTTTTTTTTTTTTTTTTCATTTTATTTCAGTAAACGATTATAGCGTTAATTTCACTCAAGAAAAAGGGTAGATGATCTAGGAATGAGGTTAACAGCGTTAAGCTGTTCTTGACTTGTAGATGAAGAAGAGACATGACCCAGAAATGACAACGGAGAACACTTGAATGAGGGTATAAAGAAGTAGAGTCTTATATATTGGGATTTAATATCCAAAATAAAAGATCAAAACAATACCCGATATGCTTTTGGGTACCAGACCCTTTATCTTCGTTGCGTCTAAATCACAACAAGTATGATCATATATATTATATATATAACCTGTTGCTGCTTTTGACGATTCTGATGATTTTTACAAGATGTAATTAAACAGATTCTTTAATGCTCATTGACCATACAAAAGATACCTAACAAAAAAAAAATCTCAAAAAACAGAATCGACCTGGAAGTAATCTTCAAAGAGAGAAATAAAAAAAAAATAAGTGGGAAAAAAAAAATAAGTACATCAGTCGTTCTGTTAGTTGTTTTCTATACCATATCTCAATTTTGAACATCAATTGTTGATAATGGTATTTTCTTGACGTTATTATAATTCTTTAATGGAGAAAAATTAGGCTTAATATATAACTAATTTCGTTTTTGGCTGTGCTATTATCACATGTTGAACCACAAAACTATTATGGTATGCACACATTATATAACATGTCAGTTGATTTCTGCACACAAGTGAACACTTTATTAATCACCACTGCCATGTGGCGCACTACCTCAGTACTGACAACAACCTTCACAATAAAATAGACTGACTACCTGCGCCCCAACTCACCACCAAGTGCACGCACCCACTTTGGTTTACGCTCAACTGCGAAATTTGAGGTTCAACTAGTGATTGTTTGGATGTATAGATGTGTACCGTTTCATCCGTTAAAGCTTCCCAAAATCGTAATAATTCTTTTTTCGAAGGGTTTAGAACACTCTAAATTCGCTGAAAAGTTTATTCTACACATAAAACATATCTCAATACCACACACAACCCCCTCACAAGGGGGGTGTAGAACAGTTTGGAATTACCAAGATATTCCATGGATCAACGAATACTCTGGTATTCTACAAAGTAAAAACTTCTTAATATCGTAATAGATCTTTACAAGGGGGTGCACAACAACATCCTAGATCGATAAGAGCATTTTAATTGTCACTAGATGCTATACCTGACCGAATATATTTTAACTTTCTCTTCAATTTTTGACACTATGGTTTTTCCAGTTCATGGGTTCACTTTCAAGCAAACTACCACCGGAGCAAGGACCGCGTGGAAAGTTAGTGTGATAGGGAAAGAACTATCTCCAAGCAATCTGATATTCTCAAATACCAGAGGGAAACAAAATCAAAAATGATGCAATTATGAATACCAACAAAAGGCTATAAAAATATTAACATTATCGGATCCGTGTGCTTGCTTTCCATGAGTCTGTCTAAGTATCCGTGGGAAAAGCTTCATTTTCACCTTTTTTTTTTCTGGCATTCTCAGCAATTTTGAGGCAAGGCACAATTTTTGGCCTGCATGCAAATCCATTCATTTTAGAGCATTAGAAATGCTTTACAACAGAGTTGATATTGGTAAAAAAAAATATTAATGGAAAATAAATATATAAAAATATTGTTTGAGAGTAGTTTCAATAAATTTGTTCATTTGAAATCATGAAAACAGATACAACTTTTCATAAATCTTCTTTTTATTTTTATTCTTTCGGGGTGCCATATGCACGAGCCCATCCAACATGGGGCACTTGGGGAAATACATGAAGATTGGGAGTATCTTAGTTCTAAATTTAACAAAGATTAGTAGGTAGGCACAAGAGAGATAATTTACTCTATAATGTCCATAAATCATATAAATATAAGTCATTCTCTACCTTGTTTCAATTTCACTTTTTTGAATTTAACTTTCATCATCAACTTTTATTTATTCATATTCCAAAGGAAAAAATATACTTATATATATATATATATAAATAATGCAATTATCTAGCACTATTCTTTTTTCTGTTCTTGCATCTTTATCTTCAATTGCCTCCGCTGCTCCTGTTGACAAGCGTGATGCTAAATCCTTGAAGATCGATTTCAGTGTTGAAAGACTTCCATCAGATGCCCAAAGCACTGGTCAAAGAAAGTCAGTTTACAGTGCTGTCAATCTTAATTTACAAAATGAATACTCCAAATATATGGCTGAAATCCAAATGGGATCACCAGGTCAAACCATTCATGTTGATGTCGACACTGGCTCTTCCGACTTGTGGGTTCCTGCTGTTGGCACCAAATCTACAGGAGGTACTTATGATGCTTCTAAATCCAGCTCATACAAGAAAGTTTCCAATGGCTTCATGATCGGTTACGGTGATGGTTCCAAGGCCTTTGGTGACTGGGCTACTGAAGATGTCACTGTTGGTGGTGCCACTGTTAAGGACATGCAATTCGGTTACGCCACTAACCAAACTGTCGGCACTGGTTTATTGGGGGTTGGCTTCGAAGGTAATGAAGCCCCAGTCGCAATCAACGGTTCTAGTTTTGAATATCCAAATTTCCCAGCCCAATTAAAGGCACAAGGTATCATTGAAAAGAATGCTTACTCTTTGTATTTAAACTCCCTTGAAGCTGATTCTGGATCCATCTTGTTCGGGGCTGTTGACAAGGCTAAGTTTGACGGCGACTTGAAATATTTGGATTTGGTTAATATTGATGATGAGGGTCAAGCCACTGACTCACCAGTTGCTTTCTTTGTTGACTTGGATACTGTTTCCACTTCTTCTCAAACTTTCACTAATGGTACTACCTACCCAGCTTTGCTCGATTCTGGTACCACCTTGATCTACGCGCCAGGTGAAATTGCCACTACTTTCGGCAAGAAGTACGGCCACAAGGTTCCATTTGTTGACATGTACTTTACCTCTTGTAATACTGTGGGTGAGCCAGTTGAATTCACTTTCGGTGACAAGATCATCACTGTCCCATTCAAAGACTTGTTGTACCACTTCAACGGTAAGGCTTCCAAATCATTCTTGAACCAATGTCTCATTGGTCTTGTTCCAAACCCATCTAACTACTACATCTTGGGTGATGGTTTCTTGAGATCTGCTTATGTCAGCTACGATTTAGATGACAAGAAGGTTGGTATTGCCCAAGTTAAATACACTGATGAATCTGAAATTGAATTGATCCAATAAATTATCGGGTATCATGTCTGAACATAACACTTTACTTCTTTCGCCTTTTTCATTTCTTTTCACCACAATTGTGATCTAGTGTATCGATTACATTGGAAAATTATTTTTCATTTCTTCAGGTTTTTAATATTACTTTAATTAATTTATGAGTTTTTTGAATTTATTATAGACAATGACAAATTAAGCATTTGTAGGACTTTTAATCCATAGTATATATATTGCGGAGAAAATGAAGGGCTACAATTTTCCACTATTACTTACACATGCATGTCGCTTTATGAATTGAAGTAAATATTTGAGGGCCTGCCTTCAAGCTTCAACTTCCATTAATTCTTCATTTGCTTCAATGTATTCCGAGTTTTCAGCCGAAAAAAAAAAAATCATGGATTGTGTCTTAAATTACAAAGTATGTGTGATAATCCGCGTTTGTGAATATCTGCCGGAGAATATAAGTTAATGATAGAGTTTTTTGATATTGCAAACGACAGTATACCTTTGTCTCACATAAACATGAACCTTAAATTAAAGTCCATTCTTTTTATTTTCATTTTTGGTCTCTTTATTTCTATTGGATTGGTGATGATAAGATTTGTTTTTTGTTTTTTTCCTGTAGCCTCATCATTAGCTTTTTTTTCATGTTTTTTCTCTATGTCATTCCCTTCTAGCACCCACTTCTTCTGGATCGATGTATGTACCAGGCACAAGACTTCTGGTAGATCCACGAGGAATAACTCTTTCATTGGTAAGTTCATGGAAAACTTTTTCCGGTTGGTTCAATTTGAACAACTTGAACAAGCTCTGGGTGGCAGCCACACGGTCAAAGTAAGCTTTTTGTTGGACTTCTGTTTCTTCAGCAGTAAGCACCCACGATGGATTGTAATACTGTCTTGCCCATCTTTTCTTCATAAGATTTGTTGAAATAGTAAATACCAAAGATACCGGCACTAGCAGCAAGCAAGTAGCGGGTCCATGGATTAAGAAGATGTTGTTCTTCTGCTAGTTCTGGACCATGATGGTGGTGGCCGTGATCATCGTGATGTTCATCATGGTGTTCAGCGTGGTGGTGACCGCTGAGCATTTGAAGCATTTTGCAAATCTAATATTTGAAAAGTACCCTTTCATTTTCCCCGGGAAAAATAAACATGACTTTTTGGTTGAGTTTGATAGATACAAGGCTTCCACTCAAGTCTGTGGTGTGGTGCTATTTGATGAGTCACTAAGTAAGATCGTATTGATCCAGTCTCTGTTATGTAACTCTTGGAGGTTCCCATCCTGTACTATTAGCAAGGTTGATAATGCTTTGGAGAGTGCCATTCGCGCTTGTTTATATCAAACTGGAATTGATGTTAGTGGTTTAGTTCATGAGGATTATATAATTGAAAGAACTATACAGGGAATAACCCATATGCTTTATATGGTGAAGATTCTTCCAGAGAGAACTATTTTCTAGTCGTCTAGTGGGAATAGAGCTCGATGAGAAAATTGGAGCACAGTGGCTGAGAAATGCAAATCTGCGACTGAGGGGTTTAAGTTCTCCCTAAAGATTTATTGAAAAGTCCCCTTCGCTATTACAGAATTTACAGTTTTTTTTTTTTTTTTTTTTCATTTTATTTCAGTAAACGATTATAGCGTTAATTTCACTCAAGAAAAAGGGTAGATGATCTAGGAATGAGGTTAACAGCGTTAAGCTGTTCTTGACTTGTAGATGAAGAAGAGACATGACCCAGAAATGACAACGGAGAACACTTGAATGAGGGTATAAAGAAGTAGAGTCTTATATATTGGGATTTAATATCCAAAATAAAAGATCAAAACAATACCCGATATGCTTTTGGGTACCAGACCCTTTATCTTCGTTGCGTCTAAATCACAACAAGTATGATCATATATATTATATATATAACCTGTTGCTGCTTTTGACGATTCTGATGATTTTTACAAGATGTAATTAAACAGATTCTTTAATGCTCATTGACCATACAAAAGATACCTAACAAAAAAAAAATCTCAAAAAACAGAATCGACCTGGAAGTAATCTTCAAAGAGAGAAATAAAAAAAAAATAAGTGGGAAAAAAAAAATAAGTACATCAGTCGTTCTGTTAGTTGTTTTCTATACCATATCTCAATTTTGAACATCAATTGTTGATAATGGTATTTTCTTGACGTTATTATAATTCTTTAATGGAGAAAAATTAGGCTTATCATTACCTGGGTCACCATAGTTGAGCCTATATGTGGCAGCTGTTGGGCGATGGTACTGGTAATTACCTGATTGAGAGTTTCGGCGATTTGCCATGCTATTCAGATGATGTTTCTTGAGCTGCTGCTGATGATGATGATGTCTCTTCTTGTGCTCTTGGCCATCGCCATTGCTACGTCCATGGGATGAGTTATTATTATTATCAGAAATATCCGCATCCTCCCCTTTGTCATAGTCGGGCCAAGTATTATCGATCGGCTTAGATTCTGAATCAAAATTATGAGGCATGGAGGAAGACAAAGTCAAAGTCGAGCTCGAATCGGTCCTGCTCAACCCTGCTTTAACTGCATCATCAAATTCCCTTTGATTGTTATCGTAGCTTGATAAAACTTTAGGTTTAGCAACTTTTCGATCATTGAAACTTTTACGCCTTCTATATTTCGAGGCATCGTAATCTGGTCGATGATGCGGTGGCACATACGCTTTTGCATTAGAAATGGTCGGGGCTTGCAGTGATTTGACACTCGTAGATACACTCGACAGATTACTATCAGAGCTTTGTAATTGGGCATTACCCAACAGGCTTGAGTCACCATCTCTTTGGGCCATGGATACATCAAAAAATGATACACCAGTCGTACCTGAACCTGCAATAGATGTATTTGAAGTAGTTAAATTTGGGGTTGTGGTTGTCGTATTTGCTTTGATAGTACCAGAGGCACCAGTGGTTGAGGTTGGGGCAGAGTCTGAGATATTCAAAGTTTTGAGATTACTGCCAAGCAGATCATCCAAATCGTCAAGTAAAACATCACGAGAAACATCTCCTGATTCAAACAGAACTTCGGCAATTGTAGAAACCTCAGACACACTGACTGATGGTAAAGAAAAGTCTCTGTTGTTCACTTGATAAACATCAGTAGTAAAAGTTTTCGCCAGATACGCCGGTGATTTCAATCTGTTCCGCAAATTAGGTGGAATGTAAATGCTACTATTAGTATTGATGGTCTTGGTATCAATTTTTGGAGCGGCGAATTTTCTGCGGGAAGCCAACGTTTTTGTTGCTTGATTGCTACCATTATCTTCCTTTTGACGTGAGACAGGATTGTTATATTTTTTCGGCTCTTTTGTCACACTAAGATGCTTAGGATCCGGATTGAGCTTAATATTAGAATTAGAAGACGAATTTCGCTGATGTCCCTTATTTCGGTGTTTGTAGGCTTTGTAGTTCCCAGCATTCTGATATCTTTTCATAGGAGGCGTGTACAAATCCATACGGTTGAACTTGTAACTATTATTATAGCTATTCAAGTTGCCTAATTTGTTAGGTGTTTGAATAGACAATGGTTGCCGATCCTGATGAATTTGGTAAGATTTGTTAATGTTTATTGGCTTGGCATTTTTCGTGGTAAAGTTAGAAGTCTCATCGTAAATGGCAACTGGTACTTGGTTGTTGATTAGCTCTTCGTCGATATCTTCATCGATATCTTCATCCTCATATTCACTTTCTTCGAATGTCAATTCTTTGAGCTTGGACAATTCTGACTTGATTGCATCCAAATCTCGGTTATCGGGATTTATGGTCAAACAGTGTCTCAACACGTTGAACAAATCTGGACTCATAGTTGGGAAAATATCAAACAAAACTTCTCTATTGGAACAAAAGTTTAAAAACATTTTATCGCTGGCGTCAGCAATATTGAAGGCATTCTTATGGAAAATAAGATTCAAAAAGCAAATACCCAAAGACCAAATATCGGCTTTTGCTGCGTCGTAATAATTGTTATCTGATTCCTCTGAACTTTCACTTGAACTAGCTCCGTTGTCAAATAGTTCTGGAGCCATATACCGTTCACTACCCACATCAAAATCAGTACAATATCTTTCAGTGGTTGCTAAACCCCAATCGCCAAGCTTGATTTGACAATCATTTGTAATAAAGATGTTTTCTGGTTTAATATCCCGATGATAAATTCCCTTTTGATGACAATATGAAATCAAGTCAATTAGTTGATGCATGACATCAAGAATTTCTTTCTTAGTCTTTGGCCCCTCATCTGCCTTGATTAAATCATAAAGATCACCCTTTTCACAGTACTCTAAAACAAGAAAAGATCCAAAATAATCAGCTAACGATGCCACATTTTGGTGTCGACCCAATTTTAAATAAATATCAATTTCTCTTTGGGCCTCATCATCAGAACTTGAGTCATCGTCTAGAGGATAAACATACTTGATCGCATATTTTTCTTTGGTAATGATGTCTTCTGCTAAATAAACAATACCATAAGACCCTTCATTTATTTTTCCTAGAGATCTGTACCGACTTCTCAATAGCGCGCCATTCTCAAAGTTAGCAGCCACCTTCTGATTTGTTGGTTCTGAGGATGAGTTCATTGGTGAATTACTCTCACTAAAGCGTCAGAATAAAGAATTTCGGATTGAAAGTATTTTTATGATGCTGAAACTTGAATGAAATTATGCTGTTAGACCGTAAGGAGCAGAATAATGAGTTTTGAGCGATTAATAACTTCACAATTCCAATAAATATAGCACTCCACTGAAAAAAAAAATGCAACATAAAACTACCGGCCGATCAGCTGTAGATGAGACGAAGGCAGAAGCAAACTGTGAGAATAAAATGTTCAGATTATTAGATATTGGAAGGATTTTCAATAAACTCCTGTTTGTATCTTTTTTTTTTTTTTCTGACTTTTTTTTTTGTTATCTTTATTATTTATAAATTTTTTTTATGTTTTGCTTCTTTTTTGATATGGCAAACTCCAAGTAGATGAAATACCAATAAATTATAAGAAGTTTCCAATTAGAACACACTAATCAATAAAAGGAAGACTCCAAGGACAACACAAATGAAACCTAAAACGTAAAACTCAATGGAAAACAAATCACCAAAAAACAAAAACTAACCAAAAACTTATTTAAAAAACAAACCAACCCAAGGTGAATAACGATATAAGCAAAACAAAAACTGAATGACGAGTTTGTACGAGGACAAATGTGATGATGCTAATGACGAGGTTATGAAATGAAACAAAATATCAAAAACAATGAAATGAGGCAGACTAACCAAAATTGTAAATATTGACAAGCAACAACAAAAATAAATCAACAAAAAAAAGTAAAATGAGATGGATGATCCAACAAAATTTAATAGGAGATACCAATTGATAAGTCAATTACTCCTGAATGGCAACACGATATACTTCAACCAGCAAACGGAATTCTCTTTGAATGCTGTAGAAAAGAATCGATACTCTTTTTTTTATTATTATTGCAGCGTAAACCACGTACAATTCTGTTGGTCTTTTGAGAATCTCTCTTAGAATGGACTTTGGAGAAGATCTTAGCCTTATCACGAAGTTCAAGAAAGAGATTAGCCTTTCTTAGAATCTTTTAAACCAGTTTTAAAAAGATGATAGCTTTAAGAAATATCACCAAAGCCTGACTGCAAAGAAAAAGAGAAAAAAAAAAAGGGAACAAAAGTACTGTGATTAGCTACCACTTAACAAATAAGAGGATTTGTTGAAGTGTGATGAGCCACTATTTTTTTTTTCTTTAAAAAAATAACAAAAGCTTTCTCTTTTCTTTTCCCTGCTCAGATAAAAGGAAAAGACCTTGTACACAAATATCAACAGGCTGGTTATTACCCAACAAGTTCTCAGCTAAGTAAAACCACAACAAATTGTCTATTTGCCACTTCAAGTACTCGCGCACTTTTATTTTGTTCAATGAAGAGCAAATAACCAAAGGAGAAGAGCTCAGGTGATAGTGGTCGAAAGGCAATTAGATAAAGAAGCAAGTAACCTTTGTTGTCAGTCCCACCGACAATCATCACCCGTAAAGGGATGACTTTGGATTTTCTTCTTTGTCTCATCGCCAACCCTGACAACCATGCACGTGACCGTTGCTCAGATTTGCGTATACGGAAGCACCTAGAAGTTGTCTGAACGACACAGTGCTGAGCTTACATTTTGCTCATCTGGAATGTGTATATATAATAATTATAGATACATGGAAAATTCTGATCGTTTATTTCCAATCACATAATGCCATTTCTTTTACTCATCATCAGTCTCTACCAACATTGATGATCTTAGTAACCCTGCGCTTTCAATGGTTTCATTCAATTTATCAATTAAATTAACCCTTTGACTACTTATGGTGAATACCTTATCTTTTACCTGATCATAATTAAATTTAAGAACTTCGTAAATGACCCTAACCTTGTCTGTAACTTTGAAGGATCTTACAACTCTCGATCCATCACCAAAACGGAATTGAATTCTAGTGGTACCCGGAGAGCCAGTTGGAGGCTCAGGATGATCAATCGCCAAAATGGTTGCAAAAACTTCTTCTGGAGTCAACCCTTCTTCTTCCACTTCCTCTACTCCATGCTCGTCCTCATTTTCTTGATTTGATGGTTCAACTCTGGTTTTTGATTCACCATTTATAGATGGACCACTGGTATATTCTTCTTCTTGTTCTTGTTCTTCTTCATCCTCTTCATCCTCTTCAAACTCCGGTTCCAGACCCTCGTCATCTGAGTCCAAACTGATTGGATTGAAGTAGTTGTTCACTTCATGAACGTCATTGACATCTTCATCACTATTGGAATTCATGGACTTTCTCATCGCCAATTGTAGTTGCTGTTCCTCCGTTAGTGAGTTTGGATCAACTTTCTTCTTGTGAGTGATGGCTGGATTCTTGTGGCCTGGGTGCAAAGAATATCTATCTGAAAAGTCGTGTACTTCTTCAAGCCATTTCTGTTTATTTGGCACTTCACTCCACATTTTATATCTTTCACCTGAAAATGGATCGAGAATTGCAATATATGGGTACTCTTCAACATTGTTAAATTGAATATATTCCTGTACTGGATAATCAGTATACTGGTATTGCAAAAAAATAAAACTTGTGGTAACAACATCTTTTACTTGTGCGTCTGACCAAAAATCTCTGTTTAGTAATTGACAAGAGAAATTCGACGCATCTTGGATATTTAACAAAATCCATTTTTTTTCTAGTCTACCTTTCTGTCTTGCTCCATCTAACGTGAGCTTCTCGATCAAATCGAACGGAGGACGAAATAACTTTGCCAACCTCTTTTGGTGTTCTGTTAATGTGCTATTTTCACTTTCAAATTGTTGATCATAAAGATTTGCCCCATTATCATCATCCTGGTCATCTTCCTCTAGCATATCTGTTTCGTACTGGTTGAAAATTCCTCGTTCAGAAAACGGCAACGGAGCACGACGATGATGATGTGTTGGGAATCCAGTACCACCCATGCCAAAATCATCTTCTACTAATCTTTCTCTGACCATTTCATCTGGAGGACGAATATCATCCCCCTGCTGATACTGTTCGCTTTGTAATCTACTTGCCAACTCTTCATCGTTTTCAACGCTTTGCCCATTATTGTTGTTGTTGCTCCCACTTGCTCCAATTGCAGTCCCGCCACTCTCAAAGAAAAAAGTTATCGCACTTTCTAGATCACCACCACTGAACTCAAGGTATTTCACAGCAGTCTCTGTATCAGAGTTTGTGATTGCCACAAAATTACTAACTTGACTGGAATTCATTATAACCACAGAATAAAATAAAATAAAAATAAAGAACCAGCAAAACTAATTCAATCAGTACAATATCAGCTCGGCTACCAAAAATCTAAAAAAGTTATATCTCTTTATCTTTAACAAAACAATCTGATTTATCTTTCTACTATCTCAATGTCTTGATTTCGCCAAGGATATATCTAGCAAGACCCCTTGATTAATTTCAATTTTGTGGCAAAATCAGGGACCTACCTCACAATAACTGGTGAACACGAAATATTAACGAGAAGGAAAAAAAATATAAGACCAATTGCGCAAACCTGGAAATGATGCGGGAATGCAAATATTTATCTGCTGTTATTCTTATGAGAATTACCTAGAGCTCTTTACAATTAGTTATCTAAGATCGCCTTCAATTAGGTTGTGATGAAAACAGAAAGATTTCTCTGACGAAAAGTAGGGTTATGAACCATAATGGTGGGTCATTCCTTGGGGAAGGTTCCCATATGTATCAAACCATCGGATCGTATTAGTTAGTGGTCGAACTTTCATTAATATATGAAGAAAAAGGGAATTTTTTTTTTTTTTTTTTGAATTACAAAAGACTAATTATTTCAAGGAATTAATTCCATTCTGTAGAATACATTATAAATAGAGTACAAGTTCTAGAAAGTTGCGGATCATATGACGAATATGATTCCTCTGTCAAATTGAAGCAAAATAGAAATCAACTTTCTCTTCTTAGCTTTTTCATCCCCGTTGGTTCATTCTCAAAAATAGACAGCGAACTTCGTTTAACCGTTCTAAAATCCAGAACTTCGTTTCGTTGGATATCATCAGAACTCAACAAGCCCGCAATACTTGAAACTCGAGCCTGATTTTTTGGTTCGTTGATTCTCTTTAAAACATCATCCAAAAATCTTGAATGTTTACTCCGAGTCATCTTTTTATCTTGTGCCATTAATTTTAATTTAAATAAGTCTTCATAAACATCTTCCGTAGTTGCTGGTTTCAACATGGCTCCACTGTTGGCAGCAGCAGCAGTCGTGGAAGACAATAGTACAGAGTCATCGTCCTTCTGCTGTTTAATTTTGGAGATTCGCTGATTATAAGATCTGTAAGACTCGGCTTGAGTTGCATAATATTGCTCATCCTCCAAAAAGCTTTTTCTAATTGGTACTATTGGGTTCCCGTCATTTTCTGGGGAAAAGCTATGGCTCATTTGCTTCTCACGGGCTAGGGTATTCAGCTGTTGTTCATATGATGTCAAGTTATATAATTCCTCCTCTAATCTACCCAATTCGTCTTTTATTTCTTCGGTGGCGTCTGATTTCGCAGAGAGTGTATCTTGAAAATACTGTCCCCAAATGATCTTGCTGTTGTTGAATTTCTGTGATTCGATATTGTGGAAATCATAAGCGTATCGATCATGGAAAATTTTAAGCTTTTTTATGTGCGGATCAAGAGTTTTTTGGAACCATGGTTTGAATATTGGAAACTGAGCACGTTCAAAAAGCGGTACATCCAACGATACAAATTTGGAACGGTGAGCGCTAGTTAGATCGGTCGATACTTCATTTTGATAGGTGATATCACGCCCTGGGGTTATTTTATCAAGATAGGCATCAAATTCTTGTTTTTGAGTAGTTAGCTCAGATTTAAGATTTGAAATCATTGATATATAACCCTGGGCCCTTTGAATCTTCGATCGATTGAGCTCATGTGATAGATGGGCGAAATTAGCTGAAACATTATCCAGTAATTTTCGGAATTCATCAATATTGTTTATGGATTCAAGTTTCTTCAATAGATCACTATCAAAATCACCAGTAGTACCATCATCATCATCCTCATCATCCTCATCATCATAATTCATCATGCTTTGTGAATCACCTTCAATCTTTATATTTTGCTGCTCCATTATACCAAGTTGAATAGTGTCTCCATACATTTCACTTTCTTGTTTATCAGATTCCTTACGCAAAGAGTTATCTAACTCATTGATTTCCACTAGTCCGGTAGGGTCTTCCAACGACAGCATATTGGACACTGTAGGCTGCAGTTTTCCGTATTCTTTTTCTTGTCCTTCTTCTTTTTCTTGCTGATAATTCACAGGGGGAGCGCGGGAGCGTTTGGGTCTGTCTGGTGTTGTGCTCATTAGCGGGATATTATTGTTCATATGTATAAAGAAGCTATACTGAAACCCACACTTCAAAAAAAAAAGATGAAATTTGGAATCACAGACTTATATCAATAGAGAAACTGACCAGATTGGTACGCGGAGCAAGGGAAAAAAAAAGAAGAAAGAAAAGAAGCTACCTATGATATCCAGAACAATATATTTCGCTGACCAAGCTGGACTACACTACAGACCCTCAACAAAAAAGCCTGTTTATGTTAATGTGCCGAGAGGACCAGTGCTTGTTTCGCACGTGCCTGTAAACGTGACTGATATATCGCTTTGCGCACCGCAGGGGCAGAAATTTTTTTTTTTTTTCTTTCTCTCTCTTTAACATGAAAAGAAAAAAAGTATTGGTTATTTGTTGATAGGGTTGCAAAGTTTTCAATCACCCCAGGATTTCTGAGATAAACCTATTGGAAAAAAGAAACTGTTTCTTTATTTGCAGAGTACCCGAAAAATGGATTCTTCCGAGCTAAGTTCCCTAGTCACAAATCTCGAGTCGAAATTGGACTCTGTCCTGCCGCTCATGAAAAATCTCACCTCCTCATCGCTAACAGAACGCCTTACTCGTGCTGGGTCTCCTCAAGAAAGTGTGGAAATAGCAAACTCCTATTCTGCCATTCTTTGCTCACTACTTGAAACTTATATGAATTTATTGGGGATCAATCCAGAAAGCCACGAAATTGCCAGTGAAGTGGAAAGAATAAAAAGATATGCGTCGAAACTCAACAAGTTTTTAGGTAAGGAAGAAAAGCAAGCTTCGGTGGAGTCAAATGTTGCTAAAAGATTGATCAGTGCTGCCGTTGGCAAACTGAGCAGCATTAGTACTGATAACAAGGTGATCAAATCGGATGGTAAAGGTGTCACAGGAAATGCTACGCTGAGGAAACCTACAAAGAGTAGTAAATCACAGCATAAGTCGAAAAAGAATTCTGGAGAGAAAAGTCAGAATGGTAGAGTTTCCAAACCGGATAAGCCAAAGAAAAAAAAGAAGAGTAAATCCCAATCACAGGGAAATTGAAATATTAAAAGCATAGTCAAATGAACTGACTTTGTGATTCTATTTTCAAAAATTATGAACAGAATAAATAAAGGTTGTTGAATCTTGTGTTGTTTTGATCCATGCACAATTTTCCATTTCTTTTAATTTACTCTGAGATTTTCATCTTTTATATATTTCTTTCTTATTTGTATTATACTATATTTCTGGCCCTCATTTGCTATTTAAATCTATGCATCACTTTTAGACGAACGCACATTGTATTGTAACTTATTTGTGAATTTGTTTGGACGTACTACTATAACTGACCAATTTCATTAAAAATTTAAAATTATTATCGCACAGATGATAAAATAACCATAAATATAATATAGAGAACTATAATAATACGATAAATTTTGTTCTGGAAAAAAAAAGAAAAAAAAAAAAGGTTCAAGACAATTTTACCATAAATAGGATTTGTGACCATAATTTGGGACAATACCCAAGCCTTGAACACCTCATGATTGATCAGCCTCAATTAATAATAAGACAGATTCTCAAAAATGGGCCATGCAGTCGCCTAGCTTTTGTGGAGAGAAAAAAAAAAAAAAAAAAAAACAATCGCAGCACTGTTTTGTTTTAATTAAACCTTTCTCTTTGACAATTTTTCTAGTTGTGAATTTTCCCTGTTATCGTTATATAGATGAGCATCAATATATTTACATGGGTATTCCTGCTCCACTGGTTCCCAAAAGCAGATATTCCAATTGTTCCAAATGTTCCTGCATTATGGCTGGCTCTAATGTATCACTTATATTCACATCTAAATTTGAGGCATTAGGATCCTTGGTTATGATTCCGGAAGAGCTGGTTCCAATGAGTTCTGGAATAGCGAAATTGACACCACCAATGTCTGAGAATTGGCCGGCTGTAACAGGTGGCACTTCTACTTGACCTTGAAAACCTGTAGGTAGTGTATGAGCGGCGGCATCATAGTTATGTGGTAGCATATTGAAATTATTTAGCACCATTGGGGCATTGAAAGGGAGTACTCCGTGCTGTTGTTTAATTAACAGTTCTTGTTGCATCGCCAAAAACTGTTGTTGAGCTAGTAGCTGCTTATTTTGAAGCCGTTGCTCCTCCCATCTTCTCACACTTAGTTCACTAATACCTTCTTGACTCAACTTCGGAATTGTGTATTCACTAATTGTTGTTTCTTGGGTCATATGGTATTCCATAACTTCGAATTTCATTATTTCTTCCCATTTCTCGACCGGTAAATCTTCCTCGTTGAAACTCCAATCGAATTTCACGTTAGCCAGTGGCTCATCGTCTGTGTCATGGAAAAATTCTAGATATGGGTGTTCCAAGGAGGCTTCAGCATCCACTCTTGCAATTGGGTCGAATAATAACATCTTTGAGAGCAAGTCGATTGCATCAACATCGGGGAAATTCAAGAACCTTGAAGGCAATGGGATTGCGGGACGATAAGGTAAGGATAATACAAAGTCAAGGGTGGTTTTTGAAGTGATGGATTCAATAAGCTCTCTTGGAGGGGTTCCTAATAACTCGGTGATGATGGAAAACTGGTGGACATGATCAGTACCGGGGAATAATGGTTTGTTATCGATCATTTCTGCCAAGATGCATGCAGTGGACCAAATATCGACTTTTTTATCGTATTTTTGCCAGGTCAACATGATCTCGGGGGCTCGATAATATCGCGTGGCAACGTAACCTGTCATTTGAGGGTCTTGGACTCTGGCCAATCCGAAATCGCAGATCTTTAGATCACAACGATCGTTAATGAGAATATTCGATGGTTTTAAATCACGGTGAATGACTCCTGATGAATGGACATATTTGAGACCTCTTAATATTTGATAGGTGAAATATTTGATGAATTGTGGTTGTAAAGGACGAGATTTAAGTAGTCTGTGAAGGTCAGTTCCTTGAAGTTCGGTGACAAAATACATATCGTTGCTGGGAGAAACGAAGATGTCATCCAAAGATATTAGATTCTCGTGATGTAAATGTTTGAGTAATTTTAATTCACGATAGGTTCTTTTGGAGAGGGTTGTTGTAGCAAAAGGGTTATGGATCTTTTTAACGGCAACTTTAGTGCTGTTAGTGGTATCATCGGCAGCACATACCAACCCATAAGCACCCATGCCCACAGGTACCAAAGAAGTGTAACGATGAGTTACTTGGAAACAAGTACCGAATATCTGGTGGTCATTAAAATCATTATGAGCAACAGAGTAGTTCATTGCTGTAAATATTATAGATATGATGGTGGTGAATTATATTGGTGAATCGTGTGAATAGGAAAAAAAAAAAAAAAAAAAAAAAAAAAAAAAAAAAAAAAAAAGAAAAAAAAAAATAGATACAAAAAAAAAATGTATAAGTGAAGGGTGAAGGGAGCGTAGTGACGTAAGAGGGTTTGATTTTCCAGAGGGATTGATCACCAAGAACTGACTGAGGCAAGGCTTGTGGATGGGAAATACGGTACAAGAGAAAGTGGATCAAGAGTGGTGATAGAGGGAAGAGAAGAGAAGAGTAGTGAAAAAAAAATAATAATAATAATAATAATAATACAATCCCTACATTGACAAAAACGAGGAAAATACCAACAACACCATTTTTGTATACTGGCAGAAGATGCAAACTAGTGGAGAGGGTGCGCTGCAGGGAAAAAAATAGAAGATAGAAGAACTTTGGGAAGAGTGGAGAAACTGATAGGGAATATAATGTAAAATATGTGGAATATAATGTGGTTTTAAATGGTGTGTATCTTCGATACACTATTTGTGATTATATTTTGATAACACCAGCCCAGTGCAATTAGCGTGCTTACTATTTTTAGTACGGGGGAGTTGGAGGTGTGTTGTTAGTGCTGCCATGTGATATGTCACATGACAGTTTGAGGGCTGGGCTTTGTGGGTTTGTGTGTACGGGTGTACTGGGGTACGGGTGTACGGGTTTTTTTCAGAGGGGAGGCACTACTGAAGGAGGTGCTGCACCCTCCCCCGACTAATTGAATACGGAGGGTTTTGGGGGGGCACAGCGTCTGTCAAATGATTTCCCAAGCACAGACAGACAAGCAAAAGGAGAACAAGAAGGCTACTTCTAGCGGGAAAAAAAAAAAAAAAAAAATTATTTGGTGATGGCACACTGCAGAACAAGAGACGTTAATAATAATATTACTACCATTACCACTACCACTACCGCTGCCTTACATTAATTGCTATCACTAGACATCATAGACACCGGCTATCTCCCCATAGATTGGCCCCTCAGCACCACTAGTTTTCTTCTCTTTCTCTCTTTGGCATTTTTTTTTTTTTAACCTTGCCCCCTTATTAGATTTATATTCCATACATTATTATTATAGCAAACCAACTTTTACATCCTCCTCTAATACACCAGGCATGGAACAATAGACTAAACAGAACAAAACAGAACAAAACAAAAAAAGCTAGACAGAAAATACAAAATTCAGTTGAGAAATAGCCCGAGTGATCGCTTACCGATATTTTTTTGCTCGGCAGTTTTTTATTTCTATTTTTTTTTTTCCGCTAGGTCCTGGAATTTTTTCCACAACATCCATCAGATCAAATCAATCATGGCTCTTACAAATAAGGTTCGGGGATATTGGACACTAATATTGGCACATGTTTTTTGTTGCTTTATTTTAATAGCTTCAGGCGTTCAAGCTAGCACCGATGGTCTCAACCAATATCAAAACGATCAATTTGAAAGCCTACATTCACAGCAGCAGCAGCAGCATCAGCAGCAGCCTACGGAAAAAGAACGTAATTTCAGAGTGGGCCAAAACAACCAGGTGTTTCTCAGTAGTAACAAGGATGTTAATGAATTGCAGCTTACAAACCTAATAATTGTGTCTCAAGTAGATGGCTCATTAACCGGAATCAATCGCCAGACTGGTGAGATCATTTGGAATTTGGATTTGGGTCCAGTAATACACTCATCGTCAACAAAACTCATGAGCAGTAACCTCATCAATAATGACCGCTCCAACACCGGATCAACAAATAATGAAGATGACACAGAAAGTGGTGAATATGATAACTATGAAGAGTTTTGGGCCGTCGAACCTTATGGGGAAGGCTCGTTATATTTTTTCACCAAAGAATCCGGTCTTAATAAGGTACCATTCTCAGTTGGTGACTTGGTCATGGCATCACCTTTCTCAGTTGATAACGATGACAAAGTTTTCACCGGAACAAGGAAGAGCAGTATGGTGTATGCAAATGTGAAAACTGGAGAACTAGTAGATAATATCGCTCCTAGATGTTGCCAGAATTCTGGGTTAACTGCGGTAATATCAAAATCAGCGAAAACTAAAGTCTCACAAACAGAAGGAGTTACTCCAGAACAACAACAAAATGAAAATGATGACAAGGACTCCTTTATTTGTCTTGATGAATGTGATAATTTCATTGCCATTGGTCGCACAGATTATGAGCTTCTAATCACTTCGAAATCAGACAATCGCTTATGGGAAATTTCGTACTCACATTATGGAGAAAATAACTTGTACAAGGACTTGAAACTTCAAAATTTAAATTCCCATGACGTTGATGGTTCATTGGTTTTCCCATTTCAAGAAAAGTCGCTACTCAGCATTGATGTTGATCTGAGTATTCCAAAATGGGTGGCGAAATTAAACTCCACCTGTATAAATGTCTTTGATGTTTACACCGACATATCAATATCTTCAAATGGCAATGCTGATCATGAAGCAAGTCCCAATAGCAAATTTGTTCTAGTTTCTCATCCGATAAAGCCGCCCCAACAAAGCTCTAGAGATTCCGGATCTTCTCAATACTTCGATAATGATAAAGAACCCATCGATCATGGAACCTATTTGGGGTTGCTTAATAGTTCTTCGTGGTTTGCTATGTCGAGTCAAAATTATCCGTCGTTGGTAAAATCCTCGTCATTAGCAAAGTTTTATAATAATCAAGAGACCAATTCTTCTGAAAACGGTGATAAAAAGGTGGCAATGGATACCTTTATCAAATCAGTTATTGGAGTTCACAATCGTCCGCAAAATCCTAATCGATCAGTATCCACCACTATCGTCTACGATAGCAAAGATAAGAAGAAGCCAGGAAATAATGGGCCAGGTGGTGTGAAATTCCCTTCCTTGGTACAAGGTGGGGGCAGGTCTCCAAAATCAACCGGTAACAAATTTCATAATAATGGTTACAACTCTCTTCCAGAATCAGATAATCGCTCCTGGAAAAGGGGAATTCCTACCATTGATCCTCCTAATTATTCAGAATCATCGTCTGTTTCCAAGAGTTCTTCCGTTTTCAAACTTATGGTCAGGCTATTTGAAAATTCAATATTCACTGCGGTATTGTTAATCTTGACTTATTATTCTTCCAGGGCGGGTTTAATCCCTCCATTAATAACCATCATGTACAATTTGGGTTTCATGAAGCGTACTCATAGAGCGGTAGAGTTTGCTGAAAGAATTATGGCTGATACTGAAATCAGTATCATGAAGGATGACAATAATGCAAAGAAAAGTAATCATGATGCGATTAATAAAGATGATGGGAAATCGAAAACCCCCGAAATTACTGATAAAGTTAACCATGAGAATCTGACAATTGGTGAGGCGGTTACTGAGACCTCCTCTAAAGAATCATATGTCGAGTCTTCTATGGATGCAGGCGCCAATGCGGTTGATTTTGCTAATCTGCTTGGAAATAGTATCATCAATGAATCGGATATTTCTTTATTCCTTGATAAAAAAAATCAGGAGAGAAAGACTAAAGGCAATGATTTGGAAGAATCATTGAGGCTTCAGTTGGGGATTTCTTACGATGTCGATATCGATATTCAAATGATTAAGGAGAAATTAATTCAAGAAATCAAAGACGCTAGAAGTCAAAATGAAGAGACTAAATTGACCACTGTCTATGAAGATGATAACGTAGATTCTGTTGAAGCTCTTAATAATATTGGTGATGGAAAGAAAGTTGTGAGTCAAACAGTTTTCAGTAACGCGCAGCAAGAAGATGATGAGTCAGTGGGAAATGAAGATCAAAATTATGAATCCCACGATGAATTGGTGAATGACGAAAAGCCATATACTGCAAAGAAGGTGATGATTGATAAAAATTCTGCTCACCATGAATCTGCCACTGCTGATAGCCCTAATTTGGGAGATCAGGCCAATACAGCTAATGCGAATGGGAAACTGATCAAGAAGCGTAAAAGAGGAAGTCGTGGAGGCAAAGGGAAAAAGAAATCTAACCTCAAACAGCAACAACAACAACAACAACAACAGCAGCTACAAGAAGATGTTTTGGATAACCAAGAGTTACCTCCATCTAACCTTGATGAGGAAATAATCTATGGTAATGATGTTGAGCTTGTGGTGACCCAAAAAAATCGTAACGAACTTGGTAAATCACGTCTTGTGATTTCTGATGATATTTTGGGTTATGGATCTCATGGCACTGTGGTTTATAAGGGTACGTTCGAGAATCGTCCCGTAGCTGTCAAGAGAATGCTAATTGACTTCTATGATGTGGCGTCTCATGAAGTGACGTTATTACAAGAAAGTGATGACCATCCAAATGTCATTCGATACTTTTGCTCCAGACAAAGTGACCGTTTTTTGTATATTGCTTTAGAATTGTGCTCGGCTAACTTGGAAGATTTGGTGGAAAAGAAGGGAAGTAGTTTGGATTTGACTAATGGGAAGCTCCGCGCTGAATTACCTGGTGGTGTTACTGCCAGCTCCTCTGCGGTAAAAGACGTGTCGATGGTTATCCAAAACTTCAAGCACAGGATTATTGATGAAGAGTTGCTATTCAAGAATTTCCAGGATATTTTGTACCAAATGACCAGTGGGTTACATCATTTGCATAAACTTCACATTGTCCATCGTGATATTAAACCACAAAACATTCTTGTTACTCCTTCCAAGACCCGTGATTTACGGGTGCTTATATCTGATTTTGGTCTTTGTAAAAAATTGGAACCTGACCAATCGTCTTTCAGAGGCACTACCGCTCTGGGGACTTCTGGATGGAGAGCTCCAGAATTGTTGATGTCTGAAATGAATAACTCTAAAATTAGTAAGATGGTGGATGTCTTTAGTTTAGGTTTGGTATTTTACTATGTGTTATCTGCTGGTCAACATCCTTTCGGTGACAGGTATAGTCGGGAGTCCAACATTTTACAAAATAAGTACGACTTGTCTGGTATCAGATTTACCAACGGTTATAAACTGGTGGGGGCTGAAGCCAAAGATTTGATCTCTAAAATGCTAGAATCTAATCCGAAGAAAAGATTGACTGCGGAAGAGGTTTTAAAGCATCCGTTTTTCTGGTCCAATGACAAGAAGGTTGAGTTTTTATTGAAGGTTTCTGATAAGTTGAACATTGTTGCGCGTGACGCGCCATTAATTCACGAATTTGAATCAGGTTCCGAGACCGTATTCAATGGATCCAGTGAGTGGAAATCTCAATTTGATGAAGCTTTCTTTGCAAACATTAATACTTTCAGAAAATATGACTCCACCAAAGTAATGGATTTATTAAGAGTCATCAGAAATAAATATCATCATATCAATGAAATCCCACCAGAGTTTGCTATCACCGAAGAAAACTTCTTGCAGTACTTTGGCGGTATGTTCCCTCAATTGTTGATCTACTGTTACTATTTCATTGAACTGAATATGAGATCTGACTTCGAGAGTTTTTACAATTGATGTTTCTTGGAGAAAACAAATAAAAAAAATAAAATTCTTCTTCATAATGCTTGTTGTGCGATGTTATAATTCATTGATATATTACCATTTGCATTGGGCATTATTTTTATTATTATACTTTGGTTTCTTTTTTATTTTCATTTTTTTATTTTAATTTTGTTTTTTTTTTGTTTTTTTTTCTCTGTCATGATTATGTTTTTCTTTTTCCTTTTTTATTTGCTATGGTTTTAATTTTTGTGTTCTTCTCTTTAAGGAAATGGTGATGGTGTTTACTTCCGAAAAAAAAAAAAAATCTTTATTTTATAAATTGTTTTAATTTTTTTTTATGTTATCTTTCCAACTTTTTTTTTCTTTATGTGTGTCTTTTTGTTGGTCTTTAATTGTTTACTTCTTGTACTTTATTATATGGCTACCTTGATCTTATTTCTTGATCAAGATAGCATTGTTTTCAGCATTCGCATCAAATTGTCAAATATTGGCAACACTTACTTGCATGATAACTTTGTTTTAATTTTGATTTTCCTTTTTTTTTTTTTTTTTTAATAACCTGAATCTTAGTCATGGCCCTATTTAAACTTATTTTAATTTACTAGATATATTCTGAGATTTCTTTTCAATATTCCATTCAAAAAAAAAAAAAAAACATGTGTATATGTATATATGTACTGCTAATTACTGGCTCTTCAAGAATGAATAATTGGTTTTCATTTCACGAAAACAAGAAACGGGACAGTAAGCTAATCATGGCGAGCGAAATAGGGAAGCTTATATCTATGGTGCTTCTCCAATCAACAGTTTGTGAAAAGCTGAAGCAGAAGATGACGTTTTGAGATGAATGCTAATATCTCTTTCAGAACGTGACTTGTCACGGGCGGAAAAAGGTGTGTTTACCCAAGAAAAGCTCATCACCAATTTTTTTTGATGATGGGCATCCCTTTTTTGTTAAGAGTAGAAATATTCTAGGATTATTTTCTTTTATTCCCTTTTTTTATTTTAATAAACCTACTCAGATGCTTATAATATTCAAAGATGCTGTATAACATTGCCATGATATCAGATTTCTTCTACCCTCAGCCTGGAGGGGTGGAACTACATGTTTATCATTTATCACAAAAATTGATCCAGCTTGGCCATTCGGTGGTGATCATTACCCACGACTACGGTTCTAGAACCGGGGTTAGAACCTTGACTAATGGATTGAAAGTCTACTATGTTCCATTTTTTGTACTATATCGAGAATCTACTTTCCCAACAGTGTTTTCGGCCTTTCCAATATTACGAAACATTTTTATACGAGAAAACATTGAAATTGTCCATGGACATGGGTCATTGAGTTCACTTTGCCATGAGGCGATCTTCCACGCGCGAACCATGGGGATGAAAACCTGTTTCACCGATCATTCATTGTTTGGGTTCAGTGATGCCGGGTCGATTTTGGGTAATAAAGTATTGAAGTTCACCTTGGCCGACGTGGGACATGTCATTTGTGTTTCCCACACCTGTAAAGAAAACACGGTACTCCGGGCATCAATTGATCCACTTGCGGTATCAGTGATTCCCAATGCTGTGGTTTCTGAAGATTTCAAACCGAGCGCCAAACAATTGAACCCCAAAAGACACCAGACGTTAGATAAGATCACGATCGTGGTGATTTCGCGACTTTTCCCCAACAAGGGCGCGGATCTCTTGAATGCCATTATTCCTTCGATCTGTGCGAAAAATAAGAAAGTCGAGTTTATCATTGCTGGGGACGGCCCACGTTTCATTGATTTAGACCAAATGATTGAGAACCATCGATTACAAGATCGGGTGAAGTTGATTGGGAGTATCAAGCATGAAGAGGTCCGGGATATCATGATCCAGGGCGATATTTACTTACACGCTTCGTTGACCGAGGCGTTTGGTACGGTGCTCGTTGAGGCAGCGAGTTGTGGATTGTTGGTGGTCACGACAAGGGTCGGGGGAATTCCGGAGGTGCTTCCTAGCCATATGACGGTATTTGCTAACCCATCAGTAGAATCGTTGACGAAAAATACCTTAAATGCCATCCATACAATCGAGACCGGTAAGGTCGATACCTCGAAGTTCCACGATGAGATTAGCAGGCTCTACGATTGGATGGATGTTGCCAAGCGGACAGAAAATGTGTACAATCATCTAGATTTGGCTAAGCTAAATAAGCCATTGGTCAGAAGATTGAAGAAATTCTACGTTAAAGGTCCTTGGGCCGGTAAATTGTATGTTCTTTGTGTGGTGGTGGATATCTTCATTTACTGGTTTTTGGAGTTCTGGTTTCCAAGACAGAATATTGATAGAGTTAGAAAATGGCCCAAGAAGCCGGGCCAGAAACCTCTTGTGGCGTAGAGGGAAGAGGAGGAGGAGGAGTAGTAGTAGAATTAAATTGCATTTTTCTGTTCATGGTATAGTCTTTTCATTATTGTATAAATAGTCTGTATTATAATGCTTATATGTTGGTAGTATGTGTCTTATGTGTCTTACCCTGCTCAACGCCAAATAAACACGAAAAAAAAAAAAAAAAGTTCCACAGGCGCGCGCGCGTAGATCGATGATCAGCATTTTTGTGTTTTTAATCCTGTATAATTGATCAATTAGTGGTTTCTGGCCTTTATTTGAAAGAATATTTAGAAAAGAAAAAATCACCATTATTCCGATATCATTTTTATCTAGAAGAATCATTTATTGGTGAACTGCTGCAAACTGAACCATTGATCGAGAGAGAGAGAGAGAAAAAAAGATTTCGATTGATCATTCCAAACAAAAAAAAACATCATAACCCATAAAATATTCAATTTCTTTCTAAAAAGAACAAAATGAATTCGTCACTTTTAAGAGGGTCTGGCGCCGGAGGGATCCTATCGTCGAAATCACAGAAGCCAATGATCGAATCGACATCATCAACCACAACCAATCTCGAATCGCGTCTACTAGAAGAACAGAAACAAGAAATCAGAGAAGCGTTCCATTTATTCGACATGAACAACGATGGGTACTTGGATTATCATGAGTGTAAAGTGGCAATGAGGGCTCTTGGGTTTGAGTTTACCAAGGCGGAGATTTTGTCGATAATAAAAGAATACGATTCGGATGACAATAACTTGATAAAGTACACGGATTTTTTCAACGTCATGGGGCTCAAGATCTTGGAAAGAAACCCCATTGATGAAATAAAAAGAGCTTTCAAATTGTTCGACGAAGACGGAACTGGGAAAATAAGTTTGAGGAACTTGAGAAGAATCAGCAAAGAGTTGGGAGAAAACCTCAGTGATGATGAGTTGAGAGCGATGATTAATGAATTTGATTTGGATGAGGATGGAGAAATTAATGAAGAAGAGTTCATAAAGATTTGCACCGAGAATTAGAGATTTTTTTTTATTGTTTTTAGTGGCTGTTTCTTTCTAATATTCTTTTTCTTCTTCTTTTTATATCATTTTTAGTTCTTGCGTCTTTTTCTTTTATCGGTTATATTATAATATATCTCAAGTAATGATATTTTCTTGATCTCTTTGACGATCCATCTAAGTATAATTAAACTATTTTTTTTTATTTGTTGTGTTGCTTTTTGACATTATTACTCTTTACAAATAGATTTTTTTTAACAACAATATTACATTATTCGTTTTATATGTATTATTATATACAAGCTATAACCACTTAAACCTATTGAATATTCAAGTCCTTTTTCTGCGATTCAACAAACTTCTTCACTCTACCACCAATAAAGTCCTTGACTTCAGGAGTCAATTTCTTATGACCCAAAGCTTTCTTGGCCTCAAGCTCGCTCAAGTATGCCTTCTTAGTTTCTGACAATGGCATGTCTGGAGCAGTGAACTTGTTCAAGTGTCTTTGTTCAAAAGTACCTCTCTTGTACTTGCTGTAAGGGTTTCTGATATCCTTCAAGGCATCCTTTGGAATTTGGTTATGGACAACCGAATCAACGTAATACGATCTTTCAGAGTTTGCATCTTCTCCCGAGGCCCCGGTTCTTTCCAATGGAGATTCTGGAGCTGGCCATGGCAAATACAACACTTCCCCTTTATCCTTTACCACTCTGGTAGGTAACCAGGTTTGCCATTCCTTGTTGAAATGTTTACCCAAAAACTCAAATTTGTGAACAATCACGTCCTTGTCCTTACCGGTGGCTTCGTCGTGGACTTTGGCCACAAGCTTCAAGTCCTGAGGTTTCACCCCTTCAGGAATCTCATTGACGTAACTCGTGGTACCCGGTTGCCAAAACTGCTTTGGCAATATCGTCCGATAAGTAGGACCGTCTTCTAAGATCAACGAGTTCGAGGAGTTGATGTACGATACCACTTTGGTCACCGTCCCTTTTTTCTCCCCAGTAGTGATCATCACACGATCGCCTGGGAAATATCTCCACTGTTCAAAGTCCTTGTATTCATCCTCGGATAGTACAAAGTCGTTCCTCTTGAAAAACGGAAGTCTATTGGTCTTAATTCTTTTGAGTTCATGAGGTCTAAGGAAATCATGGCTCGCTCTTTTCCAAAAACGTCTCCCGGCAACACTGACGTTCGACATTATTGTTGATTCTGTGTTTTGTTTATTTTTATGAATATATTATTATATGGGGACCACCCTATTTCCAGAACGACGACGTCTAATGATAGGTGCAATATTTAATGGCCTCTCTATATGTTGATGATATTTTTTTTTCAGTTTTAATTTTTTGTCTTCCACGGGCATTACCCGGGCGCATTGTGGGTGTGGCAGGCGGGTACCCACTACGGTTATTATAATAATACATCTACAAATGTAGTAGTATAGTAGATAATAATATATTATTATCCTCAGTTTTATTATTTTGTGTTTCTTATTATCATATCATTATTATTATTATTATTATTATTATAAGCTTTATCTATAAGTATAAATAAAAAAAAAAAAAAAAGAAAACAATTAAAAATAACATCAAAAGAAATCATTAGTTCATTAATGTCAGCTAAAATACCTTCCCTCAAGCACTTTTCCATGGAATTTCTTCAGAAGCTGGGAACAATTGTCCAAACCTATTACATCATTGAATTTCACATATCCTTGACCTGCAATCTTTAAAAAATTATCAACGGTTTGCATCACTTGTTGACCATCAACATGCTTGAAATATCCATTAATCAGCAATTCACAATAAATCTCACTCAATAAGTAATAGGCATCAGACTTCGTCATTAAATTACTGTATTGCAAAATCTGTGGCATGTAACTTTGAACCAAATCATAACTTTGCTGTAATTTCCTCATCTTGATCAAAATACTCGCCAAAATGAGAATCAATTCGTTAACTAAGGAAACTAACCCCGATTTCTGCCCTAACTTTATCATTTCATTGATCCTTGGTAAAACTCTCACCCCGTTATTATCACCCAGTGATCCAATTTTGCAGTACATGATACTAAATTTAATGTACCAATAATTACTGAATAATGATGGGATTTTTTCATTCTTTTTGATTTCTTCGCTAACAATTCTCATAGCATTATCATAATTTCCCAGCTTGTATTCAATCACCGAGTGAAGATAAATGATCTCGTTTCTAATATCTATATCGCTCCTAAGCTTTTGTTCCTCTTTAAGCTTCAACAATTGATACTTGGCCCCTGCTAAATCGTTACCATGAATCAATTTCTTTACCGCCAACGCCGATCTGATTACTTCTGTTGTTTGGTCCATCATTTCATTAGTTGTGTCCGAACCTTCGATGATGTTTTTAACTCTTGACATTTCCCCATTTTCATATTCTAGCCATGCTAGCCTGTAGTTTATATTTCCAATATTATGTTGCGATTTACTGGCATCCATGGCAATCGATACGAATAGCTCCGCTAATTCACAAACACCAGTTCTTGACCATAATGATGATTGCAATAGACAGTTTATTATGAAAGAGCCATTATCATAATCATCATTGAGCGCCAAATATTCAGACTTAATTATTGCCTCCAAGATTTTGCTTAATGGCCCACCATCCAAGATAATTTGCGTTGCCTCCATTTCATAAGCCTTGGAATTGAGGTCAGTCTCGGTCATATTATCGATATTATCAGAATTTTGAGTATTAGTTTTATTCTTTAGAAATCCTAGTAATTGTTCATTCGATTCGAAAAAATCATGTTTCAATTCTGGGCGGTTCTTCAAGAAATTAAATAACCAAGAAAGCAAATAATTCAAACACCCATTGTCATTGTTTTCTCTGGCTACTAGGATTGCTTCTTTAATTGCTTCCAATGCTTGTTGATTGGAATTGAATTTGGCGTGCAAAGTTGCCAAGCTCAAAAGAGCATATTGGTAATAACTCTGTGAACTATTCGACATCATATAATCAAAATAACCATGCAAGTACTTGAAGGCCCCCTCATAATCACCGGTATTAATCGATTCCAAATACATTAAATAATAGGATGATGGGAAGACATTATTGCCTTGTTTTGCCACCAATTCTAAAGTTTCTCGCAAAGAATCAGTGGTAGGGGTGCCAAACGATTCCAATAGTCTAATCTGCTTGGATACCGCCCGCTGTAAGTCGATACCAGACACAACCTTCAAATTTTCTAATGAGCTCAAAGGACTCACTCCAGGAATGTCTGCGAAGAAAGTGTTTTTTTTAATTCTTTGGATAAGTAGGTTCAACTGGGGATCCTCTCCAAAATTGTGGTTGTCATTATCATCGGACTTTCCAACAAATGTTGTCAACGAAGATCCAAAGGCATTATTATTACTTTTATTATAGCTTTGAAATAGTTTTAGACTGGGCTGTCTATATTCGACAAAACAATGCCAAAAGTTTTGAGTTTCCTTGAATTCTAATGACTCGAGATCTTTGATACAACTCAACACAAATTTCCCAAGGAAACTTCGTTTTGTTAATAGTTTCTTGAGCAATATATCTTTAGGAAAATCTGCCAAAAGTTCTTTCCCTTCAGCAGCAGTATTTACCAATAGCGAATTCGATTTGGTAATGAATTGGTGCAAGTCATCTAAGTTCTTCATTGACCAGATGGCGTTCAAAAGTCGTGATTGAATGGTATCGAATTCATCGGCTATTTGTTTATTATCTTCGGAGTTTTTCTGCGAATTGTTGTCATAATTCCCCATTACTGCTTTTCTGATCATCTCTAGTAACTCTAGCACTGGAATATCCACCGAAATAGGTTCATCATCGACGAGTGGGTGTTGTTCGATGATCTTCACCATCAACGCCAATAACGAAGCATTACTTTTTTTGGGAAGGATCCCCAAGCAATACGCCGCAACTAATGCCAACAACAGTACTTTATAAGGGGCCAATATCGAAGATACAATAAGCCGAGTCTGAGAGGAATCCATAGAATGCAAATTTTATGACGAGATCAACGGAAATAACAACTTGAAAATACTTGTTTGTGTAGATAAATTCATTATTATTGTTTACCTTTTTCTTGTACGCCGCAACGGGGCTTCAAATTTTATATACTGCTTTATCTTTATGAAGATATTTGGAATATGTTTTTAAGGCAAGCACCGTTGATATTTGTTGGTATTTCGTTTTTTTTATTTGTTAAAGTATATTGTTGTATCTACATGTAAAATAATAATTCCTTTGTGTGCAGTGAACCATGTTAATTGATGCTCATATTTACAAGTCAATATATATATGTATGAATTCTGGCAGAGAGGGAGAAGAACATTTGTATCAGAATATCTATCAGTATTTTTGAATCAGCGACTAGATTCGGACTCTAAAGGTTGGGAATTCACATCTTCTTCGGCAACTCTCTTGGTTTCTTTCATCAATTCATAAAGCTACAAATTATACGTTAGTAAAATCCAATTTTAAAATCAATCAGTAGTCTCCGTGGAATATCTTCCCTGAAAGCAAAAGAAAGAAAAAAAAAAAAAAAAGAAGCAAAGAAAGAAAGAAATCCTGGTAGTGTTAACTTACTTGGCCAACTTGTTCTGGTGACATCTTGTTCAATTGATCTTGGGTCAACCCACCAACTTTCCAGCTGTCCTCACTAATGGCCCTCAAGTAATCCTGCCAACTCGTAAGGAACCCCACGATATGTAAAGGGTTATCGATATTTTTATGAGCGTGGAACTCCAGCTTGACATATTCGTCCCCCAACTGTCTTTGGAAATCTGGCAAACGCTTTCTATGGGTCCTCAAAATACGACGATACAAGTCCAACGGAGGCAAAATTGCCGGTACCTTTCTTTCTGGTCTTCTAGCCTTAACTAGCAAGGAAATGGTGGCCTTCATTTTTCTGATAGAGATATAGTTACCGGACAGTGATGGATGGGTCCAATGATATGGGGAGAATCAAAAGCTTTTTTCTCATCGAGCAATTTTCCTCACGATTTTTTGGTGGGTCCCGTGCGTTACCTAGGGGGGGTCACTTGGGGATTATTGTCAATTTACACATCAAAAGATTATAAGAAAAAAAAATCATGGGCATCGTTATTATTTTTATTGTTATTAGCAGTATTGCTGGTGGAAGTTATCTCAATCATTATAGCGGCATAAAAAAATTATCGTTATTTGTGGGCTTTTTTTTTTGGGAGGTTTTCGGTTATTTGAATTGTACATATACACAGAGCCTGAAGAATCATGTTAACCGCACACCACTATAATCAAGAGCTATTAAAATAAAAAAGGGAAAGAAATAATCATAAAGAAATAAAAAACAAATAAAGTAACAAAACAACATAAACGTGGAATCCCCACCTAACGTCATAAACATCGCAAAAACGCAAGAAACGACTCGGTGCTTCTAATTTCATCTAATATCCATTTCAGTTCAACTGTGATTTGAAATATTGATTGGTTTTTGCAACAAATGTCCCATTTTCTCAATCTTTGTTCGCAAGTATCCATCAATTTCCTTAGACTTGATTCCGTGTGCATGTGGGCCGTTCCACGCCAATGGTACCATTGGAACTCTTTCAGTGACCTTGATCAACCGGTTCTTACCTTCTACCGCAATGATTTTATCAGGGTTGTTGGTCAATAGTTTGATATTGGTCAAATTCAAATCTGCCAAGATCGCAGTAGCCAAACTAAAAGATCTGGCATCGGCTGGATGTCTCAATAACAAGTTTGCTTGGACGGTATCTGCCCCCAAATCCTGTAGATTGTAGGCTTTCAATTTCTCTCCCAATCCAATACCTCTGCCTTCTTGACGTAAATAAACAATGCAGCCTCTACCAGCTTTCCCCATTAACCGACCGGCCTCATCAAACTGTTCACCACAATCACAACGCGCACTCCATGCAGTTTCCCCGGTGTAACACTCGGAGTGTATTCTAACGAGAGTCGATTCTTCCGATTCTGGGCATACGGAATGCTGATTATCATAGATCAACTCACCATTGATATCAAAATGTAATTCTTCCCCGGTCTTTGGGTCTTTATCAGCAGTGTTTCTTCCCGGGTACAACTTCCCAATGTATGCGCCCCTGGTCATTCGATCGCTTTGGGTTTCGTGGGGGTATTTTTTGAACAATGTCTTCGATCTAACATTTTCACCAAACACAATAGCTAAATGTTCTTTATTGTCAATGTTGTTGGAGTATAAATGTAAAAAGATTTCTTGGCCATTAGTGGTAGGGATTCTGGCTCTGGCAACACAAACCACTTGTGGTAATTCATCTGGCAAAGAGTTTCTTTCGTTATTATTGAGGAATTCATTAGTTGGGATCACCGGGATCGATTTTGGAGTGCTTGGGCTTGGGGTGACGGCTGGAGATACCAACGATAAATTTTCAAATAAGTATTTATTGTAGGAGGGTTGAGCAGAGATCATATTATTAGTGGTATTAGTGGTAGTGTTATCCTTAGCACTGTTAACGGTGTTGTTATTGTCCTCTTTTGGTGGGGGTGTCGACGTTGAGTTCTGATTGATGGATATCGAGAGCTTCCGAAGCGGTGTTGGCTGAGCAATATTCTGTGATTCACTAGGAATGTTGTTTGGCGAAGACATTATGCAGTGGTGGGAGCAACGAGGCAAACTTGTTGGTATTTATATATATATAATGGTCAGAAAAAGATGAAGAAATCCTTGCACCGTAGACCGATAACAATTGCTGACTAAAATTGATTCACCATTATTACTAATTGTTGTGTGAGAATTTCAAAGAAAAAAAATCAGCCGAAAAATTTATCACGTGCATTGATGGTTACGGGGCCCTTTTCTGGGAAGAAACATCAGCATCAGCACAGTCGTTATATAGAGAGGGAATATATACTATGGATATTATATAGATAGATTAGTTTATTATAGATGTAGATCAGGCATCCCGGAGCGAATTGTAATGCTCACCCAACCCGTAAACGTGCTTGTAGTACACAAGCTTCAACTCGCTTCCACTACCATCCTCATTCACGTGGTGAGCTGCCCTGCCGCTCATCAACACACTGATTGGAACGTCAAACTCTTTGGATAAGGCCAAAATCTCCATGTCCCCGCCCCATTCACTAGTGTTCTTGATCTTCTCAACGTACTCATCAAGGTTCCCCATTGTCAATGTCTCCTCATCAAACAAAAACGGCTGGAATTGGCTTTCATGCTTCTTGATGTAATCCGCAGCTCTGCGTCGTAATTCCTTTACTTCGACTTCAATCCCGTGTCTCATCTTCAATTGATCACCGATAGAAGCAAACAAACAGTTCCCGTCGGGCAAAATATCATACTGTACCAACTTCATTTTTTCACATAACTGATCCAAACTCTGTTTTTCAATCGCTCCGTAATCAACCTGGTTCATTGCCTCACTTTGTGCCTCTTCCCGGATCTTATCTTGTTCGGCGGCTCTCTTAGCCAATCTTTCCTTTTGTCTATTTCTCTTCTTCTTCTTCTGATCACCAGGGGCCATTGCTGCTTCCTCCTTTTGTTTCTTTACCGATTCTGCATCGATTTCTCCCTCTTCTTCTTTCTTCTCAAGTTCTAATTGCTGCAAAAGCTTCTCTGGGGAAAATTCATCATCATCATTTTCTTCCTCGTCATCTTCTTCACCACCTAATTCTTTCTTCAAGTCTTTTAACTCCTGTTGATGTTTTGATTTCAAATTGTCTTCCAACTCTTGACACTTCTTATTGACTTGTTTGCGGTTCTTTTTATTGGCTTGCTTCTTCATCCCAGTTACTGTGGCTTGCAAATCTTTCAATTCTTTGCGATGCTTTGCTAATAACGATTCCTCTAGTTCACTCATTGTGGCGACTATATGTGATTTATTATTTAGACTGATAAAACCTTAAGACAAATTTTTTTCCAGCTTAAATCTATGGTCCTTTAAGATGAAATCCAGGAGGGTGAATCTTCAAGTGTTCTACCATCAAAGGGAGAAAGAAAAAAAAATCCGAAGAATTGTCACGTGTGTGCACTTTTTTTGATTTTTCTTTTTTTTTTTTTTGAATTATATTTTTTGTATTTTGAAATCACAATTAATCAGCTATGTTTTTATTCCCATCTTATTCATATCACACCGTTATAATCATTACACCACAATGCAGAATCCTATACTAACACCCAACTTCTCCAATGTCCTGTTCAAGTTTGAACCATTTCTTCGGAAAGAATACAACTTGGCTCTAAATCCAGACCGTCCACAATGTAAATTCTTCGAGGCCAATGGCACCTGCCCCAACGGATCCAATTGTTACAATAAACACGTTAGTCCAATGTTTCGCAACAAGGTGGTTTGCAAGCATTGGCTAAGAGGATTATGCAAAAAAGGAGACTCTTGTGACTACCTTCACGAATACAATCTCCGGAAAATGCCCGAATGTTTATTCTTCAGTAAAAATGGATTTTGTACCCAGACTCCTGAATGTATTTACTTACACATCGACCCCCAGACAAAAATCCCAGAGTGTTTCAATTATAATAGAGGATTCTGTCCCGATGGACCAGCCTGTAACAAGAGACACATTAGAAAAACATTCTGTGAGTTATATTTGACAGGGTTTTGCCCATACGGTGCCAAATGTAACTTGGGGGCCCATCCAAAGTTTGAAGGTTTACTTGATAAATTGAGAATCAAACCAGATAAGAAAGAAGAAACTAAGAATGAGGGGAATACTGCCGACACACAGACTAAAGAGGGAAAACTCCCTAGTGGCAAACAAGAGGCAACTGGCACAAAAAGATCTGTGGAAGAGGCTGAAGAAGTTGAAGAACCAGCAACCAAGAAGTTGAAGAGTACTTAAAGTAACCTGCTAGTCGTTAGCTAATGTTGTATTATATATATATATATAGATAAATAAAAACTATTTCAATGAGATAGTTTTTCCTTTGTATGATTTTATTTTTTATTTGAAACTTTGAACACTAATAAATTTTATGCTTCCCAATTCAATTGATGTATACTCCCTATTTAAATAGCTAATTAACAGCGAAAATAACGTCCCCAAAACTCTCCCGGAATATCACTACAGTATTACAAATTGTATTTTAATGAATAAACTTGCTGTTTATTAGACTATAAAAAAAAGAAAATGATTAACTCGGAGAACTGTTTTTAAATCAGAAGTAATAGGATCTTCAAATGTTTTTTTCTTTTAGAAAAAAATGTTTCAGAGCTTGACTCAAAAAAATAATTTCATCATGTTAAAAACAGCTCTTGAGTTTAATCACAATACGCCACAAGAAAATTCTTCTTGAGACTGGAATAAAAAAGTATCAAAAAACAATTCTTTTCTATTCAGGAATTGAAATATAAATTTCAAAAGCTTGGTACATTTGAATGCACGGTATCAACCTTACATCGTCAGCTTTGCTGATAATGGCTGGCCATACAAGCTTGGATAGTAGAGAAAAGAAAAGGAACGTTCATGATACAAGAGTGAGCTCCATTGTGTTGTATGACTGAGGTCGGTCCAAAAAAAATTAGTCCAACCCAAACAGTAATTGCAATATCTTTCGTTTAGGCTAGTATAAAAGTCCATTGTCAAAACGCATTCCATGAAAATTTTATCATGGGAAAAACAAACGAGTTTTGTCAAATCACGTCCTCAAAATTCTTCTGATTCCTCCATTAATGAAAAAAAGATAGAGCGCTGTGCAATCTTCACTCATGATGTTATCATAAATAAACAAGACTCAAAAGGAGTAACTGAACAACACAATTATAAACCCTTTTTCGAAGAAAAAAGATGAAATATCGATTAAAATGACTTGCAAAGACGTCTAATGTGAAATTAATCACATTGCGATTTCCGCTTCTGTGACCGGAGACTTTCCCTAAAGCAAAGTTAACAATAGACACAATCAATGATGTAGTCTTTTTGTAAGCTTCAAAGTACAATTCTTTGATCATGAACGTCAAGAGAAGAAAGAAAAGGAAGAGATATTACAAACATTTCGGAAAAAAAAATTTTCGGTGCCTTTTTGTATTGCAAAAAGGCAATTACCCTACGCAAAAAAAAATACAGTGTGATCCAATACAGCGGATACAAAGTATACCATTCATTCGGCTCTCTATGTCTCATCTATTCATAAACAATTTTTGGACTTTTTTCCTCAACTTATTCTCATCATATGCCTCCCACACCTCGTATAGTGTGAGGATTTCCTGTACCGCCTCAATGACCTCATTCAAATCGATGTTGGAAATCCCCATGAAATTCGTTAGGATATTCATCCTTCCCTCGATGTTCGGTCCGGTATTTGTTGTGCCCGGTTTGTTGGGTAGATCCACACCAGCACGTCTTAATATTGCACTGGAGGCCCTATCGTTCATCATTGCAGAGCATCGTAGCACCACTGCGATATAAATTGCACCAAGCGATATTATATGAGGTGGGAAAATCAACGATAGATCGGTGATATAGGAATCATTAATGATTGACCATGAAACTTGTAACTCATCTTGATGTAGTATCAAACAATTAACCCCATCATAAAGTTTTCCATTACTAGGGTCAAGCCCAGATGAGAGATCTCCATAACTTTTGTATCCATCCCGATAATTGCCATTATTTCCTCCGTCTATATTGTTCATACCATTATTGCTATTGTAATTATCGATATGTGCAAAGTCTGTACTCGCCAAAATATTTCGGATTTGCCCTAATGATCGATAAGGATTGTGAATGATCAAATAGTTCTCCATTTCTTCTATTAAATAAAACTCAAACTCCGCAAGCTTGGTCAAATCATGAGGAATATATTGTGGCCAAAGGTTTCTTGCCTCATTGCTGATCGATCTAATGTGATGGGGGCATTCTTCCACTTTGCACGCCAAATAAATACAAGTAGTCACGAGTAAATAAATGTTGATCTCTTTCAACGACACGTTGAGTAAAAATCGCAGTAAATATACCTCTGCCGTGGTGATTGGAATAGCTCGAAGCCCAAGACGTCGGCCAAGCTTATGTACCAAATTGTGTAAATAAATCCTCATGTTGTAATCATATTCAATATCTTTCAAATGAAGAGGTAACGCCCCAGCTGCCATGAGTTGGTTTTCCAACACTTCAATATTCCTTCGTTTCTCCAGTAGTTCTTCTCTGGTGAACTGCCAATGGAGTCTTTGACTGGAATTCCAGTAATTTGCAGACATTATTGTAATGTACCTTATTACGGAATTCTCACCAAGATTTTATGGGATGACAAAGTATGCAATAAAATCCAAAAACAAGAGGAAAATGAAAAAGAAATAATAGGTAATTCAGAAAGATAAGAAAATGTGCAAAAAAACTGTGATTTGCATATATTTTCCCCTCATCAGTACAAAAAAGTTGATTTGGTATCACGTTACAGGTTGTGAATCTACGGGGTCAACTTCTCACTTGTGTAATCCCAGTGTTTACAATAACACACGTGGATAGTGCATATTTTCCCTTAATTTTCAGGTAAACTACTAAAAAATACCAACAACAAATAATCAAATATGAGTATAGATGCAGATTAATAAGCTGATTGATTATCTATGATTGATAATATATTTTGATAAAGGATATATTGTAAATTGGAACTATATGCCTCTCTTCTGGCTTGAGAAGGATTACTCATCGGTTGATACAATAATCCATTTCCTCATTAATAATACTCAGAAATTTACATAAATCCTAATGAACAATGAATGATATATATTAGCATCTCATATATTACGGCCACCACCCCTAATCCTTTTTGCTCTTCTGGAATGTGCTTTTCACCTTCAGTTTTAATAAAGCTATAAAATATTGCAAGTTCTTTTTAGGAGCCTGTTCCAACAATTTCTCATAATCTTCTTCGCTAATAATTCTTTTGATCAATAAATTGAATACCGTACCAAATATTAATGCCATGATAGTGGAAGTCAAGATAATCACATTATAAGGCATAGAGAAATCTGGGGTTGGCAAAGAAACCAACAAAGTAGAGGTTCTAAGCACATAATATGGGTCAAACTCCTTTGGTTCACTGGTAGACGTGGATTCCTGGTACTTAATCAAGGTTACCACTGCCAGTTCCAATTCGAAACCATGGTTGGCATCCGGTGGGTACTCGCTGTAGAGCAACAAAGATTTATCAAATGAATAGGTAACGGTGATGATGGACTGTTTCGGTATTTTCATCACCATTTCTAATTTGGCAGGTCTTTGTCTATCAATTGCAGTAACGTAGGAAATATCTTTGATGATTTCCTCGTTATTGACAGTATCTTGCTGGTCTAGTGATTTTTGAACGATTTTCAAACTGTTCAAATAGAGTCTTAAGTACCATGGCAAAGATTCAAAATAAATCAAATCAATATCCTCATCACCAGGGTTCTTGAAAACAATTCTAAAACCACCCTTATCCAATTCATATCCCGTTATTGATCTGCTGACATAAATTTTAGGTTTGTCTTCATCGCTAATTCTGATATTATTGTAGGAGTTTTTCAATTCCAATTTGTAATCAAATTCTTCCCGCTTCTCTGGTTTGTTAGGAATCGAATAACAATTATTTTCATCAAGGCCAGCATAAGCGAACAACAAATGACCTGTTTCTTTGTTCTGTGAGGAAAGAACCCCTTGGAGTTCCCAATTCTGCTTTTCATTTTCGGGTATTAACTCCCCATTGGCGGTTTTATTAACATAAGCACAAATCTTACTATCGCCGATTTTCTCATCAATCTTAAGCTTTCTACCAAAGATCTTATCCAAATCAAAACTGAGCCCTTCATTGTAGACATTGGAAGGGAAACAATGATAAGCATCATAAAATTTGTCGTAGTCGCAATTCAATTCTTCACCAGGAATTGGTTTTGGTAGAGGTCTTTTAATTTTGCTCAACGACATTGGAACATTGAAAACGTTGTTCAAATTGATGACCAACTTGTAATATATTGAATCTTCTTGAGAATTATGTGAATCTATTGTGTTGAGGTCAATTGAAGTGGATACCCATTTACTATCAAACAATTTATGACCGTCCAATAAACTGGAAATCCCAGCTCTACCTTTGGTTGGCAATAATTTGATTATCGGCGTCAAGTTCTCAGTACAAATAGGTTCCCTTGGCAATGCTGCCCTTAGTAAATAAATTCCCTGATCATGAGTGTTTCCAAAAGAATATTCTGGGAATGTGGTAATGGTTTCATCAATAAAATTCAAACTGGCACAAAAGAAACCAGACAACGAATTGACCAAGAATCTCCAATTGGTGAAAGCTTCTTCTTTAGAGCTTGCTTCTATCTTGGCCCATAATTCCAACCCATTCCCTCCACTGGTATGGCCATCATGGGGCAACTTCCCCCAACTTTCAGAGTTCCAGTAGCCACTGGTGAATCGTATGCTCAAGTTTTTAGTATTGGTTTGACTGAGTAGATTGATCAATGAATTAGGGAAAATGTTGAAATTGCTGATGATTGACGATGAGTTCAGCTGGCTGGCGAATTCCGAAGAAGTTATATTGAAATTAAAGTTTGTGTGTAAGTGGCCATTGGGCAAAGGCGTCAACAGAAGCTCTTCCGCAAAACTTGATCCTCCGTCTGATCTGATAGCTAAAACGCTACAGAAGAAGAGAGGTAATATGCTAAGTAGCAACATATTTATGTTTATGGGCAAGCTATTGGGGAGTAATATACAGATCTATAATATAGTGATGGTGGTAATAACAATAATAACAATAACAATAGTAACTCAATGCCACCCAAAAGGTCACCACACGTAATTTTTGTGGCAGCGGTTTTTTTTCAACTTTTGGCGCGTGTTGTGTGCCCTGTGGGGAAGGAGCTTCGCAGATGATTTGCCTGTGTTCCCACCGTTATTGTTTGTATTGGATTGTCATTATCGTTATCGTTATCAGTATATTATATAATAGTAGTATTGTCATCTTTATCACTATTGTTATTCACATGTATTAGCTCTTCAAGCTATTAAACTGGCGCTCAACACCATCACAATAGAGAGTCCTCCTTCTCCTTTCATATAGCAGATGCCTGCAGTACCCGGCCATCCATCGATGATTCCCTCTTTCAGCTGAGGAAAAAAAAAAAAATTTGTAAAATTGTAATCATTTCGGCTCGATATTGCAGAGCACAACTTATATCTCTATAAAACAAAGGAAGAAGAAGAAATCAAGATGGAATCATTCAAAACCCAACTCCTTGACATTGCTTTGGAAATTAACGCTTTGAAATTCGGTGAATTCACCTTGAAGTCCGGCAGAAAATCCCCATACTTTTTCAACTTGGGTCTCTTTGCCAATGCTAAGGACTTGAAGACCTTGGCTGAATCATATGCCAACACCATCATCAAGTCCAAGCTTCAATTTGACGTGTTGTTTGGTCCAGCTTACAAAGGTATTCCTTTGGCCGCTTTGGTTGCGGTCAAGTTGTACGAGTTGGGAGGTGAAGACTACGCCAACCTTAGTTTCTCCTACAACAGAAAGGAAAAGAAAGACCATGGTGAAGGGGGAATGATCGTCGGTCCAAGTTTGACTGGTAAGAAAGTCCTTATTATTGACGATGTTATGACTGCTGGTACTGCCATTAATGAAGCTTATAGTATTATCAAGAATGAACAAGCCGAGGTTGTGGGTATTGTCACCTCTTTGGACAGACAAGAGGTCGCTCCAGGTTCTGAACTCAGCACCACTGCCACCGTTTCCAAAAGATTCAACGTTCCAGTGTTTTCCATCATCACCTTGGCCGATATTGTAGCTTACTTGAAGCCAACTTTGACTGCTGAACAATTACAGAACATTGAAAACTACCGTGCTCAGTACGGTGCTAAAGATTTGGAATAAATGGGCTTTCTCAAGAGTTAATTTTATGTCTACTTTTAGCTTCTGTGGAAATCTTCTGTGCTGAGAATGCAATTTTACCTGATTACTTTTCATCGATAACTTCTTCTTCTTCTTCCTCTGCTTCCAGTTTAGCGTCTTTTTGTATGCTTAATACGCTTGATTTCTTGCTTAAATTCCTTGATTTTAAAATAAACTGGTGTTTATATAATATGTAGTTTTCTTTTTCTTCCCTAATGAATATTTATGATAGAACGTTTTATTTCCTGTGTTTATTATGTAGCGTGATTCTTGCCGATATATGCATGAAATGTTATTTTCCTGCAGCAGCGAAGGGGAAAGAGGGAAAAAAAATTATCCAAAAAATTTGATGAAATTCATGATGATGGGTTATGCCAATACTTCATTTTCAAAGATCATATAGACAACCATGTACCGTTTACCTACTCGCAGATCCCTTGTTGGAATCTCTGCTTTGCGTCAGCACTACTTGACTCCAACTTGTGTTAGAAATCAAAGATATTTTGGCCATTCATCATCAGTCTTATCAAAGACCTCGGATAAAGATGACAATTTCGTTTCTCCTAATGTGTTAGTCAAAGAAAACCAAGGAATGGAAGGTGAAGATAAACAAGTTAGTATGGATAAAGCATCCAAAGGTCCTTTGTTATCGGATAACAAATACGAATATGGTGTGAAGTTGCCGGCTTGGCAGGAAAAGATTGGTGAAGTTGTCACCAGTGTTTTCAGATTAGATGTCGATAGAATCCGTGCTGGTCCTATCGCTGGTTCTCTTTATTATGGGTACTGTAAAGAACAAGGTTTGATCCAGAAAGATCCAACTACTGGTGAATTAACAAAGACTGCCTCTTATTGGTACGAAACCCTCGGATTAGAACCAACTTTTGCAACTTGGTTCCAAATTACCTTATTACATACCTGGATTCTCTTTGTGAGAATGAGAGCTATGCCTTTTAAATACGGTAAGAACTACCAACAAAAATTGGTGGATCGGTTTTTCAGTGATATGGAAATCAGATTGACAAATGAAATGAACATCACCTCCGGAAGAATCAGAGATCAATATTTAAAAGAATTCCATACCCAATTGAGAGGTGCGGTATTAGGTTACGATGAAGGTTTCAGCACTGATGATCTAACATTAGCCTACGCTGTCTGGAGAAACTTGTTTAATGCGAAAACTGAGGTTGATTATGTGGCACTCGAATCTGTTGTTAGATACATCAGAATGCAATTATACGTGTTAAGTAAAATGAGTGATAGAGAATTTGGATTTGGGAAATTCGCCTTTGTCTCTCCAGACGAAGTGGTTTACAGATTAACTGAGCAAGAAGAAAAACTCTTGAAAGAAAGAGTTTACCAAGAATTTGAATCTGATCCATCTAAGATGACTATCTCAAATAGAAGTAAACTTTCCCTCGACAATTGATGATGGCTCATACATGTCTTTTGTATCTTTGTTAATAGTTTGACGTTTATGTTAATAGCTTGAATTTGTGTTTGCTGATGTTTTTTTCTTTTTTTCTTTTTTTTTTTTCGTTCTTCTGGATTTGTTTTTATCGGTTCATTTAGTTTTGTATGTATATCTATACAATAAAAAAAATTAACTTTCTTTTTGGAGTTTCATTCATATCGTAGGAATTAATTATATCTGGCTATGAAAAACTATCTATAACACCATTCAAGTTCCTTATAAGCGCATTGCCTCTTTCATTGACTAATTGATTGTAGTTGTACATTTTTTCACTCAAAATCACATTATCTTGGCCATTGGTCAGTTGGGTAACATTCCCACGTTCTTCCATTATAGTTGACAAGTTTCTATCGATCTCCAACTCACCATTTATAAGATCTGAGGACTTCGACATTAACTCTTTTAATGATTGAACAGTTTGAGGATCTATTTCACTTTTTGTTTGTAATTTTTCGAAATTTAGCTTTTCCATTTGTAGTTGGAGTGGTTCATCAATCAAATTCCCTTCGTCCTCCATTTTTACCATGACATTCAGCTTTTGATGTTTTTCGCTACCAAGATTTAGTTCTATGTGTTCAGCTCTGTGATTTTCAACGATTGAATCAATAGTATCGTCAGGTATTTCTGGTTGATTGGGTGACGATGACTCTAAAAATGAATCTCCGGTTTTCACTATATCAAGATCCTCCAACTTTAATCTACTCGTTAATTTTGCCAAGCTTTTCAAGGCTGGATCGTCTTTTTTGGATGAGCTTAAAGTGTCTGCATTTTGTTTTTTCTGGCCTTCCATTGACGGATCACCATGATGGCTTGAAAAGTTCCTACCATCAGTAGTATTTTTAATCTTTTGCATGTCTGCATATTCCTCATCATCAGCAATAGAACTAAATTCTTGGCTATTGAAATCATCATATTCTTCTTCTTCATAATCATCATCAATTTCTTTTTTTCTTTTAATATCATGCTTCATGTGTGGAGAGACCACTGATTCAATTGCCCCATTTGTTGAAATATTTTGAGCATGAGTATATAGCGATCCAAAAGCACCAGTATTATAATCATTTTCAGGAAGACCTTTCTGTGGGAAAGCCGTTCGCGAAACATTAGTGATATCTATGAATGATGAGTTATTTATGGAATCCAGTGGATGCATTGTAGATTTGTTGATGAGTGATTGATGATTCAGTGCTGGTTGAACTTGGCTTGTCAGCTTTGCAAACTTTGTATCATTATTCAAGTCACCACCAATCAAAAACGAATCAAAGTTTTGTAGTATCAAGTCATTCAAATCTTTTAGCTTCTGGAACTCTGATTCAATCAACAATAACGAGTCATTGTGATCCAGAATTAAGTTCTGAATATCAATTGTCAGATCTGGGTTATGCGGGCCTGAAACACTATCAAGATGGTTGTTCATTCTCCTATTTTGCTCCTTTTATCACCTTTATTGTATAGATTGAATATCTATTGTGACTTTACTGTCTATTTCTTTCCAATTTTTTTGTTACTGGAGGTTTACTTATGAGATCAGCGTGTTGTTCTGATTGGCAGGGTGATTTTTGATTTTCTGTTTTGTTTTTGTTTTTTTTTTTTTGTTTGTTTTTTTTTTCACGGTAATGCTCGAGCAGCTTATTTGGTGTGTTTTATATTATTATTATTATTATTATTCTGGTGTAGAAATAAAGCAAAAGCTTAAAATCTCAATATAATATTTTTAGAGCATTTGTTATTTAAAGTTCATTTGTAAATTTTCAATGAAGACTTTTCCATAAATCTGTCGAAAAAAAATTGTGGTTCATTAACACGATGCGTTGTCGTCTTGAGAGGAAATGACAAAAATCTTACTTCTATTGCCAATTTAAAAATAAGGCAGAGTCTTACTTCATGTATAATTGTCTTATATATCCACCCCTAATATACCATAATTGCAAAATCACCTGTAAAACAGTTAATAAATGATAAATGAGCAACTGATATGATAAAGTCCAAAAGCCTTTCGGCATATTTATCTCAGTTCGACAACTTCATAGTATCAATTGAAACAGTAAGAAACAAGGAAATTGCTTTGTTCCTATCGAAATAGTCGTATAAATAAGCACATTCTCTCATTATTTTGGATGAATGACAAATTAATTACATTTGAAAGAATAATATTGATAGTAAAGTATCAAAATAGTGACGTGTGTATAATCTTTATTAAAAAAAATACACAATAAGAATGAGGGAGTTTATACGATGGAAGTAGGCAATTTGCCTTTAGTGAATATATTAATACAGAACTATCAGAAAAATAAAGAGAGAAAAAGCAGTTCGTAATTCCATTTATAATGTAAATTTCACAAAACTTGGAAAGTAGAGATCATAATTATAAAGGCAAGAGAAAGAGAATGGGAAGAAGTACAAATAGGAAAATGTAGTAAACTACAGAAGAATGCTATGATATAGACAACGCTTAATATAAAAAGTGAAAATATTAGGATATCAGTGTAGAGATAAGGAGAAATAGAAGACAGTCAAGAAGAAATGGGAAAAATTAAAGAGTGGTAGGCCAGAGAATATTATTGATGGTATATCTCACAAAGTCCACTATTTTTTTAGTACAGTTTAGATAGTGATTTCTAAAATGAATTAGAAGTCAATAATAACGAAGCAGAAAACAGCAGTGAAGTAGAAGACGACAGTATAGGAGTTAGGCTAAGTGATGATGGGAATAAGAGGAAGAAGGAATTAGAAGGAAATGAATGGAATGAGATTGAGAAGAGAATTTTTGCCAAATAAATAGTGACCATTAACTACAGAAAGTACAGTAGTTGGGATTCAAAATATATGAGGAATAACAATAGAGTTTCTCTGCTGCAAAGTCTTCTTCAAACCCTCCATTTGCCTTCCTTCCTTTGCTTCCTCTGCTTCCTCTGCTTCCTCAGATAGTGACGCACCATCGCTGCATAACCCCACCAAAAATTCGCTTTTAGTTGTCAACTTTCCCAAGAAAAAAAAACAGTGCAACGACTATAACTTTTTTGATGGCAAAATAGAATCATCAAACCCTTTAGATATTGGGCTGGTTGCTCGAATAGTTTTTATCTCTAAATACCCCATAATTCCTTCCAGAAAGAGGCAGGTGACGATTGACCATTTAATTTCAGTGTAATTTGACATAAACAATCGTTGAAATAAAAAAAAAAAAGATACAGATGGCTAGTAAGTTACTTTTCATGTTTGTTTATAAATACTTATGATAATTCATTGCATATTTTTTTTGGGATTTAATTAGTTAACCTAACCATCCATAGTCAAAACTCTTGAATCGTACCTTTTTGAGAAAGGAATTGTCGGTGTCAATCCGATTGACACTATCAAGAACGCTCGTCTCGGGATAGACGTGGAACATTACATTTCCAGACTAATCAACAATAAAAGAGAATTGTTTCTTGCAGCAATTGGTGGGTTCCCATTTACATTCACCCAGTTCATAGAGGCAGATTTGAAAATTTTTAAGGAATTGAATATCACCCCAGTGTTTGTGTTCAAAGGCTCAAGAGTCAATGCTCAAAATGAAATGTTGAAAAGCTTTGAACTCGATGGAAAAATAACCAAAGCAAGAGCGGAAGCATGGGAACAGTACTATTCTAAATTCGATAAGCCAATCGGTAGTAATGAATCTTCCGTTAGCCCATTGGGCAGCATTGTGGGAAATGCGTTATCGTTTAAGACCCAACCAGTTACTCCTAGCAGCGCGACCCCAAGAGCTCAAAATAGCGGTTTCAAGTCTTCTAATTCATCTCACAGCGTCTTTGATTCATCACCATACATTTCAGACTTCATAAGTTTGTTTGAAAAGCACGGGGTTGAATATATGGTGGCCCCAATTTCTTCATGGGCACAATTGAATTACTTTTATGCCAATGGCTATGTTGATGTGATTTACGGACCAACTGAATGTTTATTGACCCCTGATATTGATACTTTTATCCATGGTATGGAGTTTCAATCTAAGGAATTCAGATTTATTGACAAAAAGCATTTGTTGCAAGAATTCAAGATCTCTCAAAAACAATTCAAAGAAATCGCAGTTGTTTTAGGGTTTGACATTCAACCATATTCATTGGTCAACAAGAACTTTGGATTTAATGCAGCTAAAGCCATTGATTTTAAATGGTTGCACGAGTATACATTGAACGGTAACAATGTCTACGCCACTGTTTTAAATAACGCGAAGAAAACCAAGAATCAGAAAGATTTGGACAGATTTAAAAATGGGATGACATCAATTGACTTTATGCCAATTTTGAAAGCATCAGGTAAAGTTGAATTTTTATTGGAGCCTGATGGAGGTTTCCCACCTTTGGACGAGTTTGACTCAAATGCTCAACCTGCCGATCAACAACAGCCTAAGGTTCCAAATGATATTCACGATGTCATTGGCCAGCGTTTGCCGCACGAATATTTCTTTTATCAGTCTATTGGTTTAATAAGCTCAAAGTTATTGGATAGTCTTCTTTATGGTAATTACTTGGAGTTTGCGCCATTGGACGGTGGAAATTCAACCCAATACAAATCATTGATAAATTCGAAAATCAATCTCACCACCAAAAACAAGATGTTGAGTTTGTTGACCTCTTCGATTAATAGATACTTTCAAGCAAAAAAGTACCACTATATCAAGTATTTTGATGCGTCTAAGAGTGTTGATTCAGCTCACGAATTTGATTTCAGAGTTTCAATGCCAGGACCAATCTATTTGAAGTTGGCTCATTATTTAGTTAGATCAGGCAAAGATTCAAAAACTTTTGATATTGTGAACTTTTTGAAACAATTTTCTGATGAAAACTTTTTAGCAAAGGTGGTGCATTCTAAAGGATTCATTGAAAAGGATGAGGACCGTTTGCAAACTAGTAACGAATTATTATCAACCAGTCTTATCAGATCATTGTACATTTATGATTTCATTTCGTTATCTGATAATAAATTGACCAAATGGGGGAAGTTATTGAATAAATTGGCGGAAACTCTGGAAGACCGTGACGATGTCGAAAGATTGTTGTTATTATTGGTATTTTTCAAAAACCATTCGAACGAAGTGAAATTGCACCAATCGTTAACCCCTGAGGTTTTAGGCGAACCAAAGTTGGCGTCTCAAGAAAAATCTTCCCTTATAAAGCAATATATCTTGATCATCACTAGACTTTCATTGTTGTTTGATCCTTACAATACCGAGAGCGTATCGAACCTCAATTCAAACAACATCAATAAATTGAACTTGAACTTGTTGGCGTACCGATCGATTTTCGAGTTTGTCAAAACTAACATCAACGAATTAAACCAAACCTTGGCAGTATCATTACTCACCAACAACCAATTCAATAGAAAGAACTTTTCGACGAATGTCAAATGGAGAAAATTGGTCGATCAAATGATTTTGAAGCAAACTTTGCCAAGCACTTTGCATTCTATCATTGCTGATGTGTATTTCGATTACATGTTTAATGGTGCAGGAGATGGTGATGCTTCTGACAAGGTTGAGAAGACTCGTGAATTTGTTAATAATTCTTATGAACAGAATTTCAAAGGGGTGCTAGAGACCTTAGACGGTAGCTTCAAGTTTGTCTTGAAGGCTTTAGATTTGATTGAAGAGATTGGTAAGGCAGAGTTAATCGATAAAGAATACTTTAATGCCATCAAGGGTGCCAAGGTGTTTTTGATGAAGCATACCAAACTTTGAAAAAACCTGGAGGTTCTTTTTTTTTTTTCCCCCTTCCTTTTTTATGAGTTATGATTTAATTTCTCTCCTTGAATCAATCAAAAGTTTTAGCAGACTAGTTTTTTTATTGTACTAAACATGTAGTTTCTACGTCGTTTTTTTTTTCTTTTTTTTTTTTTTTTTTACAAGGATATTCCGAGCTAATGAGCTATATTGAGTAGAACATGATATCACATAAGGGGATGGTTCCAGACTTACCAATTTTTTGGAACGTCATCTTTAGAAAACAGATATAACGGGAAAAGAAAAAAACAAATAAAAAAATAAAAAGAATCCCAAGTCATTATTATATACCAAAAAAATGGCCGATTAGATTAGGTAATTATTAATCACTAATTAATTACCCTAGTGATCAATCATCCGTGGACTTCACTATAATACAAAATTCTAGAGTAGTAGAATGCAGAAGAAGAAGAAATAAAAGAAGCAACAACAATAATGATCAAAGAAGATGGCAGGAAACAGAAAAACGTCGAATAAGAAGGGTATCGTGTCTATCCTGCACCATCAAGCTCAAATCTGTGTCATAGTCATCAAGTTTCTCCAATCCTCTTTGAATTGTTGGCAACGATTTCAATTCTATCAGCATGAGCTACTTCATTGTGATCTAATTTGATATCGACGTTCTTGATGACAAAAGTCCAGACGTCATCGCAGAATCTGTAGATATGTAAATGCCCCTTGAACGATAACTTTGCCTTCAACTTTTCCTTGATGTTCTCGGCAATAATTCTATCAAAGTTGGCCAAAACACGAAGAGCTAACTGAGGTTCAATTCTCTGGTCACTTTTAAAAAAGAAAAAAATCGATGTTAATTACATTATATTCTTTTTCTCCATTTGTGTTTGCCTTCCTCAACAAATAAAAAACAAACAAACAATAAAAAAATATGCATACACTTACAGAATCAAATTATCGAGCGATTCAATCAAACTCATACCGATAGTGGTTTTTCTGTAAAGCTCATAATACCCAGGCCCATTCATATTTAGTTGTCTTTGATTGTTTGCAGCAGCAGCTTGAGTTGGGGGTGCTTACTGACATTTTATCGTAATTGTTTTTCTCTTCGCTTACTTCAAAAAAAAAAAAAATGAATTTTCTTAGTGAGATTACCCTGTCGTTGAACCCTCATCTCTTTATAACGTTGGTCTTTCAATTAACTTCTTTATGTAATAAAATATTAAATAAAGGAAAATGGTAATAGTAATAATAATATATGAGAAATTCTCAAATATAGTATCCGTCTTCCAATGGCTCATTGATCTCAAAGACTTCGTGGTCCTTGTCTTTTATCGCCAAGTACTCCTCATTGGTCAATCGAAGCTTGCTCGACAACAGTTCCAACGACAAAACCTCAGGCTTGTCCGATGGTAATTGAACTCCTCTGCCTTGAATCTCCTCTTCGACTGCCGCAAATCTTTGGTAATTGTTCTTAATGACAATTTTGTTCTCTTGAATAGATTCCGTGTATAATTGCATGTCACTTTTGTATTCTTTGGTTGTATCATCATCGTCATTGAGCAGCGATTCCTCAGTACGGAAGGACGAAGCGTTTTTGTGATAGTTTGTGGTGATAACGTTCATTTCCTTGAACATGAGAAGGATCAGCTCATTGAGCTTGTTGATGGTGTTGATTAGCTGGGTTCTAATGTGGATGATTTCATCATCGGAGAGCTCCTTGATAGTGAGTTTGAATTCGGAGATTTGGACTGGTTTGCTAATTGACATGGTGTGATAGTAAAGATAATAAAGAGGCAAATAATAAAGATAGTAAAGATATAATAAAGAAAATATAATACAAAAGATCAAACAAAGCGGCCAAAAATTAATCCAAAATGCGGAGATGAGCAGCAACACTGACCAGCGCGCCGTAACCTGTGGGTCGCGCCGGCGGCTAACAGCGTGAAAAAAATCAGCCCAACTTTTAAAGCCAATGAATGATGATGATGATGGATGCTTCAGATATAATATACCAAGAAAGGCGAGGATGTTTGGCAAAACGGTAAATAGAACATGTGTGCTGACACTAAGGCGATATAGCACTGCTGCGACAGAGAAACTTCAAAGACCCCCACTACGAGAAATCTTCCCTAAAAAAAAATTTATCAACCGCCAGCTCTTTGATTTGGACAGTCGATTAACCTACAGAAAGCTTTTACCGATATACGAGAAGGTTTACCGGGGTATAGATGAAGGTGAGACCCCGGAAAATGATATATCATCTTTGGTAGATGGGTCTGATTTGTTGATCATGAAGAAAGCGTTGGAGAAATATCGGATTTATTCGAACACCATCAACCGGAACCTTGTCCAGTTGGAAAACCAATTAGTTGAAAAAGCGGCTGAGCATGGAAATAACGACGCCATTGCGCTTCTAGCCTTTGAGACTTTGACCACCATGGATCAAACGATTCTCAATGAAGGAGACAAGCCGTATGCTAAAGAATTGATCAAGAATCTATACTTGTTGAACCACCCGTTGAGTATCAAACTCCTAGGGGATTTATCTTTAAAATACCAACAGTTCAAGCACGCCAAACAGTATTATCTCGAATTTCTAGAATTGGAAAGCGACACAGTGCTAAGTGGGGAAGTCTACAAACAATTGGGGATGTTATGTTTCACCCAAGAAGCTAATTTGCACGATGCCAAATTATATTTCTTACAATCGATCAAATTTGCACCATTGGACAAGACTTTAGAATCTCACTACTTCTTAGGAGAGATCTATTTGGCAACCGACCCTGAGTTGGCAAAGTATCATCTTCAATTAGCGGCGTCTAAATCTTTTAGACAAGCGTTCAAGAGTCTTGGGTTTTTAGAATTGAACTATTTTAACAATTTTGTGAATTCCAGAGAATGGTTCAAGATGGGAGTCGAAGTCCAAGATTATGATTGTCTCATTGGGTTATTTGACACATTTTATAAATTTGGTAAACGTAAAGAGGCCATAAAGACGCTTAAATCGATCAGAAATGTCTTCAACGAAAAAAACAAAAACCAAGAAGTGTTTACGGGCTTTTTGGAGAGCAGAGGAAATGAAATTAAAGATCTTATAGGAAAAGACGACACGAACTGAAGATTTTAATTATATATATAGATGTAATGGATTAAAACAATAGATGTTATTATAGAGTAATATAGATGATGTACCAAAATGGCGGGCCTTTGACGGAATAATTTTTCGGGATCCCAAAATTTTTTATCTCAAATATAGTTTGGAGGGGAAAGACTATTATAATTAATATCCTGGTGAATTTGTCATTACTATGCTGAACTTAGAAGGCCCTATCACCGGTCTATTTGCCAAGTTCCTCAACGCCTCCCAAAAGGAGCTGATTGTTGAGGATTTGCTATCGCAATTATCACCACATAGCGGCGATCAGCAAGTGATTGAAACATTGTGCGATTTGTTGAAAACTGAGGAATTCTCCAATTATAAAACCCAAGCTTTCCCAAAAATCAAAGACTACTGCTTCAGTATCTTGGCCAATATCAGTGCGGTTGAAGGAGCTGATGTTGATTTAATCAGGCTCGAGAGTCTTCGGATATTGTGCGGGTTATTTGTGGAACTTCAAGAATGCTTGATCGAGTACATCACCCAAGAAATCGGGGTGTATTTGGCCACCTCTGGAGTATTTGTGGAAGAAATCACCAACCAAGAACAATACAAAACCATTATTGCCAATACCCCATTGACTGGAAAAAAGATCCCTAATCGACAGGAAATTATTGTCGATTTAAGTTTCTTGGAAAAGCTCCTTGCCGGGGAACAACAGTCATCATTAAATATCCCAGCAAAACTTAACGTTATATTATGTTACTACTTACAATTGAACGATGAAGAGATCTCGGGGTTGGCCTCCAAGGTTTTCCGCTGGACTATGCCATTGGTTGTGTCACTTAAAGAATTCGACCCATTGATTTGGAAAACTATCTTATACCTTACATCATCATCATTTGCCGATAAATACCACCACAAGAACGGGTACGTTTTGTGGATCCGTTATCTCAGTGCGGCAATTGATAACCACACATTGAAGAGTTCCACGGCGTTCCAAGAGTTGGTGAAATTGGAACGGTATTGGAAAATCCTCCAAAAAATGTTGATTAGTCCATTACACGAACACCGTAAGTACGCCCTTACCATTGTCCAGTTCTCGGTCCAGTGTATTGATGGGTGTATCGATAATCGTATCATGAAATGGAGCGCTGCGGAAAATGACACTTATATCAAGGAATGGAAAAGATATTGTGTGTTATACGAGATTGCCGGGATCGATACCTCGTTGCATCAACTCGAGGCAGGATCTAAAGATATTGCACTATTACTCGATCCCGTTAAATCGAAAATCCACAGTAGTTGGGGGCTTTGTTTAATCTCCACCGCCATGCAAGCCGCCATGGACTCAGTGAGAAGATACGCATTGGAGTTTGTGTTGGCGATCAAACGGGAAAATCTTGTGATGTTCGATGAAACAAGTGAGTTCTTCTTGAAGGACATTTTTTTGAAATATGCAATGCAAGGGTCGTTATTCGCCACCCAGCGTGATTCATCATCGATTAGTTGTCCATATGGAGAACGGTTCTCGAGCTTTGTCGAAAATATCCTCATTCAATTATCAAGGGCCAAGAAATTGGATTCTTTATCGTTTATTACCACGTTGATCTTGCAAAAATTGTACGATGATCGTGAAGGGTTTGATTATTCTCGGATTTATTTGGTGATTGCATTATACAAAGGGTTGAGATCAGGAGCCAATTTATTGAGCGGTGGTCATTTGCGTCTTTTGGAAAAACTTTATCAAAGCAGTAACGAAACGGTGATGATGGAAAAATTCTCGCAAAAATTATCCTTGAGATTATTGTTGAAAATCGATACGAAATCAGTGAGTTTGCAACAACTTGTCACTGCCATTGGGAAATTCGTCAAGAGTAACAATGGTAAACATAACTTGTTGAACCTTGGGTATTCGATGCTTGATGACGAGCTCGAATTCCTTTTAGATTTTATTAGCACCTCGTATCCAGAGGGTGGGCTTTTGACCCTCCTTACTAGTAACAATGTTAACGGATTTTCCAGTATTGAGGAAATCGTGGTGATTTTATACCTCATCATTGCGGATAAGCAAGACGATACCAACCGCGAACTTTATCAAACATTGACCACCACGATCTTGGAGCATAATATCTTCCCGGTGGTGTTGACAGAACTCACGTTTTCCAAGCTTTCGAAATTGGGGTTGTTGTTTCCGTACTTGCAGAAATATTACCTCAAGCTTGTGGAAGAACTCTCGAACAATTTGATCAAGCATAAAGGAATTTGGAGCAAAGCTTATACCATTGTTACCGAGCAGAGTTTGTTTGATGAAGACGACGAGAATTTGTGGACTGACAATGTCAACTTGAAGAAATTGTGGATTTCCATTGGGGTTGAGTATCAAAGTGCCGACCCTGAAGTGGTGGAACTTGCTAGTGACAAATTAAGATTCTTTAGCCAATGCTATGCGAGAATGAAATACTTGGTGGAAGAAGATGATGAAAATAATAGCCAGGTGTGGGGACTTAAATCCATCAACGAATTGACCAAGATGAATTCATATTTCTTCAAGAGATTATCTAGTGGTCAATACGATTATAAGCTTCGGGATACCAGTATTCTGTTGTTATTTGACATTTTGAAAGATTTCCTTAGTGTGCAATTGATCACCCCGGAGTTGAAACTGCAAGTTTTCCAAGTGGTTGAATTGAACTCATCTACCGTCGATTGGAAATCAGAATCTTCAATGGTGGATTTGATGAAGACGATATTCATTGGGAACGAAGCGGAAATGCAAGAACCATTAACCGATGGCGAAGTGGAGAAAATCATCGATACTACCCAACAGATTTGGAGCTCATTACACCAAAAGACCCTTAAATTAAGCCAGCAAGGTTTGCATTTAGCGATCATCGACCTTGTTTTATCCCCACAAGTGCTTTCACGGTGTGGTAGTTGTCAGATCGTGAGTGAGAAAGTGACGAATCTTACCAGTGAAATCATCGAACAATCATTTGGCCGCCGATCCTTCCTTCCAAGAATTGCCAGAAAAATCGCCGAGTACCAACGCTTTAACCCTCTGGAGTTTGCCAATAACGTTTTCCTTGGCCCATTGTTAATTGCTATCTTCTCGTTCATTAGAGTCAATGCCAACGGGTTCCGTATTGTCCCAGTGGCGGCGAAGTTATACGATACCATTGTCAATTACGGTTCAGGAAACATTTATAAAACTATTTATGGTCCATCAGAAGCGTCTGCCAGGGCCCAGATCATCACGATAATTGCGTCACTTCCAAACAACTCCAGTATAGGAAAATCGATGCTTGATTATATCGTCGATGATTCTGCTAGAGAATTACATTTATTCGAGGCGGTGAAGCGTATTGATGGCGGGGAAATTTGGAAACGGATCCAATTATACAGTATCTTGTTAGTGTTATCCAGCTCGTTGGATCGACAATATTTTGTGCCGATGGTGGAAACATATTACGAGCCAGCGTTGGCAAAAGACGCCAGTCCGTTGGTGAGAGTATACATCGAATGGACGATTGCCAGAACCTATCTTGGAGATGTTAGATTAATGGATAAACTTATGGGGATTTTGAAATCTCCTGGTGCGATGCATCCATCGCTCGTGATGTCGTATGAACGAATCATGTTTTTGATTTGCCAGCAACTCACCGGGGAAATAAAATCGCAATACTTCAAGCAATTCCTTAGAGTGCTCTCCGGGCTTTGTTGTTCTGACAAGACTCTGGTAAGACACTTTAGTGGCTCATTGGTCTGCAGCGTGCAAAAAGAAGTCGATACTTATGGTGCTACCGCGTTAGGGCTCACCGAGGGGGAAATCGACACCATCACCCGGTTCTACGACCAAGTGACCCAGAATGGTAAAGTGTTGGAATATCGTAATGGTGATGCCTTGGTATGGAACGCTAGTGGGGATTTCACGTTGGTCGGGGTCTGTGGAGGAGTGCTTCTTAAAGTGTCTGACAGTTTTGAAATTGATGCGATTCCTGAATCAGAATTCCGTAATAACGTGCTTACCACGAACGGTCCAAACATTCCAATCGGGGAAGATTGTAAAGATCTTTGGCTCAGCACTGTGAAAACCGGGAGTGGGAAAAAACTGCTGCAATTTGTTGGTGGTAATCTTAGCGGTGGTGGTTCCGCCAAAAACGTCACGGAGTTTGATAAAATTGCGTTACAAAAGAAGAGTGGGGCATGGCGTACGGTGATGGATCTTGACGATTCAGGAAAAGATCATAATGACGGCACCCATATCCAGCGGAGTGATTTGATCGTGATGGGTTCATTGGTCAATAAGCCTCCTAACTTGGGAGGTATTTGCCGATTATGCGATGTTTTAGGAGCAGGGTTGCTCACGATTGGCGATAACAATTACAAGAAACACGCGCAGTTCAAGAGCGTGGCGGTGACCGCTGATTTATGGTTACCTATGGAGGAAGTGAAACCCGATGATATTATTAACTTTATGAGAAAACAAAAGGCCAATGGTTATACTTTGATTGGGTTGGAACAAACCGATAAGAGCGTCCAGTTAGATCACGATTTGAAGTTCCCTCAGAAATCATTGATTGTGTTAGGGAAAGAAAAAGAAGGGATTCCTGGGGAGATTTTGGCCGAGTTGGATTTCTGTGTGGAAATCAAACAGGTTGGAGTGGTGAGATCGATGAATATCCAAACCGCGACTGCTTTAATTGTCCATGCTTATTCTTTGCAATATTGTTGAAAAATAAAATAAAAATAAAAAATAAATTAATAGATAAAAAAAAACATTTGTATAATAGTTTTCTTTATGGCAATTTTATACGGAACTAATTTGATTAAATTATTGTAATCAGGAATTTTTTTTAAAAAAAAGGGTTTCTATATATAATATGCTCAAGATTAATGCTAGTGTAATAAAAAGAAAAGTAAACAATATATATATATATATATATATAAATATAAATTAACAATGCAAGGGAAGGAAGGAGGGAGGGAGTGAGTGAGTGAGAAATCTTTATCTAGTTTACATAATAATACATTCTTTTTCTTCTTTTTCAACCTCCACGTTATTTCCAATCTTTTGCTTAGCTCTCAAATCACCATTACGGGCTGCTTTTTGAATCCATTTTTGACTCTCTTCAAGATCCACTTCACAACCAATTCCTTTTTCCAAGAAATGCCCCGCGGCGTACTGAGCTTTTGGGAAACCAAGATTGGCGGCTCTGGTGGCCCAAGCAAACGCTTCATTGGCATCCCGTGGTAAGAAAGGTTCGGCGCCCACAAGATACCAAGCACACATTGCAAGCATTGCTTCAGCACTCCCGCCCATTGCCGCTTGGGTATAATAATGGATTGACAAGTTTGCATCCTGAGGAATATCGGTTCCTAACTCATAAGCTTTCCCGAGAATAATGGCGCTGGGAACATGTCCTAGAGAAGCTGCCTGGACGTATAGTTCAAGAGCATATTTCTTATCAGGAATCACAATATCTTTAAACCCAGACTCGTAAATTTTCCCAAGTTCGTAAGGTGCGGCACAAATCAATTCATTAGCCTTGGAGACCGCGATGGTGAGCCATTTTATCCCGGCTTTCTTAGTGTTGTCATCTTTCCCAAGCCCCATACTTCCATGATAAGAGTAACAACCAAGTTTGTACATTGCGGCAGGATGATTACGAGAGGCTGCAGATTTGAGGAATTGGATTGATTTTTTGGCATCACGTTGAGTGCCAATACCTTCTTCATAGCAATGGGAGGTACGATAACAAGATTCCACGTGGCCATGTTTTGCGGCGGTTTGGAAAAGCTGGAACGCTTTATTGTTATTGACTTTCCCAAGCGCCCCGGAAGAGTAAGCGTCGGCCAATAAATATTGGGCATCGGTGTAACCTTTATCGGACAATTTCTTGAGGTAATGTGAGGCTTCTTTCAATAAATCTTTTTTCACGGTTTCAAGCTCGGAAATCTCGTTGCCAATATTACTATTACTATTATTCTTATTATTCTTGTTGTTGTCGGTATTGGTACCTTTAGCATCTTCTTCATCCAATAATAGGGCGGTTTGCAAAATATACTGGGCAAATTGGAAAATCACATATGGGTCGCTAGATTTCTTTGCGTTTTCACGATACATGTCCATGGTCTTCATACGAGGCAAAAGTTTGTCACTGTTGTTGCCAAGGTACTGAGATAGTAACTTGTGCGAGTTTTCTCTGGAAAGTCCTATTTGAGAATCCGAAGCATGGTCGGCAAGGTACAAGTGAGATAAGTCGGTTAATTTACGTCTGGGTTGTTGTTGTTGTTGTTGTTTGTTCACGTCAAGGGTGGTGTTTGAAGAGGTGTTTGAAGAAGGTTGCTGGGAGCTGGTCAAGCTCTGGGCAGCACTGGCGAAGTTAGAGCGACTGTTGGACGATGACGAGGTTGTACTGCCATTGGAACTTGAATCAACGAGTTTTATGGTTGGGGCGGTTTCCTTTGTTTCGTGGCGAGGGATATCAGAAAAGTTTGGACTGAGAATAGCGTTCGCTGGTAGTGATCCAGGAAGGTCCAGGGAGTTTCCGGTAGACATTTTGTCGAGATTTCTTAGTTGATAAGGATGATTATTATTATTATTATTATTATTATTATTATTATTATTATTATTATTATTATTGTTATTTGATAGTTGTAACTAAGGATGGAAATGCCAGCTTTACTTTTTCTTTCTCTCTTATTTTTTTTTTCTTTCCTTTTCTTTTCTTTTCTTTCCTTTTCTTTTTTTTTTTTTTCAGCAGAAAGTCAGATGGGCTAAGCTAAGCCGACAACACCAACAGGGTGACGATGGAATGCGTGTTTTGGTGTGTTCTGGTGCTGGAGAAGGAAGAAGGTAAAGGGGAGGAGGAGGAGGAGGATCTTCGGCGTGGTCGCTGCTGCTGTTTGAGCCGGCGTTGAGGCTCGGCGGCTAACAATGTGGGGCGGGGGGTCCCGAGCCCTGCAACAACGCTCCTCCACAAGGGGACGGTTGGCGGACCCTGCCATCAGTCGCTCCCGTTGCGTGGATGGATAACCTCTGGCACTGGGGCATAAATACTCAGAAATGGCCTCCGTTTACTGGATGTTCATGCATTTATTTAATAGACGTTCAATTATTATTCATCACTCTTCACAGTGTAATCCAGTATATATTAATATATTATTATTATTATTATGCTACCTCTCGCTTGGGTCTGTCTCTCGTTCTTTGCAGTCGCCCATGCTGCAGTCGTCAACTCCACCAGTGTCAAAACCTCTGAAGTGGTTCACGCAGTGACAACTTCCAAAGTCATCAGTGCAGTATCAACAAGAATCGTCACTGCCACCGATACCGTCACCGACTTCTCCACCGACGTTGTCTGGGTGTCTGCGCCTTACACTGTCACTTTGGTCAAAGATGAAAAGAATGCTATAATTTCTACTGAAAATTATCACTCCTCAGAATCCTTATCTTCTTCTTCTTCTTCTTCTTCTTCTTCTTCGTCAGCAGCAGCAGCAGCAACAGCATCTACTTCCTCAGTATCGGTATCACAAATCCCAAAAATCACTACCTACAAAACCGACTATGTGCCAGTCACTTACTCCACCATCAAAGTGGTGACCGTCACCACCGATGTTGGGTCAGTTAAAAAAACCGTTATTGCAACTTCAACCTTCACAAAAACCACTACCAGTGGGTTCCGTAACGCTACCACCATCTACTCCAACACCACCATCACCCCTCATGCTACTTCTAACACCACCTTGACCAAGTCCAATTACCTAAGAAACAAGAACCATACCATCACCTCCACTTCCAAGACCACTTCTAAGACTTCTTCTTCATCTTCTAAGTCATCTTCATCTTCCAAAACTTCTTTATCTTCCAAAACTTCCTCATCTTCCAAAACTTCTTCTTCCTCATCCTCATCCTCACACACCCCATCGGCTACCGTGGGTAACGGGGTGGTCCCTTCATCCATTCTTGGCTACACTTATAGCGGGATTTCTCCCGTCACCACCAAAGACGAAGGCAACAACATCCTCACCAAGATCTGGGACCTGTTCTGGAAAAACAACGGGCTCATCACCAGCACCGTCTGTTCTGGCTCCCTGGGGTCAGCCCCAGCAGTATGGGCAGTCTCGGTGGCATTACAAGCGTTTGTCGATGGTGAAAAGGTGAACTCCTCTGGCAAATACACCTCGCAAATCTCGCAAATCTATGGGTTCCTCATGACCTATTATAACGCCAATAAAAAAGGGTTTTCCGCGTCGCAAGCCAAAGATAACGATATCTATTACGACGATAACGCCCAAGTGGCCACCGCGCTTATCAACGCTTACGAAACCACCAAAAACTCCACTTATCTCAGCCGGGCTGAAGACGTGGTGCTGTTCCTCATGGGGGGTTGGAATTCCACTTATGGCGGGGTCACTTGGCACTTGGGGTCCCCGTATATTGCCCTGATCCTGACCACCGAAACCGCGTTGGCGTGTCTTAGATTATACCTGCACCACCAACAGAATAAAACCTACCTTGACTTCGCGGAGAAATCCATGGTATGGCTCCACCAAACCCTTTGGGACAATTCCACCAACCTTATTTTCGACGGGGAAACCGGCCACAGTATTGGGAAAGACGAGTTCTCGTATCAAGTGGGGACCGCGCTCGCAGCGTGTGTCAAGTTATACAATTTCACCAAGAACCAACAATGGAAAACCTTAGCCGAGGCATTGGCCAAGTCGGGGACCGATAATCAATTGACGATCTATAATCGTGATTACGATAACCACTACCGATTCTGGCGCGATGGGCTTGATTTCACCCAGTTGTTGTTCGAAGGGATGATTGAATATTATCAAGACATCGACAAGAACGTGAACATTGTCAATGAGGTGGCCAGAGAAGCTCGTTTCGTGTATGATTTCTCAAGAAGTGATAAAGATTCCATGTATTTCTCCTCGGTGAACCCTTTGGGTAACGATGATACAATTTATAAAAGATGGCGCACCGTTACCAACACCACCAAATCAGAAAGTTTGAATAAGGATAATTTCTGCAGTAAGGACACCAATGGCACCCCAATTAGAAGTTTGATCGATGAAGGCTCCGCCGCAAGAATCTTCTTGTTATCTTCGATGATTGTGAAGACTATTTGATGAGATTTAGTAGAGATCAGTAAATTTGATTTTAAAATATGTATAGACAGCTTTTTGTTTTGTTTTGTTTTGTTTTGTTATTTTCCTCATTTTTTTTTTTTTTTTTTTTTTTTTTTTTTTTTTTTTTTTTTTACCCCATCACCATTTTTTTTAGAATCTGATCCCTTTTTATTATAGACCATTTATATACACTACGCAATTAGACACAATAATTTTTTCAAATAATAAGCAATATTAGAAACTTCTTGTAATTATTACAATTTATCACCACTTGTTATCACGATCTATATTTTCTTTAAAAAACTGTTCCTTAAATATAAATAGAATGCATCAAAATAATAGTGAATAAAATAAAAATCAATGATTATCAAAACCATTATAAAGCAAATAAATCTCAAAAATGAAACCATACAAAAACAAAAACAAAAATAAAAACAAAAACAAAACCAAGTTGAAGTTAACAATTTACAACAAAAAAAAAAAAAAAAAAATTAAACCAAAATAAAAAACACAAACAAAAAAAAATCATAAATAACTTATCGACAAACCCACTCGGCAAAAACACACCATGCAACCCCTCCATCAGTAACCACCAACCCTTTCCAAACCCCAACTTCATCACAATTCACTGCCGCCTCCCAGGCTCCATGGGCCGATCCTCCTGGTGCTTCATTGGCCACTTCTTTCTTTTTAAGCTTGATGATTCTCCCCGTTGGGCTTTGTAACGCCAACTTCGTCTTAAGAAACCCTGACCCGTTGGTGAGCCCGGCACTAGGATGTTGCAAGATCTTGAAAATGTACGAGAAATCAGGGTTCAAGTTCTTGATTTGCGGGTCTTTCACGTAAAGATCGTGTTTTTGACAATGGATCGTTGGGTAACGGGTGACAAATTGAAGTTCACGATACACTATTTTCTTGTTGTTGTTGTTCTCCAAAGAATTCGCCATAAGGGCATTTGGTGATGATGATGACGGTGGTCCCGGTTGACGGAAATCGCCAGTAAGGACATGATACAATGGAATCGTCAATGATAATGGATGGACGTTGGCAAGGGATTTCTGAAGCCCTTTAGCCCCACTATAAATCTCAACGAACCCTTTCGAGCAATTTTCCGGGAGAAGTGCCTTGATACGACAATAGCGAACGTTGTTCTTCCAAAAGATCTGTGACACACATAAATGACGATAATTGCCAACCTCTTTTGAGGCAGCATTATTATTATTATTATTATTATTGTTGTTGTTATTGGCCCCGCCTTTTTTCTTGGTGACCACCACCTCTGAAGGGTTGGAATCAATTGGTTTTACCGAACAGAATACCTCAACATTTTTAGGAACTTCCAAAACAATTTCAAACACTTCAAGGTCTTGGAGACGGGTCAATGCATTGTTGAACTTTTTGATTTTGAGGTCGGTCTTGAAGAATTGGGGATAACAAGATGGTAATGACAAGGCGATCATCGAATCCAACGGTGGGGAAACATGTTGTTGTTCAATCAATGTCGGGATATGGGTATGGATAAGTTCAAGCGGTTTGGTCAAGAAATAAATCGACTTATCAAGATTATTACCACAATTATTCTTCTTGGAGATCCCCGCGGTATACGGGGTAATCGATGATGCCGAGGTTTGGGCGAACGATTGACCGGAAAATGTCGACGAGCTCGACGATTTGTGGGATTCCGGGTGGTCGGTGGTGGTATTGATATTGTTCTTCAAAATCGAATTATAAAATGAATGAACGTTACCGAGGGCACAATCCAAGAATCGCCATTCATTATCAATCAACACACTGTTCCACACATGATTGGTGGTCAAACTAAGGTTTTCCTCGTGGGGTCTTTTGAAGTACCCGATTATCAATTCGTTTGGAATTTGTAATTCATCAAGGAACACTTTCATCAACCAGGCCAATTGATACACCGTGGCGGTTTTCTGTTGGAAAATGGTGTTGATGTATTTGGCTGGCGAGTTGCGAACGTCAATGACTTCATTCAGCTCGATCAAATGGATTTTCTCGGTACAGAACACGTAACACGCGCGAACTCTATCAAGTTCACTGGAATACTTAATCGCCACTTCATTGGAAATAAAAGTTTTCGGGGAAATGTACGGCAAATGCCTTAAATTCCGGATGAACTCGTCGACATTTTTGAAATCACCGTCGAAATTCAACGACCGATGGGAATTACCGGCAGGCGGTGGTGGTGGTGGTGGAGGACCATACTTGGAAATCGGCACCACTTCGTTACTATTGGCCTCGGTGAGCAATCTTTGAGGCTCAAGAATCAAGTACTTTTCATGCTGAAGCGCCCGCTTTTGACGCACTTTATAATCTTTGGCAGAAATACTGGTGGCACGATTCAAATCAACCTTGTTTTCAATCCACGAGGCTTCGGTATCGGCATTCCCGATACTCAAATCGGCGAAATTCTGATTCTTCAAAGTTTGGGGCAAATGGTTATCGTTCAAGATATTGGCGACCGACGAGGGTTTATTAGGGACGATCAATCCGGTGGCGGAATTCAACGGGTTGATTTTCCCAAGGTCTTGATCTTTTAAAAACCATTTTTTCAAAAAATTCGATTTCTTATTTTTTTTATCCTCAACGAAAATCACGTCCAATGGATTATGGGCATGGGCGTGCAAATCATTGACAGAACTAATCGCGGCGATGATTTCTTGAGGGTCGGGTGGGGCATCATTCAAGATCGAGACGTCGCCCTTTGAGTTTTGAAGGTCGAAATGATCATCGGCAGACACCCGGCGCAAGTACTTGCTCTTCATGAAACTTTGACTTAACTCATTATCATGTTCTGCTGGCTGGGGTTGCTTGTGTTGTTGTTGTTTTGATTGGGAAAGTTCAGATGGAAGGGGTGGTAAATTGTTATTTCCTCCTCTAACATTTTTGTGACGATAGTAACTACCGGCACTGGTGGCGCTGAAATCGGTGATTGCCGTTGACACCGAGCTTGAAACACTTTCATTTGAATTGAAATGGGTTCCAGTACCCCCACTAATGCTGGAATTATCATCAATGTTTGGGTGTTGTTGTTGTTGTGAAGTGTTGTTGTTATAATGATGAGGATGAGGGTTATTATTATGATAATCGCTGACGGTGGATTTCGATTGATTCAAAGTATCTGGATCGTATGGAATCACAAAACTGGTGTTATTGGAGTTCTGGAAATTCTGATAAAATCTATTATCGTGTTTAGATACCGCATCCGGGTGTAAGTAGCTATTATCTGGGGTACTGGTTTGAGGTACGTCATCACCAAGGAAATTCAAGCTGGTATTAAAGTAATGCAAAAGTTCAGGGTTTGGTTCAGAATGCTCATTATACGATTTGATCGGGACTCTATGGGCAGGGGGAAGTGGAGGAGGTGGTAGTAGTAGATCTTCTTCTTCTTCTTCTTCTTCATCTTCTTCGTGTTCTCCTGAAGAAGCTTCAATTTGAAGATCATTATCGATATTCAACATATCAGGAACCACCGAAGGAGGTTTCAAAGTAGAAGTATTGGAGAATTCTCTATTTGATTCGAGGTTGAAACGAGAGAATGGCATGGACATTGAGTGAGGAATTCCTGGTTTAATTTTATTGTAGTTATTATTATTATTATTACCGGCAGTTAAGCTACCAATATTCATGGCACTTTGACTATGAGGAAGGTAATTAGCTTTGGAATTACTGACAAGACTAGCGGCATGATTGGCATGGGATATCGATGCCTCTTTGGATTTATTGGCGTAGAAATCATTGAGTTGATTGACTAACAAGTTCAAGTTTTGAGGGGTTGACAATGAATGAGCGATTTGTGATTTGCGTTGCATCATGTCATTTTGAAGCTGTGATTTCTTTTGGATTTCCGTTTGCAATTGTTGTAGCTGTTGAAGTTGTCTAAGTTGTTGGATTTGGTTTTCGATATCTTCTGGGGACAACGACAATGATTGGTTGAACGATTGGTTATTCATTGATTGATCCATCATGGTATGATTACCGAAGGTGGTGTCGGGGTCTTTGAATGAATGAACCGATATCGAGTGATGGGGGAGCATCGTAGATCTAAAGCTGGTGTCTGCTGTTGCTTGATCCACACTGGTGGAGATGTTTGCATGCAGATCATTCATTTTTCTCGACACATTGTTAATATTGTTATTTCCAGGACTTTCGACAGGTTTCATGATGGTGGTGGGGGTGGTGCTGGTATTATTAATATTATTATTATTATTATTATTATTATTAGCCTTCATAGAAAGATCAGCTTTAGAGCCATTGGGATCATCGATGATCTTGACAAAATTCAGCGGGAAGTTACCAGTCATTTTGTTTCTTTTCAGTTTACCATGCCACCAATTACCATCGCCAAAGCTATCGACTTCGATGATATCTCCTTCGATGAACCCAAGATCATCGTCTTGTTCGCCACCCCAAGAATACACTGCTCTAACTTTGCAAGGCAATTCGTATTCTGAGAAGTTGACCATGATATATGAATGAATGAATCAATGTATGTATGTATGAATGTATGTATGTATGTATATCTATATTGTGTGATGATGGTGGTAGTGTGTGTGTAAAAATATATGTGATTTGTGTTGATCAGGAACTAACAATTGTTGAATGTAATAATAATCATAAGCGAGACTGTCACAAGTTGTGTGTGTATGTAGGAAGGATGGAAGAAGGGAAGGAAGAAAAGAAAAGAAAAGAAAAGAAAAAGAACAAGCAAAAGAAGAGCTTTCAGACCATCAGATGCAATTCAGCGAAAACACATTTTTTTAAGGAGAAAGTGAAATGGGAAAAGAAGAAGCAAAAAAAAAAAAAAAAAATAGTGAAGTCACCGAGACGGGGGATGGTTTGTTTACGTTTTCCCTGTTTCGGCAGTACCGCTGCGACGGGTGGTTGGTTTATGCCAAAACAACAACCACCAAAGCTGTCTGCCTGTCTGCCTGTCTGCCTGTCTGCCTGTCTGCCTGTCTGTCCTGCCTGGTATTGTATTATCCAGCGGTGTTTCGGATTTCTTTTTTTTTTTTTTTTCTCTTTCTTGGAGGAGAATCAAGAGTTGAAAAAAAAAAAAAGGATGTTCCAATGATGAAGTTGTTGTTTCTTCTTTGGCTTTAAGAGATGGATGGATGGGTCTTGCTTGCATTTTGGGTGCGACTCTCCGACACAACCAACCACTGACTGTATAAACAATCTCATAAACGGATGGAATTTCAGGTGCACAGCACACAGCACACAGCATAAAACAACAACAACAACAACAACCTCATGAATCATCGAATCCTGGTCTGGGCATCGAATATTGTTTTTGTGGAAAATTAAATTTAAATGTTTTTTTGTGCTGTTTGTGCTTGGATAGCTTTTCATTGACTCGTTAATATGCAATTTGATTTGATTTGATTTGATTAGCTTTTATATAAATAAATAAATTGATCATAGAAGATACCATCATCAGGTGACAGCTTACACTTTCCAATCTCCAAGCAGCAGCGATGAGGTATCTCATATATATATATATATATATATATAAGTAAACGGCGACGATGGTAAACCAACTAACCAAAACTCCCAGAGTATCCATGCACTGTTCCGCATGATAACGCGGGTATCACACATCACCACCCCACCCCACCCCCACTTCACAGATTGGCCAATTGCGAGGCGGCGGTTTTTCAAAAAAAAAAAAAAAAGTTGAGAGAAAAAAAAAAAAAAATTACATAGTGTGGGACGGTGTTGATATATCTATATATATTATCATTATTATATGTGTGTGTGTGTGTGTCATCTTATGCTCAACTAACAACAACAACAACAACCAAACAGTAGCATTATTATTGATTTTAAAGGGACAGACAAAATACCTTAAACTACACATTGAATCCCTCAATTTTTTTTTTTTTTCCATTTGTCTCTTTACTTTCCTGTTTCTGCTGATTTTATTCATTACAACAACAACAACAACAACAACAAAATGCTCTCATTTGCTCGTCGTTCGGTGTTAAAGCGTTCCACCGTCGCTACTACTTCAAGATTCTTGAGTGGTGGCCAATCTACAAAGTACGCTTTCATTAATCCTCCTGAATCAGTTGATAACTCTCTCGGGACTTACCAATCGATCAACAAGACCACAATAACCGAAGATTTCAACACCATAAATAGCGACTCTGAAGATCTTAAGAAACACCAAAACACCAAGATCAGACACTTCACCGTGAATTTCGGGCCACAACATCCTGCGGCCCACGGGGTGTTGAGATTGATTTTGGAATTGCAAGGGGAAGAAATTGTCAGATCGGATCCTCACGTCGGTTTGTTGCACAGAGGGACCGAGAAGTTGATCGAATCAAAGACTTATATGCAAGCTTTGCCATACTTTGACCGGATGGATTATTGTTCGATGATGACCAACGAATTGAGTTTTGCCCTTGCCACGGAAAAATTGTTGAACGTCGACGTGCCGCTTAGAGCCAAGTACATTAGAACTTTGATGGGGGAAATCACCAGAGTGTTGAACCATTGTATGTCGATTTTGTCGCACGCCATGGATGTCGGGGCATTGACCCCGTTCCTTTGGGGTTTTGAAGAGCGTGAAAAATTGATGGAATTTTACGAAAGAGTGTCGGGGGCCAGAATGCACGCCGCGTACGTTAGACCGGGCGGGGTTTCCCAAGACTTGCCAGAAGGGTTATTGGACGATATTTACATGTGGGCGACCCAATTTGGTGACAGATTGGACGAAACCGAAGAATTGTTGACCACCAACAGAATCTGGAAACAAAGATTGGTCGACGTTGGGGTGTTGACCGCGGAAGACGCGTTGAACTACGGGTGTACCGGGGTGATGTTGAGAGGGTCAGGGATTCCTTACGATATTAGAAAAAGTCAACCTTACGACGCGTATGACTTGGTTGATTTCGATGTGCCGGTAGGTCTCAATGGTGATTCTTATGACCGTTACTTGTGTAGAATGGCGGAATTCAGACAATCTTTGAGAATCATTGAGCAATGTATAAACCAAATGCCAGCGGGGCCAGTCAAGGTTGAAGATTGGAAAGTGAGTCCTCCACCAAGAGACTTGATGAAGGAGGATATGGAAGCGTTGATCCACCACTTTTTGTTGTTCACCAAGGGGTACGCGGTTCCACAAGGTGACACTTATACCGCGATCGAGGCTCCAAAAGGTGAATTGGGGGTGTATCTTGTGAGTGATGGTTCTGAAAGACCATACAGATGTCACATTAGAGGTCCAGGGTTTGCCCATTTGTCTGCCTTTGACCATATTGCCAGAGGTAATTACTTGGCTGATTGTGTGGCGATCATTGGTACCATGGATCTTGTGTTTGGTGAAGTTGATCGTTGAGGAGAGAAACTAACAAGAAAGAAATAAAGAAAGAAAGAAAGAAAGAAAGAAAGAAAGAAAGAAAGAATGAAAGAAACGGGAGTAGTAGTATATTGTCATATATATTTTTTTCTTTTTTTTGTTTTGTTGCACTAATAATATTTTTGTAGTTTGTTTATTTTATATTATCATTTACTATATATCATCATTCACTATAGCTATATATATATATATATATATATGTTTATATTTTCAAAAAAAAAGAAAAAAAAAAAAATGAAATAAAATATCCCAACGTTGTTTGGATTTTTTTTTTAATAATTGGAAGATGAATTGTAGGAATTAGGGAGAGACGAGGCGAGGTGAGGCGACGAGAGTGTGTGTTGAATTGTTGTTGTTGTTATAGGTATGAATTTCTATTATTATCAAGTATAAGGGAAGGAAACTGAGGGAGATACTTAAATAATATTGGGATTGATTGATTGATTGATTGATTGATAGAGATTATTATTATTATTATTATTATTGTTGACGGAGGAATGGGATCCATGACATCCCTTCAAGTCAGTCAGTCAGTCAGACAGTCAGTCAGTCAGTCAGTCAGTCAGTCAGTCATGCAGACAGACGTACGTAGGAAAAAAAAAAAAGGATCCCGATTTCCCTTAAATAATAATACCGCTGATGAATGGATAAATAGATAGATAGAATGTCTTCAATGAGAAGCAGCTGTCGTTGAAACTATTACCACAACACTCTGTTTTGGACTGGGAAGTTCTACACCTATAATACTTTGTAAGGACACCCAATAAATTGTGGTAATAATTTCTCATATGGCGGGAACGTTTATTTATTTATTTATTTGTTTATTTATTTATTTATTTATTATTCATGTGATGTTGGTCTATTGTATGAGAAGCTATATCTTATTATTGATTGCCTATTTTATTATTAGTGAAAATTCTCACAACGACGATCTTTGACTTTGACTTTCACATCTTTTTTTTTCCGTGTTTTATTTTCCGTCTTTTCTTTTCTTTTCTTTTGTTTCCATTTTTAGTTCATTTTTAGTGTTTGATCTTGCTTGCTGTGGGCTAATAATTAATGGAAAGAAAGAAAGAGAACGGAATAAATAAATTAGAATTAGACAATCCTTGGCTAATAAATCTTGGCTGTAGAGCAGACAGAGACACACACACCCATTTCTTTTCTTTTTTTGGCCACTCAATTTCAAATGGTTGAGGTGTGATTGGCGACAATCAAATATCCCTAGAAAAAGATCACCACACAAAAATAATCATAATCATAATAATAATAATGATAATTATAATAATAATATGAAATCCTTGTAGTTTTTTACCTCGGCCGGGAGATCTACAAAAGAGGAGGATTAATTACCATTTAGGAGTATTGTGACTACAGACCCTGTCCTGTCCTGTCCTGTCCTGTCCTGTCCTGTATTGGCAGTGATTGATGATATACATCATAGTAATCTCATCAATTGCCATCAAATGATCGTAAGAGCATAGAGAATAAAAAAATTATAATATGGGTGGCGGTGGCGGTGGCGAGGGGAAATGCTTTTTTTTTTTTTTTTGTTTTTCCTTTCTTTTCCTTTCTTTTTTCTTCTCTGGAATGGAAGAGAATCAATCAATCAATCAATCCTTTCGGTATAGAAGAGAGAATCTCTATTTTATTACAACATTGTGTCTACACATTAGATGGATAGTATTTATACGCCGGAAAATTTTTTTCTCTTTTCTTTTTTTATTCCACCCTTGATAGAGAGAGAGAGAGAGAGAGAGGGGCTGTCAAGACAACAATATATAGAGGAGAAGTGATGATATGAGATAACAACAATAGTAATAATAATATATAGAAGATAACAATCTATATATATGACAATAGCAATAATAACAATTAAGTAAATAAATAAATATATAGATAAATAAGATAAGTATAAGTAAATAAGATAAGTATAAGTTTAAGTATCAGATCCTGCACGGTGGGATAAAATAAAATAAAATAAAATAAAATAAAATAAAATAAAAAAAAAAAAAAAAAAAAAAAAAAAGAGTTTGCAGACTAAGCCTAACGTAACCACCCCCTCCGCCCCGCATCGACTATTGCCAGACCTTTTAGCTAATTCATGTTGCTTTTGGGTTTCAGGTTGTGGAATTTGGAAAATAACTCTATGTAATCACCGAAAATGTTTGACGTGTGATTGTTTTGCCGTGGATGAACTTGTTGCTTTCTGCTGCTATAGCGAGGAGGAGGAGGAGGAGGAGGAGGAGGAGGAGGAGGAGGAGGAGTAGCAGCAGTAGTAGTAGTAGTAGTGACGTTGCATAGTCGAATATGTAAGTGGGTGAGATGATGAGATCGATCATTGAATAGCTTTTTTTTTTTTTCTCCTCAAAGTAGATGATGATGATGATGATGATGATGACGATAACGATGACGATGACGACGATTATGAATATACAGATAGATGGAAGAGAGGGGGAGTTGAGATAGTATAGTATAGTATAGTATAGGTAGCAAGATATAGTATACATATATACAACATGTGACCAGTTCCATGACAACATTCTTGTTGTAATAGGTGTATAGAAGAATATATTTCGGTGGTGTGTATACATATTTGGGAAAAAGTTTATTCCCCGAAGGGAAGGGAAGGGAAGGGAAGCTAAGCTAAGCTAAGATTCAAGACATGGTAATTTAGCACTGGGGTTGGTTGCCAGAAGGGAGATGTGATGTGAAAAGATACGAGTATTGATGTGATATGAATATGAATAAGATAAAATGAATATAAATATAAATATATATATATATATAGTAATAATGTAGTGAATATAATGGAAATAGAAATAACAAAATCCAATTATCACCGAATGTTTGGAATCTTCCGCATGGGAAATTAAAGTTGCGGGAGGGAAGGGAATTCATTCATTTATTTATTTAAGGGAAAGGAAAAAAGAAGGGCGATGGGTGGGGGTGGGGGGGCGGCAGCGGCCCACTGAAAAATCATCGCTGCACCGCCAATCGTGTGCCAATCTTCGGTCGTAAAGTGTGATGGCAAAATATATAAATAATTGGGGTTTTTCCCTGGACTTTGTATTCATTCTATAATAATTGTAGGTGCTATTATTATTATTATTATTATTATTATTACTATTATTATTATTACCATTAATATTCCACCACCATCATCATCATTTATACTATATTATATTATATCACACTATAACCATACAACATCTCTATACTATTAATATTTCACATCATGTCAAATTCAATCGTCAAGTCTGAACACCAACACCAACACCAACACCAACACATCTCAAGCTCGGACAGAACCCTCTTGACAGGTCTCCCAACCATTAATAATTCATCAAGGAACCCTGCTGGATCACATAGTGACAAAGACGCCTGGATCTGTTGCGAGTGTATATGGATAAACGACATCAGTTCCAAACTATGCGAGACTTGCAACCACAATAATTGTTTTAGATGTAATTTCCAATGAAAATATCATCATTACTATTATTATTATTATTATTATTCATCATCACACATTCATTCAAATCTAAAACTATTCATTTCAAAGAAAGAACATAAAACATCAAAAAAACAAAACAGCGGCTGGTTGCAATATTATACCCATTATTATTATTGTTATTGTTATTATTACTACTACTATTATTATTACTACTACTATTATTATTACTACTACTATTATCATCACTACACATTCCACATTCCACATTTCTTTACACAAACTTTGGTTTTTCCCATCATCATCATCATACAAGAGAAGGAAAAAAAAAAAAAAAGTTGTCTCATATTTCCGGGATTTCCCATCAAATGTCACACGTACATTAATAACACTCACATAGTACTTATTCACTCACTCACTACACATTACAAACAACCATCTTCATCATCATTTCCAATATCAAGGATGGCTATTATTCTTAGCCTCTTTCCCCCTCCCCCCCGACATTGGCATGCCATACACTATTTCATATTATACTATTTTCTTTTTTGCACATTTTTACATTTTTATTTTTCATTTTATTTTACATTACATTTACATACACTCACACACTTTTTTAAATCTCCAAAATATAGCACTCTAATGAATTAATGACTCTTTTATTATTATTATTATTATTATTATTATTTTTCCTAGTCATTTTGTACTGTTTCATGTTTGGTGGTGGGTGACACTGCTATAGAGAGCGGGAAGGATTGTGATGGCGATTAGTGTAAAATTTCATCATCGCTGTTCATCCATCCGGCTATTGTGTTGAATAATAGTGATACATTATAAATGACTCGTATTTGATGAAACAACAAACAAAGATTATTATTATTATCATCATGACAATAATAATAACAAACGCGTCGTATTGGAAAGACAGAAAGGAAAGAAAAAAAAAAAAAAGAAGAAAAAGAGCCGCTGTCGTAGTAGTAGTAGTAATGAATAATAGGTAGTGTATGTATGTATGTTGTAGTAGTGCAGAGCAGTACTCACCGAACAAATTGCCCCTAATTAATTAAGCAGGCGTATGAATGACACAAGCAAAAAAATCATCGTCACTGCACAAAAAGAATAAAATAAAATGAAAAAAAAAAAAAAATTCCCCAAATTGTCCACCATGACGCATTACGCAGAAAAACCTTCTTCTTCTTTTTCTTCTTCTTCTTCTTCTTCTTACTACTACTTACTACTTACTACGACGTACGATACGATACGATACGATACGCACAGAAAAAGTATATATATATTGTCCACGACGGCGGTATAGTAAATAAATAAATAAATAATTCATCATATAACACACTTCCTTTAAACAATAGAGAGTTAGAATTAAAATAACCTAACATTTCATTTTTTTTGAAAGGGGAGGGGGGGAGAGAAAAAGAAAAATGATAAATGAAAAATACAACACAGAATAATAGTATTAGACAACTCGCATCATCATCATCATCATCATTGTCATCATCATCACCAGATTTTATTATTATTAAATAAATATTATTACTAAATATTATTAAAAAACATTATCAGAAAATATTATTGAAAAATATTATTAAAAAATACTATTAAAACTGATCAAAGCAAATAATTGTGTAAAACAAATAAATAAATAAACAAACAAACAAACAAACAATCTCATCAATATAAAGAATCAGAAGCAATTCGAGTAGCTCTTATAAGAAAAAATAAAAAAAAAAAAAAAATTAAAAAAGACAACATCAAAATGATTCAAATAATTAAAAGAGACATTCTTTAAAACAAAAGTCTCACTCATCAAAATAAAACAAAAACAAAAAAAGAATAATTAAAAAATATATACATAATAATATATATATAAAGAATAGAAAAATTAAAGATAAATGTTGTGACAAAAAAAATAATAATAAAAAAAAAAAAAAAGCATAATAAAGAGAAAGGAAAAGGACCAAAACATAAACCAATTCTAAACTACTATAAACTACTATTGATTGACAAAACCATAACAGTCAAAAAGAAAAAAATAAAACAAACAAAAAAAAAACAAAAAAACATATTAATCATCATCAATGAGAAAATCCACCATAAAATAAATTAAATTAATCAAATGGTAATGGTAAAACAACAAAAAAAATATTCATCAAATGATGATGATAAAATAAGGACATTATTAATATAAAAATCTATAAAACTTTTTATTTTTATTTTTCATCATTTTTTTTTTTTTTTTTTTTTTTGTTCTTTCCTCTTTTATTTCATTTATTTATTTATATATGTATATTTCATTCGATACAATCATTAGTAGATCGAATTTTAATATAAGACTCTCAATCCATCGATCAACACGAGACCAAATATATATATATATATATATATATATATATTTATTTTCTCTATCTCTCTCCCAGATTTATCATTATATTCAATCATGACTTAAGAAATCTTCCAAATTTCGTCGAACGCCCTTCTTCAGGTTTTGGAGAAACCATCATCCCATTATTATTACCATCCCCTGCCCCACCTCCTCCAAACATAGAACTTTCAGACGATGATAACGTCCCTCTATTGTTATCAACCATCCCCATTATTTCCAAATTCGGCGAAGTGATCTGGTCTCCAGCAATCGGTGGCGAACTCAATGGAGTAGTACTACTACTCTCAACATTATTAGGATTAACCCCTGGTTGCAAGAACCCTTTCGCTTTAAGTTGCTCTTCTCTAGCCTTGGCATTTTCTCGGGCCTTGAGCAACAATTCTTGGGCTTTCGCCAAAGAAACCGTCGGGGTGGAACAGGTACTAACCGTCGGCACCGTCTCATCAACATCGATGGTCGCCTTCATTAACGCCGACATCCAATTCCTCATTTCTTCCCGGGTTTCTACCGCAAAATAATGCACCTTGGGTTGAGTGAACGTCAACCCCTTTTTAGACCCTGGTGCCGGAGGCACAAGCTTAAAACAAAAACGCCCTTGCCCAGTAGTCGCAGCATAAAGCGATACAAGCTTGTCATCTTCACGAGCTGGAAGCACCCGGTGGGCAGTGATATCAATAAGCCCCTTTTCTTTGGTGTCTTTCAAATTCCCAAAATAAGAAAGTCTCGTACCATGAAGGGTGAAAAACCGCTGCTTCCAAGTACCAACCGTCGAACTAGATTTCTTCGACATCCACCCAGAATGTTCGGCAGTTTTCGCCGACATTTCTGGAGTAACACGATTGATCCCTTCTTGGAACGCCGACGTTTGCTTTTTGGTCTTCTTCACCACTTTGGAGGTTTGGGCATTACGAACTTGATTCACTTTAAAACTCGACTCGCTACTGCCCACCGAGTTATCAAGCGGTGGCCTAGAATCAACTGCCGATGATACGGCTCGTTTTGGATTGAAATTGTGTTTCGCGGTTGGCGATTTGGAGCTGGCTTCATTCGCACTAGCAGAACGATATTTCGGCGACGAAATTGGTTGGTTTATTGCCGCCGTCGATGACGACGTACTGCTATTAGTAGACAATTCTTCTTGCTGCTCATTGATCAAATTCAATTTGCTAAATTCTTCTTCCGGTGGTTGGAAAATCGGAGAATCAGGAATTCTTGACCCAGCACTGAACGGAATATATCCAAGCTTGCTAGAGTTATTGCGACTAGCATTAGGAGTCGAAGGTGAAGAGTTACTGTAAATTTCCGTAGTACTTTGCTTCAGTTTTGGTGGAGAGCTTCCTCCTGGAGGAAGAGGTGCTTTACGAACAGGCGAAAACTGACGCTCCTCAGACTGCAGCTGTTGCTGGGCCTGCAGAAATACTGGAGACCCTGCCGAGCTTAAGTTGTATTTTGAAACTTGACTACCACTGGTAGGGGGCGAAGTAGCAACGTTATTATTAGCGTAGCCAGGTTTCTGCTGAATAGATTTTCTCTGGTCAGCGATACTAGAAGGCGCGTCATTGCTGATAACCGATTTCGAATCCTGGACTGGGATTGACGGCATAAGTTCACTATTGCTTGACATCGAATAATTATCTTCTTGTTGTTGTTGTTGTTCTTCTTCTTCTTTATCTTCATGTTGCGGTTGAGTTGAAACAGGTTCAGACCCAGAAAAATTATCGGTAGACAAATTGAGGTACGGATTATCCATGGTATAACCATCACCAATCTTGTAATCACTCACGTCCGGGGCAGCAAGCGCAGCATATTCATTGGCATAATTGTTCGCTGCCGGAGGTTGTTGCTGGACCACGGGGTTCGGCTTGTCAAATGGTTGCTTTGTATTTTTAATCGTTATTCCGGTCCCTGATACTCTTTTTGACGCCGCTCGGCTATTCATTTGTCGAGGTTCAAGTATTGGAGTACCATTATTCACTTTGTTCTTCAAATTTTCAATGATTTTAAAAATTTCAAATCGAGTACCAAAAGGACCAATATCCAATTCTTTTAGATACGCAAGTTCTAGTTCAAGTAAAATATTCCCGGTAATTTTATGTCTTTGAAACTGCACTGCTTCAGTATTGTAATTAAGCGACTTGAAATAATCACCAACGTCCTGCGAGTCCCAATCAAGAATCAGCTTGGAAGCAAAATTTTGGTTGCCATACGACTTTTGCGATAAATTATCCTCCTCATATTCATTTGGTCTGAAATCTTCCAAAGCTTGATCAATTTCTGACATAGTCCTGATCACCGACGAATGACTGCTGCGATGATTTCCAGATGATGACTGTTTAACATGTTCTTCGTCAAAACTACTGAATTTGCCACTATTCGATCTTTGGTTATTTATCAACCCGGTAATATTGTTATTCTGAGAGCTGTTGACCGAGTTGTTATATTTATTGATGTTTGGAGAAGAGAGTCTTGAAGAAGTGCTTGACCGTGTACTGCCGCCGTTGAAATTTTGGTTGCTGTTATTAAAATGCGATTGGGGAGACGCTGATGGAATCGGCGAATTCAAAGGCGATGATAAAGATTGTCTATTTCTCAGCCTTGAGCGCAATAAACTCGAATCATTTGACTGCTTGCGATGTAGCTCTCGGTTATTTGGGTTTTGAGCAGGCTTGGTAAATGATTTGGGGTATAAACCTGCCATGTTGGAGTTCAAGTTTTTACCCATATACCAACCATCATTGAATTCACGATCATCGGCGATGATCTCAATAGTATCGCCTGGCTTTATTGAAAGCTCGTCACCCAAACGGGCATTGAACTCTTTGATTGCCTGGGCAAACTGGGGTTCAAAAATGGACATGTGTAGCTGCCTGACTAATTATTATTTTTGAAACTTTAGATAAGACGATAACCGCCTTGAGAAAAAGAAGAAAAGAGTAACAGCACAGTAAATAAATAATTATTAGTTGGCAGAAAAAAGGGGGGGTAGAGAGCAGGCAACTTTAGTCAAAGGTCAAAGAACGAAGCAACGATCTGCTTGGCGTGTGTGAATTATTATTTGTTGTGTGCTGGTCAGATGAAGACTTCCTAGAAAAAAAAAAAAATTGATGATTTCTGGACTAACAAGATTATTATGTGATGTGTTCAACTTTTTTTTTTTTTCCCTTTCTTTTTTGGTGTTTGGATTCCGTGGTGGTGGGTGCTTTGGGCGAAAAGTAAAGAAATGGCTGGGGATTTGATGTTACCCGACGGTATTATATGCAACGTGATAAGGAGATTGTTTACCACGTGCCGCATTGTGGCCAGAGCCATTTCCATGGACCGATCACCGAGGAGGGTGATGTTTTATGTGATTTGTGGAGACCACAGGGGAGGGAGGGAGATACGGGAATAACAGAACAATAAGAATGAATGCCGATGGTCAGTTGGGTTCTTCTTTGCTACATAGTTAACCTTCCGATCTTATTTACAGAAACCAATCTTAACAATTTATTATCCTGATCTTTATTTGAAAAATTACTGCTGGATTGTTGTCTGTGGGATGGGGGTCTTTATGGATATACTGGTTGGTAATCAAGATATATATTAGATAGATAAGATCCTCGCTGGGTCTGTTATGGCGGTAGAGTAGAGAATGATAGATTGTATTAAGGATGGCTGCTATCTGGATGATCGGGTAAGACGCCATGGGAACCAATTTCTTCTATAAATCAGTGAAATAATGACCGCTATTGAATGTAATGTGTGTGAAAAAACCCAACATCAACACAACTAACTAACTAACGTACTTTCCAGTCAGGGGAAGGAAGCTGTTGTTTTGACTTGGGAACGCCGGCGCCACCCACACACCAGTTGTCACTGGCTACTCTCCCCCGGCCAAAGTCAGACAAACAGTCACGTGGCAAAAGATCTTCCCTCTCTGTCTGTCGCTCCTCTCCAATAGTTACTGAGTGACTACCGGGCGCGCCGCATTCAATTGCTGTGTGTGCTGTGTGGTCTGTTTTCATGGTGGTGGTGGTTGTCGCTGTAGAGGGAAAATTAGCTTCCCCACTTAGTGCACAGCGTGTCATCCATCAATATGACCATTCTCCCATATAAAATCCTGATGGCTGCTCTTGCTCCACCTAATTAATAATCAAACCACCTCCCAATTCATTAATATCCCACAATGTCCAGAGTAGAGAAAAACAATATCCCTAGGCCTTACAACCTCATTGCCAATGAGCGCGCCAATAACTCCGACTTCTCGGTCGATGAGATGTTCAAGTTCCTCGAAGGCAACTCCGATCAGCACGCTAACAGCATCTTGGAAATATCTAAGTTATTGGAACGCGATTTGGTCTTGAGAAACAAGCCCGGGTATTACGAAAACACTTCGAAAGACGAAATTAGACGCACAACCTTCCTCAAGGTCAAACAATTGGCCCTCTACTGCGAAAGAATTGTTGCTGAACAATTGGCAAACGGCGTTCCTTATGACAAGATTGATATATCCCAATACAACAACATCTTGTTTACTTATGCAGTTTACGATCCCCAAACAGTAACCAGAATTGCCATCCATTCCGGGCTTTTCTATAGCGCCATCAAGGGTAACGGCACCAAAGCCCAATTCAATTATTGGGCCTTTGAGCGCGAAGGGTTGTACGCAAAAGGGGTTTACGGTTGTTTTGGTATGACCGAATTGGCTCACGGCTCTAATGTCGCTGCATTGGAGACCACTGCCGAATATGATTTCAAGACCAAAACATTCACTATCAACACCCCTCATATCGGCGCTACCAAGTGGTGGATCGGAGGCGCTGCCACCACCGCCAATCATTGTTGCGTTTACGCTAGATTGATCGTTAAGGGCAAGGACTATGGGGTGAAGACCTTTATTGTTCAGCTTAGAGATGTAGATCATCACTTGATCCCTGGTGTGTCAATTGGTGACATTGGCGCCAAGATGGGCCGTCAAGGTATCGACAATGGTTGGATTCAATTCACAAATGTAAAGATCCCAAAGAATTTCATGTTGCAAAAATACGTCCAGATTAATGATGACGAGGAAGAAGTGATCAATTCCCCAATGGATCAATTAGCTTATGGTGCTTTGTTGGGTGGTAGAGTCGGGATGGTCATGGACTCTTATAGAGTTGGTGCTAAGGTCACGACTATTGCCTTAAGATACGCTGTGGGCCGTAGACAATTCGGTAAAGCGGTTAACAAAGAAACGAATTTCGCCAGTCCCCAACAAGTTGACAATTCATTGAAACTTGAAAAACAATTGATTGACTACCCAAACCATCAATACCGTTTAATCCCATTATTGGCCACTGCTTATTGCTTGTCCAGTGCTGCTTATAGAATGGTCAGAAACCTTGATGCAGTGAATAGTGCGTTGGAATCCACTCAATTATTGAAAAACAAAAAGTTTTTATTCAAGACCATTGAAGACCTTAAAGAAGTGTTTGTGATCAGTGCTGCAGTCAAACCCTCATCTACATGGTATGGTGCTAAAGCCATTGATGAATGTAGACAGGCTTGTGGTGGCCATGGTTACAGTGCTTATTCTTCTTTTGGTCAGACTTATAATGACTGGGTAGTTCAATGTACCTGGGAAGGTGACAACAATGTTTTGAGTATGAATTCTGGTCGCTCAATGACCAAATACCGTCAATCGGCTCTTAAAGGTAGACCTGTTCCATCACAATTCAAATTTTTAACAAAATCTTATAAGCCATCAGATTTTGCGAAGTTGGATTTCAGTGACAATGCCAGGCTTTTGGAGTTATTTGATTTCATGGTCATCCTGATGATTGATGAAGTCGTTGCTCAATTGAAAAAATACAACAAGGATTTTGATAAAGTTGGTCCACTAATGCTCAACACCGCAAAGTTTTTCTGCCAGAGGTATTATCTCGAATCAGTCCTTTTATACTTTGATGCTACTGAAGCGAATAGCTCCATCAAGCCAGCTTTGGTTAATATTATCAATTTATTTGCCTTATATACTATCAAGGAAAATTCCGGTGTCTTTTTGCGTTTTGGCTTGTTGTCACAGTCACAAATTGCTCTTGTCGAGTCCCGTATTTTTGATGATTTATTGCCATTCTTGCGTCACCGTATTGTGGCCTTGACAGATGCTTTTAAGTTAAGTGATTTCTTCATCAACACCCCATTGGGTAATTACGATGGTGATATCTACAACAAGTACTTTGACTTGGTGAATTCTGTCAACAACAACAAATCAGACTACGATGATTATGCCTATCAAGACGAGATCTTGAAATTTTTGAAGAGAGGTAGTATAGAAGAGAGAGAATATCATGAAAAGGATGCAAAGACATTGGAGAAATTGGGCAAGTAGAGTGCTTGGTAGTGTATTTAACTTGGTTTTGCTGGTTTTGATTTTTCTTTTTTCCCCCTATCTTATGACACGAATGGTTTTCATTGTTCTTTTTTGTTATTACTTTTCCTGTTTTTTTTTGTTTTTTTTATTGTAAGTGTATATCATATACTTCAATGATATTTATGAGAGCATTGTGACGAAATATATATTTTAAAAAAAGCTTAAGCTTGATGTTTCTTATCAATAAGTTAATTTTTTTTTTTTTTTTTTTTTGACGGATTGTGATGTACCGCGGTTATGGCACCGGTCTGTAGCCCTGGTAGGTGATCTGCTTTTTGGGATTATGAGATGAGATTGTGCTCGCCACACGCTTCCATTCCCTATCGATAAGGAAGTCAATTAATCACATATGACTCTCAGCTGGTTCAGAGGCTATATATATTTAAATATTTATATTCTGTGGACGGATTTATAGAGCATTATTGATAGAGGATTGGTTTGGTGGTTTTAAATCATTGGTTTAATCAATTAAAAAAGTCACAGAAACATACAACTCAATCCTAGGTTTATTTATTGATTTCTTACAGAGATCCACCCGTGTTTAAAACAAATTACACTCCAATTATTTGCATCCAGTTAATTTTCACAAAGGAAGTTTCTATTTCACTACTGTTCTTATTATTATCAAAAATCTTTTCTTTTCTTCCCTTTAATAATAATGAGTCCCCAATGGATGCCTCAGAACATTCAAAAGCGTCTCCTACGATACATTCTCCAGCAGCTTTCGGTGTTTAGCGAGATTGATCTCAGTGACTTGGATGTCTCACTAGGGGTCTTATCTTTGAAGAATGTTGCCTTAAATCCCGAGAGCTTTTCCATTCCTGGTGCATTTCTTCGAAGTGGCCAGATCAGTGATGTCAACTTGCAATTAACCACAGACGGAATCGTGGTAAAATGTACTGGGGTAGAGGTGATATTAGTATTAGCAACAGGAGCAGGTACCAGTGACTCTTCAAAGAAAAATGGAAGTCAGAGCAGAGAATTCAGTTTGGCTAAGTCAAGGAACGATTTGGCGAATAGTGTCATGGGTGATTTGCATGGCGATGAGGTCAGTACCACCAGTAGCGGCACCAGCAGCGACGAAAATGAATCCGGTAATAACGATGATGACGATAACAGAAATGAAACCAATAAGAAGAAGAAGGAAACTACAACATTTTATTCTAGTTATGTTAACAGGGCTGTGGAACTTGCATTGTCCAAGTTACAGGTGGTGGTGGAAAATGTATTAGTCAAAGTTATCATCGATGACAATGGTACCCTGACCAGTATTGGCGGAAGCAATGGTCAGCAGCGGGCCGCTTGCTCTCATTTTTTCTTGCAACTTGATAAAGTCAGTTGGGATTACACTAATGAAAAAAATAAGGCGGTAAATGTTGAAGGGTTTAAAATGTTTACCGAGCTTTCAACTGTCAATGGAGCTTCCAAAGAAAAAGCTAAACAAAATCCACGACCAGATCATCATTCATCTCCCAAAAAGTTCAATGGTTTGGGTAGTGTACTAGAGGAACCCATCATAGAACCGCTGAATAATATGGCCCATTCAGATGATGAAGATAGCGACCAATTCAATTCCGATGACGAAGGGTACAATCAAATGATGGCTTCATCATTCCTACCAAACCCTAAAGATGAGGGTGCCCCTACAGATCAAGATAGCGATGGAAGTGACGACGCCGATACTCCATCAACAATGTTTCTTAGTGCTAATTCACATTTATCACAAACAATGATGATGACTCTTAATAAACTCAAAGAAGAAAGAGATGATTTTGAAGACGAAGACGACAAAAATCATTCATTTCACAGTAGCATTGCAAATTTGAGAAAAAGCTCTTTGAAGACTGACGAACAAGAACGCATATTCAATAGTATTTATGAAACTGCTACCGGAAGTGGGACAATGAATACCTCACAATTCAGCATTATGAATCATTCCAAACAGAAAGAAAATAAGCGTGAAGCTGCTTCATTCTGTGATGAGCGAGTAGATGAAAGAAGATACTTTTTTGCCATCTCATCTCTAGTTTTGAGATTTGCGGGACTACTTGAATTCGAAGACTTGGAGGTCATTATTGAACAAGTCAACATTTCTTTCAAAGATTATGACAACGAAGATGATGGTGTTTATGCATCAATATTTGATGTAGCCTTGAACTTCATAAAGCAATTTGATAAAATCAATAAATTGAACTCCTATCTTATCAAGCGCAAGAAGGCCAAAATGAGAGGTTATAGCAACTTGGCTAATGGGAATGGCGGTAATGTCACAATTGGAAAATCAAAAAGTCAGAATGGTATTTTGGACTCTGATCCAAATGATGAATATGATGGCAAAGATAAACTTTCATGGTTCTCTAGAATGTGCATTAAAGAATTGAGCGTTAATTTTGATGATTATATTTTACCAGATGGGACATTTAAAAGTTCAGATGAGTTGCTTTTGAAGTTTTCAAATATTAATGTTAACAAAAAGAACCAGTATTTAATTTACGGTGGTATTGAAAAATTGGAAATGATCAACAGCCAATCCCAGGCGTTTGGGTTCTCATCGGCTGAAAATGAACCAGTCGCAGAGGTCAAACAGGAGGAACTTAGATTTGAGTACATGATGAATCAACACCAAGCATCTACTGCTGCCACTGATATTACAGTACTTTTTTCGAAAATTGCGTCTTTGAAGTTGAACTCTCAGATCATTGGTAAGCTTCTTGGCAAATTTTACAAGATATCCCCGGTTTTAGATGCCTTGACGAAACTACAGAGCACATTAGATACCAATAATAATTTAGCAGCTACTAATAACTATTCCAGTCAATTTTCTGGCAAAAGACTGGGATTGCTGGCGTCATTAGTTTTCCAGAAACCAGGCGGTGGAATGATGGCATCTTCTATTCTTGGTAATTCATCTCATATTCCCCAAAAGAAAAGCGCATTGACTGTGCAGTCTAATTCAATACACATCACTTTAGAAATTGAAGAGAATCAAGGACTTTATTTGGAAATCCTACCGATTAATTATTGTTCAAGTACCCAGAGATTGAATATTCCAAAAATGTTGATTTATGAAATCAACAAGATGAAATCGTCAATTGCCACTAGGATCATAAATGATGAGGGATTAGTGAATAAGGACAATGGGCTTATCGCCATGATTTCTAATATTAGCTTGACAGGCTATTCAAAGAAGCCCCACCATCAAATTACATCTTTCGACATAAATAACAAGGAAATAATGTACAGTACTGACTCTGTGTTGAATATAGATTCAGTGATTTATAGTGAAGAGTTTTCCAGCTTGATGGATATGATTGAGATGTTCAAACGCTTTGCCGCTGATTTGCCCAAGCCAAAAAGCGTTACGATGATTAGTGAACCAAGCAATCCGAGCTATATTAGTCCCGTTGGTCGTACTACTAGAAAAGTTCGAATGACCAGTACGGTTCTGTTTTCAAACCCAGGATCCAGTTCTAATGTTAAGATGCACGTTAATATTTCCAAGATTAAGACTGGTATCAATGGAATCAAGGCGGCTGAAAACGACCCTTCTAGCCTTTTTGGTGATATTGTGGGAAGTATAGATACTGTCCACGTGAATATTTTCAATGATTCTGTTATTCAAATTCTAGTGAAGAAGGTTTCCTTATTCAGATTCTATGGTTCTATGAGGGTTAATCTTTTTGATCTAGAAGAAGGGAGCTTAGATCACCAAAACATTAATAATGTGAAATCAAGGGGAGTGGAGGAATTTTTTACCCTGGATGAATTTGGATTTGATGGTAAAAACTTTGATGGTTTGGAACAATTGGTGGGGATTTCCAACCCGGAAGATGATATCCTACCCGTGATTGGAATCAGGTTTTCAAACAATAGTGGTCGTGGATTTGTTAGAAACTTGGCGATCAATTATTATGCGGCTTGGTTGCTGATTTTTGATAAAAAGAACAATGCCCAACCACAAGAGTCGCTGATACCAAAAACCGCCAGTGATAATAATTCTCCTACGTCCCTTATCAAGTTAAGAGTTGTTGATTGTGTTATTGGCTTAAACCCAAGTAGATTACACTCAAAAGCGATGTTGATGGTAAACAGAGGTGACTTGGATATACACATTGGGAATGATGAATTTTTTACAAAAGCTCAACTTCGGAACATTTCCATGTTATTGATCGATGATACTGATAATATTTTAAGCTATTCAGAAACAAAAAAGCGTAGGCAATGGTCAGGGACTAGAAGCACAAAGAAGAAGCCGCCTATTTCCCTGCAAGGCGGATCCAATACCTCAAGCATTCCTTCTTGGTCACAGTTGTCATGGAATTTAAGTAGAGGTTTTATTTCTGTGGGGACATTTAATTCTTTGAATTTATTGCTTGTTCGCAATAGTGAAATAAAACTCTACAAAATGCCTGGTTGCCAGAATCCGGTTATTGATTTGAAAATTGATGCTGATATCTGCAGTATTGAACTTTGTGCTGATAGCTCTCAAACATTGACCCAATTGTTTGCCGATTTGAAGGAACCAGTAATTCTTAGTGATGAGGAGAAGTTCAAGGTCTCTATTAATGATGAAGATTTAGCCACTAATACTCAGGATGCGATTGGTAGCAAAGGAATTGTGAATATTTTTGACGACATCGATGAGAATGCCTTTGGTCTACGTAAATCACTACATGAGACTGTTTTGTTCAACCGAAATAATGAAGGTTCTGATTCTGAATTGGATCTTGAATCTGATGGTGAAGCTGATGAAAACAATGGAGGTTTGAATTTTGTAGATGATTATTATGAAGGATTGCATAATTCTTCATCAGTTTCTAGCTCAAAACAATCATCTGAATCACAATCTTCGAACCAAAAGATCGCCAATGATATTTTGAGTCGCTCATTAAGTACATTGAATGTTGGTAAAAAGAGGGACCCATTACTGAAAAATACCTTTTATTACAACGAATCTTTTGGTAGTAATAATGAAGAGGACATGTCTTCAAATTCGTCATTGTCTTTTGCCGCTAATCACTTCAATACTATCAATGATAATTATAGTGATACTGATTTGAAAGCTAGAACTGTTCCTGTTAAAGTTCATTTAATATTGGGGAAGATAAATATATTGCTTTATGATGGCTATGATTGGCCTGATACTAGGCTGGCAATAAAGAAGGTAGTCCGCATGGTTGAAAAGACTGGGTTAAAGGCTTTCAATGATAAAGTGGCTAGGAATGATAACGGTGCCACTACGAAAAATAATACCTTGATAAGTGATGAAGATATGGCTGAGGAAGAGGAGAATATCAGTGCCATTAATGAAAATTATTTAAGAAGCGCTAAAAAGCTAAAGGACAAAAGAAACAGAAGGGATTCTCTTGGTGATTTTGGGTTCAGACCTTTCGGGATTGATGATGATGATGATGATACCATGAGAGATATTAATGAGTTTGATGGAGCTGAAGAAGACAATAGTGATGAAGAAGAAGATAATGATAATTTCTATCCTGGCTATGGTGATCCGCAAATAATTGATCACATGCTATTTGACTCTATTCATATCAGTCTTCCTGCGGGAGCCAATCCTGATGATTTGGCGGTTGGTATTAATAAGATTATTGGGAATTCAGATGTCATGAGCACAAACTCTACTTTGCCTAGTGCTCATCAAAAGCTGAGAGAAGCCGAATTAGTACCTGATCAAAAGACAAATTACAGGAAATTAAATTTGAGACGATCCAAGTCCCATAAATTGAGCGTGGATATTACTGAATTGGAGCTTGATTGTATTATTCATTGCAATACTGATCCAGTTTTTGATAACAAAACCCTTCGACATCAAGAATTGGAGGATGACTCTGAACTATTGCTTTCCTTGAGCGTCAAAATTAAGGATTTTGAAATCATCGATCATGTTCCAACCTCGACCTGGAATAAGTTTGCAACCTACATGAAGGAGGCGGGGGACAGGGAAGTTGGTGTTGGAATTATAAATTTTGATTTTGCAACTTACCGACCTGTTGCATCATTAGCGGCCACGGAATCTACAATCAAAGTGAACGTGTTACCTCTTAGACTCCATGTTGATCAAGATGCTTTAGAATTCTTGACGAGATTTGGAGGATTCAAAGATAAGAGATTTATGTTTGATGAGATATATGATGACATTTTGTATATTCAGAAGTTCCAAATCAACTCGGTTCATCTTAAGTTGGATTATAAACCGAAGAAGGTTGATTATTTTGGGATTAGATCCGGGAATACTACCGAGTTTGTGAACTTTTTCATCCTTGACGGTGCCAAGATTACTTTGAAAAAATTAACATTGTATGGTATACCTGGCATGCCAAGACTTAATGATGAGTTGAATGCTTTATGGATGCCAGATATCAGGAGTACCCAATTGAAAGGTATTATTTCAGGATTAACTCCATCATTATCGAAAATTGGTGAAGGTATCAAAGATTTGATGGTGATTCCAGTAAATGAATACAAAAAGGATGGTAGAGTTGGTAATAGTCTTCAAAAAGGTGCGTATGCTTTTGTGAGAACCACCACCAATGAGCTACTCCGGTTCGGGGTTAAGATTGCTGCCGGTACTCAAACGGTTTTGGAAAATACCGAAGAAGCTTTGGGAGGGGCTGGTTCATCTGCTAGATTGCCAAAGCGTGTCCACAAGCAAGAATTTTTCGAAACCAAAGATGATGATCATTATGATCGTATCAAGTCTAAGTCAAAAAATAGGGTCACTGATGTATCAGTGATGGACATGCGGGGGTCGATGTATGCTGGTGGCGGTGGGAACATCAACAACAATAATTCCGAAGCAAGAACTAGGAGAAGAGTGTCTTCTTCGACAACAAAAAGCAAAGGATACTCTGGAAGTAGATATTATTCTGAGGTTTACAGTGATTCTGAAGATGACGAGTTGCTAGATATTTCTGAAAATGAGTCTGAAGATGAAGATTACGATACTTCGGAACAGCAACGGACCGTGAGTTTGTATGCTGATCAACCGATCGATGCTAAGCAAGGGCTCAATGTTGCGGTGACTAGTCTTGAGCGTAACTTTTTGTTGGCTCGTGATGCGGTGGTAAAAGCGGGAGGTGATGCTTCTGAAAGTGGGAGTGCTAAGAAGGCGTTATATGTCATGGCCAAGGCGGCACCGGTTGCACTTATCAGGCCGATGATTGGTACTACTGAAGCGATTTCCAAAACTTTGCTCGGGGTGACAAATCAAATCAATCCTGAGCAAGGGTTGGAAGCTAAAGAGAAGTATAAGGCGAAGCCAAGATAGAATTTATATTATAGTGAAGCGCCATTCTTATTATTATTGTTTTTTCTTAATCTTTTTTTTTTTTTTGTTATCTTTTCTTTTTCTCAATTTGAGTCATTTGTTTTGTTTTTTTTGTTTGATTTGTTGATTATTTTCTTTTAATAAGATATATGATAGGGGTTTTATTTTTGTTTTGTTATTTTATTCATTTATTTATTTATTTTTTAGCATTCACATTCGATTGATATAGTCAAACGTTTTACCATATATTTTTTCTTCTATTTTAGTTTCAGAAATGTAAAAATCTATTTGATAGATATATCACCTGGACAAAATATATTTATATATACAGCTAATAAGACATTAATGACGAATAATAAAAATTGGGTAAAGTAAAAAGAGCAGTCTAATCAATAGTTTCTTGGTTCGATGAACGAGCTAGTGATTCCCAAATCACGAATCAACCTCTGCCATTTCGGGTAGTCTAATTTGAATATATGATGCTCGACTTCGGTATCCTTGATCAACTGGTAATTATTAGTGGTGACGGGAATTTCTCTAATATCCCACGAACCGGTCAGGGGATTTTGATAGATCACCACACGGCCATCACGCACCAAGAAGCTGGTGTAGAACATGTTTTCAGTGGACTGGCCAAACGAATGAGGATTGATAAAGAACCGGAAGACGTCCATTGGTTCGCCGCGTTGTTTTTCTTGCAACGTTTTGAACACTTTCAACACCGCTTGTGAGGTATCGTCGATTTTCTCGGCAAGGTTTTGTAAATCGGGACGATCAGCGGTGGTGACCCCGGATTTTGGAAGGTCATCTTTGGCGCGTTTTTTGAATTGTCGGTGTTTTTTCTCGATGGTCAATGGACCTTTGAGGAAATCTATTGTGGGACAACGATTCCCAGTGATCATGTAAACCGCCCCGAGTTTGAGGAAATTGAATTGATCCCATTGAGTTTTCGAGTCCATGAGATCCTGGGCCTGTTGGCGTCGAGAATCTAATTCTTTGAGGGTATCGTCGGTGAAGAGTCCCTCGGCGTTCTTGGCAGCAGCATCAGCTCCCATGGTATTTGTCGCGACAGCAGTAAGATCATCAATATCAGGATCAGTGTCACGTAGGAGAAACCGTTTAGTATGACGAAGCAATTCATCGAGGTTGATGTGTTGGGCGCTCTTACCGATTTTCAAATTACGAATAGAAATCTCTGCTAAATCAGAGACGTTAGATAACGATTTGGCATCGTAAGTTTGGAGGTTCTTATTGAGGGAAGACGTTTTGCGGGATTGGGCAAACAAGGTATCGATGTTCCGTAAATTTTCGCTCACGACCTCGAGTCCTCCGGGACGGGCCACTTCGGCTCTTTGATCTGTGGAATTTTTGTTAGTTATTGAATATTTTAAACACATTTTGTAGCAGTGATTTATCACTCGGGTGGGATTATCTAATAATGCACATATACTATTCAGGTGGAATAGACACATACACCACCGACTAATCGGGTAGGTATATATATATATTTGTCACAAGATATAACTTCAGAAGCCACAATTTATGACTTAATTCCAACCGTAATGACAACATATATAACTTGGTGGGGTCCCAAGATGAAAACAAATTACTTACTCATCATTCTCGTATTGATATTTCTGTAAGATGAAGAAAGTTTCTTCTCATATTCTTCCCTTTCAGTCTGATTTCTAAATTGTAGCGATTCCCCATCATCTTCTTCATCTTCTTCTTCCTCATCTTCCTCTTCATCATCATCATCATCATTATCATCATCATTATCATCATCATCATCATCATCATCATCATCATCGTCTTCATTGTCCTCATCAAAGTCTTCGTCTTGTTCTTCGATATCAAGCTCTTCCATATCCTCAGACTCTGATTCGTCTATACGTCTATCATTAATGCTTCGTGTCATCTTGAGCGAACAAGGAAAGAAATTTTGATAATAATAATAATAAATAATAATACTGGTATTTTGACAGTAATCTCCTGAACTAAATATTTTGGCGTTTTTTTTTTTATTTATTTTTTCCTCTTTAGAAAAATATGTATATCGTGTCAGTCACGTGTACGAGCCTTAAGTCGCAGCACTTTAAGGAATTCTCAGGTTACTTACTATTCACTGTTATATATTAATATATGTTATTGATTCGATTTACAATCTCGCTTATTTACTTTTTTTATTTGTGTGATGGAATTTGGCCGCTTTGAATGGTAATATCGATTTCTCGGTTGTCCTTATCGGTGTCCGTGTGTTTGGGTTTTTCCATGTAAGGGTGTTTGGGCATCACAATATTTTTTTTTCTTCCAAGGAGGATGACGAAGAAGAATATTATGTCGATCTCTGTTAATCAAAGGAATTTATCATTAGTGGAGATATGAGCGGCATAAAAAGACCATCTTCTGAGGTCACGTTAGACGATACCACCCGCCCAGAATCGGTGGTGAGTTCGGTGTCCCAAAATAACGACCTCGAATGGGTGTTAATGAGCACGTTATCCGATGGGATTATCGAAGTCAGTGAGAAAGAAGTCCAGCGACCAGAATTAGTCAAACTCATGAAAGATGTGGCCAATGGGGTGGCTGAAAGTTTCCAAGACTCTCCTACCCCGGTCAACGTCATTAAGACCTGGGAAGTGCGGGTGAATGATAATATCAACAAACGGGTAAATCAAATCTGCGATCAATTGAACAATAATCGAGATGTCTTGCTTGTTTCTCTGGGGAAAGATAGTCAAAAACTCATTTCCGTGGTGGAAATTGTCAAGCAGTTGATAGTCTCGGGAGATGATGTGGTAGTCTTATCAAAGAAAAAGAATAATGATAATAATAATAATAATACTAATAATAATACTAATAATAATAATCAGACTTCAGAGGAGGAGAAGGACAAGAAAACTTTCAAGTATCGATGTTATAAACAATACAACAAATTGGAGTTTTTGAATGTCGAGGCACAGGTAAATATTGATGGTAAAACCAAGAAACATAAACGAGCAAAACTTGCACAACTCGTCGACCCCACCGCAAAGAAAATGATGAACGTTCCGGTACTTTGTATATTCCTACAAAATGTCGAAACCATTGATAAATCCACCAACGATTATAAAAATTTGAAACTCATAAACAATAATTGGACATTCCAGTCGAATTGAAATATATATATAATCTATGTACAATAATGATATAATGACAACTATAACCAATCCAAAAACTCTGGAGTAAAATACGAAATGATCAATTTGGCCCCGGCTCTCAAAAACCCATTGTGCGATTCAAACGCAATGTCCTTCAAATCAACAATATTCTTTTCAGCAGCAGCGTGCAACATTGCAAATTCCCCACTGACATGGTACGCCACCACCGGGATGTTTTCACAAATCTCAGCCGCACTCTTCATCACGTCCAAATAAAACGTCGATGGTTTAACAATCACCGCATCGGCCCCTTCGTTCAAATCTCTAATCAATGCACGTTTAGCCAACCCTCCTCCGACCGGTGGCAATTGATAAGCTCTTCTATCCCCAAATGATGGACATGATCCCGCAGCGTCTCTGAATGGGCCGTAGAGATTGCCGCTAAATTTCGCAGAGTACGACATCAACATCACTTTATGGGCAAGTTGGGCATCAATCAACGCTTGTTTGATCTCCAAGATTCTACCGTCCATCATATCACTGGGAGCCAAGCAATGGGCCCCAGCACGGGCGTAATTCTCGGCGACTTTAGCAATTCTTTGCACCGAGCGTTCACGATTGAGGGTTCCGTCTTCCAATAACACCCCACAATGGCCATGCGAAGTGTATTCACAAAGACACACGTCACAAACGATGTAAAGCTCCGGGAAGTTTTCTTTAAGAAGTTTGATCGCCTGGATCACCGGTCCATTAGGATCATCGGCCAAAGTCCCCACTTCGTCCTTTGGTTGGGACATCGGCACCCCAAATAAGATCACACTACGCAATCCTTTGGCCACCAAAGTTGCCACAAATGGGATAAGTTTCTTTAACCCCCAACGCTTTTGATTAGGTAACGAATCGATACTGGCTTCTTCGTCTTCGGTGTCACTGACAAAAAGGGGATAAATGAACATATTCTTCAGGAGCTGGCGTTCGGCTTGCCACTCACGGGAAAGTGGGTGGTGGTAAGCTCCTTGAAGGATGCTAGAGACTTGGGTCTCGCGAGGTTTTGTGAATTCTGCAGTATGAACCATTGTTGGAGGGGGATTTCTGGTTTTAACTAATGCAATCAATCACTGCGTACTGATAAGTTGATGAGGTTTGAAAGTGACAAAAAAAATGACCAAAAAAAAAAAATACATGCTCAAGTCCGGGAAACCTTACTTGATGATATGATGACAATTACATCAACAAATCTCAACATAAAACTTATAAAATGTTTATTATCAAAGTAACAGTAATATTATAACCTCTAGTCTCAAAATATCACAGTGTATATGTACACTGACTTGATATGAGTAAAAAAAAAAAAAAAAAAAAAAAAAAAAAAAAAAAATGAAAAAAAAGATTTGAAAAAAAAAAAAAAAAAAGGTCTTTTCTATGGGGAAAAGTTGGTGCTTGGAGAAGGATCAGGAACCACGGTGATTTTGAAATCCGGGATTGGACTATCAATTGGTGAAACCCCTGGTGAACATCCCATCTCCCCTAGATCAGTAGTGTTGATGGCAATTTTCGGTACTCCTTGTTTTTTCTGTCCCTTTTGTAACTGTAATTGACGTTCTTGTTGTTGTTGTAGAATCTGTTGGTAGAAATCATCACCATTGGTAATTTGGCTGGTCTTTTCTTGTTCTGCTTCTATCACCAATGGTCGAATACATTCTTTTCCTGCCTCGGTACGGAAATGACGCCCCAAAGCATCGATTCTCGCAAACTTTTTCCCACATCCCCAATACTCTTTCCCATCTTTAAGAAGCCCACGACACTGGAATCGTTTCTCTCCAGTATGCAAATCCTCGTGCCTCTTCTTGTCGTGTTGTCTAGCAAACGCTTTCCCACATGTCCCACAAATAAATGGTCGTTCATCAGTGTGGGTCCGTTTATGAGACTTGAGATTATACGGCCTGGTGAACTTCTTATCGCATAGATCACACGCATAGATTGACGGATGCTTCTGTTGTCGTTTATTCGAATGATTAGGCGACGCCAATTCAAGGATCTTATCACGATTTTCCGCGAGTGACAAATTTCGTTCGCTAGAACGGGATCGAGATCGAGATCTTGGAGGGTTTTTCGAATTGATCAGACGACGTCGTGGACGGCCTTGGCCAGGATGATTATCATCAGGGTGTAAAAGAGTATCATTATTGTTGTTGGCGGCGGCGGTGGTGGTGGTGGTGGTGGTGGTGCTTATTGGTGACATAAAGTTCAATGACATATTGCTCAATTGCTCATCACTGGTGCTGATATTACGTTCATGACCGGCGAGTATTGGGACCCCTAGAACTTCATTGACGTTGACACTGGGGAGTAAAGAATCACCAAATTTATTATTATTATTGTTGTTGTTGTTGTTGTTGTTGTTGTTGTTCATGATGGCTTGCTGGCCCGGGGAGTTATTATTGCTGGACTCCTCCCCACCAAATAACGATGGGGTTTTCCTTGCTTGGTCCTCGACTTCTTCGTACTTGATCGATGGTTTATGGGTTTTCGAAGATTGGAATGAACTGGTGGTGCTGAAATTATGAAGATTCTCCACTGTCAACCGTGATTCGTTGAAATCGGTGTATCCATCAAGATACATGCTGGGTACCTGAAGTTGTTGTGGGTCGTTATTGATCGACAAATTCTCTGAATAATCATTCAAGTACGGAGATCCCGGAGCAGAAATGTACGGGGATGGTGAAGGAGCGTTGCTAGAGAAATCTGACAAATTAGAGCTGGAAGTGTTTCTGGTGAGGTGGTTATCAAAGGGTATGGAGAGTAAGTTCACGTCTTGTGGTAGTTGGGGTTGAGACGAAGAAATATCAATATTATGAGTGTTACTATTATCATGGAAATTAACATTATTCATGATGTTGTTGTGGTTCTGATTACTAGGATTTCCAAATGGATTGTTGAATGGGGTTACTTCAGTCTTGAGGTTCTGAGCATTATCTGAAAACGGATTGACAAAATCAATATTGGGCATCGGTACAAACTGGCCATTATGGGTACTATTCCCGTATATTGAGCGTTGATTGGAATAGAAATCTGTCGTATTATTATTATTGTTATTATTATTACTATTATTATTATTAAGATGATCATTTCCCACAAAGTTCATCAGTCCAAACGATGGGTCATTCATGCCGGTGGTGGTAGACATCATCATAGGGTTATTATTATTATTGCTACTGTTAGTACTTTGGGGCCTGGTGTTTTCCATGAGCATTTGCTGGAATATTTGGTCCTGGACAAAGATATCTTGGATGGCATTATTAAACTGAGAGTTGTTGGTATTGGTATTGTTACTATTGTGATGGATATTGGCAAGGGTTTGGGGATCAACAGAGTTGAGAAGATCATCCATTTCCTGTTTTATAGCACGGTTGCTACCGTTATTATTGTGATTATTATTATACTCCATGACGATACGCTGGTACTAGTGATTATCTGGGACGACAGTGTGGGTGTGACGTGGTGTAATTTCATGGATTTCCCACCCTAATGTATGCTGGATGATGATCGTTATACTATTTTTTTTTCTTGTTTTTTTTTTTCCCTTTTTTTTTTATACCAGGAAAAAAAAACTTGTGTGTTGAAGTCAAAAGAAGAAAAGAAAAAGAGAAGAATGTTTGAAAAGGAAAAAAAAAGAAAGAAGCAAAGAAAGAAAGAGAGAAAGAATTTATCACAGAACCCAGAGACAAAGACAATGACAAAGACAAGAAATAAAGTGTGGGTAACTCCAGAGTATTGTGATAATAATAGATAGCACACCAACAATAGTGGTGATATCAAGGCTTTCAAGGATGGAACGAATAGCCGGTTGTTTGGGGCTTTTTGTTGCCGGCCGGAGGGGCAGTGCTCCCACACAGCACAGCACAGCACAGCACAGGACAGCACAGGACAGCGCTGTGAGGCCACATGGTATATGCATGTACAGGCATAGCGGTTACACAGCCCCTACCCTGTTGTCGATGGGCATTGCTACCTACTTCTACTACTTCTACGATTACTATGATGATTATCATTAGTTGACTATATATATATATATTTATATGTGTGTGTGTATATCTACCTCCTTTCTAAAGATTACCCTCGGCATACAACTGGCGAATCTCCGCTTGGTAAACCTTTTTGGCAATCGGACGCTTCAACTTCATCGTTGGGGTCATGCAATTATTCTCAATCGTCAATGGATCAACTGAAAAGTACGCGTTCTTGAACTTTTCAAACCCAAACAACCCTGATTTCGCAATGTTCTTTTGCGACTCTTTGAGAAGCCACGTCCGCAACTCAACATCGTTCGACTCAAGCTTTTTCACCACCTCGTCCGCCGATCCAAGCTCTGGAACATCAGCGCCGTTGCACAGTTTGGCATACTTCAACACCGATTCCGGGGTAACCCCAACAATCCCCACAAGATGGTCTTCAAGTGAGTCCCCATAAATGAAAATCTGCTCCATAAATTCACAATTCGAAAGATAAATGTTCTCAATCTTCTCCACCGCAATGTATTCCCCTTGAGACAATTTGAAGAAATTCTTGACACGGTCAATCACCTCCAACTTCCCATCCTTATCAAGACGTCCAACGTCCCCGGTATAGAACCATCCTTCTTCGTCAAAAGCGTCCTTGGTCTTTTGCTCATCCTTAAAGTACTTGGTGAACACTTGAGGCCCTCTAAACATCACTTCCCCACTACGGTTGGCGTCCCAAGTGTAATCAAGATCTGGAACATCACGAAGACGGAGCTCGCAAGTCACTCCGACCGGCCCCACACACCGAAGGTTGGTTTCATACTTGCTTGATAAGCAAACCGCAGCAAACGTCTCACTAAGACCGTACCCAGAATAAAACCCACAACCAAACGCCGAACGAAGGAATTCAATGGCAGAAGCATTGATTGGGGCCCCACCACTGATCAAAAAATCAAGCTGAGCAAAACCAAGTTGCGACCTAATTTTAGAGAGGAAAACTTTGTCGATCACTTTGTTCAACAAACCTTTACCGTTGGCCCCCCACGAGTAATCATACCATCCTTTAAAAGCAATGACATTGCGGACCAACATTCCTTGAATCCCGGTAAGTGAGGCAAAACGTGAACGGAGCCCTTGTTCAATCTTGGAATACACCCGTGGAACGGTACATAAATGCGACGAAATTCCAAGCTCCTTAATATCATCCAAGAAAGTTCTGACATCGCTAGGGTTATGAGGAAGGGCAATTCTCGCACCAACACAGATCTCAAACGCCACTTTGAATCTTTCAAGAACGTGGGCGAGTGGTAAAAAGCAAAAGGAACAAACATTTTCTGGGAAATTAACATGGCAGAAACAGAAAACCACCCCGCTGATGAAAGCTTCGTGGGAGAGTTCCACCCCCTTTGGCATTCCTGAAGTACCAGAAGTAAAAGAAATCGTGAGAAGATCGTCACGGGTTGGTGGACGGTGTTCTGCAGGGTATTTGGCCCCGAGTTCTACGAGCTGCTCAAATGAAAGAAGTTCGATGCCGCGGGCTTCCGCCTGTTGGACTAAAGTAGCTTGCTCTTTATCATCTTTGAATTCGTCCATCGAAATCATCACTTTAAGATGGCTGAGATCTTCAAGTCCAAGAACTTTAGTGATGTTGGCCTTAGAGAGAACAATCACTGGTGATTCAGTGAGTGATAAAATGTACGCCGATGATTCCTTCCCAAGAGAGTCATAAAGGGTGGTGTTGGCGAATTTGAAGGCATGGGAAGCCAAATCAGTAAGCATCCATTCGTAAGTGTTACCGGAATAAAGCGACACGATGAAGTTGTCAGCATCGACTTCTGGATACTTTTCAATACATTTGAGGATCCCCGAACCTACACAATCACGCTTGGCACCAATTTGCTTGTAGGTCTCATACTTGTACCCGCCAAGTTTACCAGACTCAAGCACTTCACGACGACCAAGGAAGTCATTATCTCCTTGATGGGTGAGGACGTGTTGGAATGCTTCATAAATGGTGTTGGCATCCTTGTGGAGACCAGAAAAGAGGCCATCTTTCGAGACGTTGTTTCTGAAGACCGGAGAGAATCCCGGTTTTTGGGAGTTTGGTAATGGAACTGCTTTGTCGAGCTGGTCATCACGGTATGGGAAGTGAGCGACGGTTTGCTCGTAAGTCTCGCCCTCTTTGACAAGAGAGGGATAAACTATTGGATAGCCCATGCTGTGTTGTTATTGTTGACCGGGGAGATAGCTATCTTGTAGATGAGGATTATCTAGCGGATACGTAGGACTTTTTTTTATGGTAATTTTTTTTTCTTTTTTTTCTTTTTTCCTCTCCTCTTTTTTTCCTACAGGCACTTATGTGTTCCTAATTTGGACTTACACTCGGTGATCGACGATTGTTTCAGTGGTAAGTAAGTAAATAATAGTAGCGTTCTATTGTTCTGATGTACATCTATCAATGATAATACTTGACAAACACCCTGGTGACCTTTTCCCCAAAAAACTCGGCAGTTCTCAAATCAGACTTCTCAGTAGCGGTTTCGGGGGTCCCGTCGACGAAAGATTGGGTCGCCAACCCTGAGAAGAAACTGGTTCTGTTCAAAGCGTCCATGTTGTGCACCGTCTTGTTGTTGGTGGCTGGGAGCCCGAGGGGAACGTACACCATTCCTTGTTGACAACAGTAGGTGAAGATCTGGGTCAAAGTACCTTGCTTGTCACCAGATTGTGAAGCAGAGTTGGTGAACCCAGCAGCGATTTTGTCTTGGAGGCTTCTGGTCGCGAAGAATTCGGTAGTAGCTTCAAAGAATTCTTTCATCCCAGCAGACACTGACCCAAAGTAGGTAGGGGATCCAAAGATGAAGGCATCATACTGTTGGATTTTATCGATGTTGGCGATGGCGTCTTTGGCATTGTACAAATCCACGGTGACCCCTTCAACTTTACTGGCGCCCTTGAGAACATGCTCGGCGATTTTCTTGGTGTGGTTCCATTGAGAGTAGTAGACGATCGCCACTGAGATCTCGGACTTGTAAGGAGTTTTAATTTCTGGGACAGGATCGGCCATATTTTTTATTTTTTATTTTTTTTTCAATAAGGGAGTATTTAAGGATATTGAGAGATGATTGTGATAGCACTGGAGAGGTAGTGATATTAAGAAGATGAGAGATTAAAAAGATAAGAAATGGTATTGGTGTCGTCTCTTATATGTGTGGTGTGCGTGCCATTACAAATGCGATGACAAATGAGACCAAAGTGGCCGCGCATCAGGGTAATATGGTGCCAGAAACACAGTTCGTGTTACTAAGGATTAGAAATTGAATGCCGGCAGTGGCGGTGCCGTCGATTAATAAACACAGGGACAACTATTATTAATCAACAACTGGAAGTGTCACACAGCACACGTACTAGTCTAGTTTAGTCTAATGTAGTGTGATAAATACTCACAGGTGTCAGAAAAGAAAAAAAAAATACAGTATCAGTATACCAGTCCCCTGGCACCTTGTACTCTATAAGAACCCTACACTAATCTTATATTTATATGACAACGTTACGTACAATAAGATTACCGTCGAAATAGCATTACAATCATAACAACACAAATATAATATCTTTTAATAATAATGATACAATGTTGACATCCATCAACCGCTAGCAACAAATTTCAACGATCCTTCCTTAAAAATTTGTTTTATTTTACCATATTTACAAAAACGACAACCCTATACCATACTGAATCCCTTTTCTCATGGCATCCGATTCATGTGCTGTCACCGGCAACGTGAAATTCAACTCAAACCTTGCTGCTGGGTGATTGTACAACAACCCACACCCAATGGATACCGATGGCTCCTTCAATAAATCCTTGACACCACCATTATTTTCCCCATTCAAATTCACAAGCTTCCCGGCATTGACAAATGAATGGAACTTCAAATTATGCTCGCTAGTCGGAGCAATTTTAGGAATGGTGGTGAACAAACTCAACCCTGTGGAATAATAGAAATCGCCACCCACTCGGTCACCCATGCTGGTTCCGAAATTCTTATTCAGCAGAGTCGTGGCAGCCCGAGGTCCTAATCCATTATAATTGAACCCTCTAACATCGGTGGGACCACCAATATTAAACTTATCCATGATGTTACAATACCCAAAACTGCTAAGATTCTGAAGCATCCCACCGCGGAATGAGAAATTGCAAAATGTCCGGTTGGTCAACGGCTGGGCAAATACCGATTCAAACGAATATTTCAAGAAATTCGAGTGTTGGTACGCCCGGAAAAACGACGGAGCGTATTCCACTTGGAATTTCCACATCTTCCCCGATTGCGCCAACATTTTGTTTTCTCGATCATCGTACTTGATATTATACAAGAACGATGATTTGAAATCGTCACCACAATTCAATAACACCGCATCAGACGCCGCTTTATCAAGCACCGCCACCGAGCGCCAAACGTTTTCAAACGACCATTCTTGGGTGAATTGCTCGTGGAAATTCTTAGGATCGTTGATATTACCGATCCCGTATTTAATAATTTTGTTAGAAATCCCTTTAAGGATTTGATCATGCGATGCCCATTCGATCTTTCTACTGTTCATGAACGCCAAGTTCTCCGATCTTAAAAACGCATTGTTGTTAATTGGGAAGTTCAAATTGAGCAAATATGAGGTTCTGGTACGGGTCCCGATGGTGGCGTCGAAGATCAAATTTTCTCCCCCTTTCAAGAAATTTCGTAGTTGTAGAGTAATATACCCATTACCTTCACCGTTACCTACCGAAGTCCCGGTTTTTGCGAAAAACCGTTTCACCGGTAATAAATTGAACACTGGTATAAGACTGATTGATTCACGATCGTTGTTGGCCCAAAACGTTTGTTGTTTTGGTAATGCTTCGATATTCACGAGCAAATTCTCGGTATTAGTACAGTTAACGAGATTTTTCGTCACCAAATCGACTTTTTGTAAAAAATCTTCAATAGTGAGCCTATTGCCGTTGGTAAGAAGTGGTGAGAGTTGTTGATTAAGAAAAGTTGTCCGATAATATTCACTATTGTTGACAATCACTTGGGGGATATCCACCAATCTTAGCCGGTTATCGGCAAGCAAACCTTCCACCACGGTTTTTCTTTGTTGGTCAAGTAGTTGGGTTTGGGTGGTCTGTAGCTGTTCGACTTCCGATACTTTTGATTTCTTTTGGTATTCTTTCAATGACCCATGTTGGATTCTCTCTGTGAGCTATGAATGATGTTAGTCAAATGTGGACACACACATAATGAAAAAACAAAAAAAAAAAAAAACAAAAAAAAAAAGTTTTTGAATGAAACTACTTACGGATTCCCCATGAGTGACGTCTTCAATTGACATTTCCGTTAATCTATATTGTCTGAGATCGCCAACTGGTTAAATATTGTTAAATTAAATCGATACCCACTGGAAAAATTATTGTGGAAGAAGAAGAAGAAAAAAAAAAAAAAATGGGCCACCCGAAAACCATTATGCGCACTCCACAAAAGATGAGATCTGACGGTAAGAAAAGAGATCCGTCCTGATCAGTATACTAAACAAATTGGATTCGGGTTTGATGGATAGGTATATATTTATATTGAAGCTGTAAATATGATTGGATTAGTATTAATGGATGATCATTGTTTTTATGTAATGTTTATGAGAAAGCTAGTGATAGAAAAAAAGACTATTTGTGATTGGGTAACCGGAGAAAATGTGAGTATAATATATAATTAAGATGCTTGCCAATAGCCAACATATTGGATGAAATACCTATCAACCAAGTGTTAGAAGAATACTTGATGTTGAAGATATATCAGAATAACTGCGGTACTTGATAATCGACCTCTATAATTTTGCAATTAGGGCATATTCGGTGGTGGCAGAGGGGATTAATACAAGGGCTGCCGCCAAAGATGGGGAAGGCGATGGCGATCTGGCACTGGCAGCAGTATACTCTAAGGGCCATTTGAATGAGGATGGGATCAAGTGTTTGAACAACGAGAAAAGAAATAGTAATTAAAGAGAACAAAGGAGCCCTAATATTTCCTGTGTTGTTAATGAAGGTTGAAACAAGGAAGAACACCAATTATAAAGGGACGGTTTGGCACTTCCGTGGCGGGAGTAAGTAATTAAGTGTGACAAAAAAAAAAACCCCCGTAACGGAACCACTGTCAGGGCACGAAAATTACGTAATAGGAAGCGACGATGGAACAATATTTGTTGTTTGATGATATATTTTGTATACATTTATGTCATCGAAGTATAGTATATGTAATGAAGTTAGCGCGAGAAGTGAATCAGAAATAAATAAATAAGAAAAAACAAGTACCTCCCCAAAAAAAAAATTAAATATTATAAAACACTAGTAAACAAAAGAGAATCGACCTCGATGTATAATATAGCAGCAGAAAGAAATGAAAAAATAAAGCAAACAGTAAACCAAATATTTTTGCTATTAATATAGATAGATATGATATCTACCACCCACCTCCCGGTTTTCTTTCTGGTGTGAACCTTTCACAACAACCACAAATTGTGTGGTTGCAACCAGGGGCACTGAGGCAAGTAGCACCATTTACCAACGGGAATCTGGTCTTGTGGCCACAATGGCAACAGGTAGTGAAGGTTGGTGGCCCATTGATGGAAGGGTCTCCTCGTCTAGGCCTGTAGGATCTTAATGGTGAATATGACATGGTAGTAGTAGTTGCAATGAACGATGTGTGTGGGTTATAATCCATTTAATGAGTAAAGATTGATGCCGGAGTTTAATTAATTAGCGATGGAAAGTAGTGTACCTCAAAGAGAATGTAAAGTAATTAAAAGAAATAAAAAATAAATTTAAAAATTTAAAAGAAAAAAAGAAAACAAGGAAAATAAGTGCTTATTATATATGTATATATGAATAAATGGTGTACCCCCCCAAGTGGTGAGAACTGCTTTAGCCGACCCATGCTGACTCACTCGCCGTTGACTCATCCACACATACACACATTACTCACTATCGTTCTATCTCTTCCACTCTATTTTACCCTATCCCATCATAGCAATGCACAGTATGATAATCCACAAGATAACACATCATCCTACCAATATATAATGTATTCGTGGACAGCACACTCTATTCGGATCATTTGACACGGTGGTGATTGTTTAATTGGCAGGGGTAGGAAAACCTAAGCCGAAAATGCAGCACAGGTAAAATCGGTAGAGATATACGTAGTAAAAGGAAACTTGTTATTATTTCTAGTGCAATCGGATTTATAATTTATTAAAATCCTAAATATTGAACATTAATATGTGATGTTATATATATATATATATATATATATATATCCATAATGCTCTTCAATCATCATTTTATACCAAATCTTCCTACAGTTGTCCGGCGGAAACCGGCGGGGGCTGCTGCCACCTTTATTGTGGGAGGGAGGGGGGTGACTAACATTCACCATCACCACTAATGATTCCTCCATCTTTCCTGCTGTTACGTTAACACAATGATAATTGCACAATGTAGTTATCGGATTGCCCAAATAAATCAAAATAAATTGTAATTCATTAAAATACAAAGAAAAAAAAATATGTCATCCTAGTATTAAAATCACCTACTCCAGATCACTGTCACTGTCATCCTTCTCCTTCTTCAGTTTCTGCGCCCCAGCTTTTGCTCCAAACATATCAAAACAATACACCTTGGCTTTTCTTTCCTTCTGAGGTTTAGTGGTCTCCCACTCATTGTTAGTTTTCCGATGATTGTACCCTTCAAACTGCTGCCAATCAAACCGTCCAGATCTCACAAGCTTCAAACCACAATCACGAGCAAGCGCCTTAATCACCCATGAATCATAAGGTTCTCCTTCAAACAATGTCACCACAACCCTACCAGGCACAAGGTCTTTACGAGAATTCCCATTGGATCGATTATTATTATTGTTGTTGTTGTTGTTGTTGTTGTTGCTGTTATTCTTTGGACCAGTAGAATACCCCGCCATGGTGTCTTGTGGTCCACCACCACCGTTGAACTTGGACGATTTCTTTCTCATTGATGTTTTCCCATTAACGAGTTTTAATAATTCCACCGCGCTATTGAAAAATTCCGATAAAAGTCGCTGGTGTTCCATAATACTCCGCTCAACGTCCTTGATGCCCCGGCCATTATGTGGGAAATTGAAAATTATACAATCCAAGGCATGATTGCTAGTGGGTACTACCGCCATTTCACTATCTGATAAATCCTCTTCACCTATCTGATGATCAGTAGAACCTTCTTCTTTGTTGTTGGCATCACCATCAAGTGGTTTCTGCGGCACCACTACCGGTTTTCCCAACATCCCAATTACTTTCCCGGTTTTCTTCCCTCCCAAGGATTTCACCAACTTTGTAGCGTCGATTTTAAATAAAACTCGGTTTCCTAATCCTAACTGTTCCAATTTCGTAAGATTGGCTTCTGCAGAAGTAGGATACTTCAACGAAACTTCTTTAGCTCCCAGATCGTAACTGGTGATTAACACATTAGACCCTTGGAAAGCTTTCGAGGTAAGACATGATAAAGAGAAGGAAAAATCACCATCACCTAATACCAATACTTTATCACCAGGACCAAATGGCACGTATCCTGGAGCAACAGGCGATGGCTGAGACTTGTTATTGTTGTTGTTGTTGTTGTTGTTTTCTTCGTCTTTTTCCGATACTGCATTTTTCGCATTCTTTGCCGGGGCTTTACTCTTGGGATTAGCCTTAGATTGTGCCAATTGAATCAGCTTAATTTGTTTTTGATGTGCCATCAATTGGGATTTGAGCCCTTTGGCAGGAACTTTCCCTTTCAATTTTCTACCCATGATGTTGTGAACAAAAGCAGTTTCTTAACTTTTTCTCTCGACCTACCAAAAATGGATTTGAAAGGGGATTAGAAAAACTTAGATGTGGATAAGCACTATTCATAAGAACTTCTAAGAGACATCCATAAAAAATGTAGCCTCATTCTCACCTACCAAAATATTTTTTTTTTCATCTCATCACTGTTGGTGTGTGGATGTGTGTGCAAGGATGTTTTTAACATCACTGCGTGTCCAAAATGTTCGGTGCAATAGTAGCACTGTATATAAGCAAGTTTAGCAAATGTCAAGTTTCTTTGGCATTTTATTCTTCTACATCACCTTAGATTGAAAATTTGATTCCTTATTTTTATTTAATTTTTTTCCTTTTTTAAAAAAAAAAATAAAAAATGCATAGAATGATATCATCAGCGATGATCTATATACTCTCTGGTTTCTCTCTTGATGATGAAAAATATAGTAAATGTTAATTAATTATGCTGATTATGTAGTGCTACCACTTGTTTCAAATATTTGATTATGATGAAACCGTCACCAAGAACTTGTTGTCTATTGTTCTTGGTCAAGTTCCTTTTTGAAAATTGCTGGGAAAACTTGAAAGCAGAAACATATTGAAGATCTTATTGCCACTCTTAGAAACCACTGCGAGCCAAGAGTCTTAACAATTTTGAGCATCCATAGAGAAAAGTAAGAAGCTAAATTATTATTAAACATTATAAGAGTTAGGATCACATACTGTTTGGTTTTTATTTAATGGCAGATTATCTAGAATGATAATTAATTAGCTATCTATTTGCTATTATGTACAAGTTGGAAAGAATTATGAAATCCTACTTCCTCTTCCACTACTCAACAATATCTAGATTCAGTAATTATCTATCTACAATACTTCGTGGTAAAAACACCACTGGCATTGTCCTGTAAAAGTAAGACACATTACTATCCATACTGAGCATTATTGGCCAACGTGTTGTGCTACCAGTGGTTTGAACATCCGGTCAGTTATTTATGAATGTAATACATATATACAGTTGGGAAATAAATGGTATATGCGAATAATTTTGTATCCATCAAATCTCTATCATAGTTTATGAAATCTTGCTTCAATTTATCAGATTGGAATTTGTTTGTTTTTTTGTTTTTTTGGAAAAAAATGTGTAATATAATCTCACCTGAGATGGTTATACAGTGTCACTGGGTAAAATAATATTAATAAATACAGGTAAAGAAGAGTGTCTATTCATTGTGGTGTTTTAAGTTATTTTAAATAGTAAACATACAAAAAGAAAGTAGTATCAAATATTTATTGAAGAAACCATCCTGTGATGCAGAATGTAAAAGCTGAATTAGTAAAATTAGGTGAGCAAGGGGAAATATAAGCCAAGGGAAGAATAAAAAGTTGAAAATAGAGACATAGAATAACACATCAAGAATTTTTTTTTGGTAAAAACAGTTAAACAAAAAAAGAATTTCAAATGCAATTAATATTACACACATCAGACAATTTTTAATGATGATGATGATGATGTTCACAAACAACTTTTCTAACCAAATGTTTATCAAAAATGTCATATCCTTTACTGATATCTTCGATATCAATCTTGGTATCGATAAAATCTTTGAATAAATGCTGATTCTTTTGCAAAATTGGCAACGACTCTGGGAACAATGACCAAGCAGGACATCTACCAAACTGGATGGTGACATTCTTCATATAACAATCCAACCCAGAGAACGGTAAAGCATCATGATGGTAGCCAATAGACGATATGTAACCAAATGGACGAACAACGTCGAACGCCATACCAATGGCTTCTTTACTACCAACGATTTCAAATACCACATCGGCCCCACGATTTTCAGTGGCATCCAAAAGAATTTGTTTGATATTATCTTTTCCCAATACTAACGGGATAGCCCCGAATTTCTCTGCCACTTCGAGTCGTGAAGGGATGGAATCGACGGCATAAAGTTTCTTGATCCCCAATTCTTTGGCTGAGGCAAGTGCACATTGTCCTACCGGACCTAATCCAAATTGTACCGCCACCGCTTCTTCCACTCTTTCCTTTGGGAATTTCTTGGTGAAATTCGACACGCAAAAGTACCCAGTAGGGAAAATATCGCACATCAATAAGGCCACATTATCATCGAGTCCCGGGGGTTTGTGGAACAACGTCCCATCAGCCTGGGGAATTCTAAGGTATTGAGCTTGCCCGCCATCAAGGGCAGTGGTGCCAAATACTGCCGTATTGTAACATTTGGAAGAGTAACCCCGGACACAGTACCAACATTTCCCACATTGGGTGGTGAAGCAAGAAATCACTTTATCACCAGGTTTGAAATTGGTGACTTGTGATCCAACATCTATAACTTCCCCAACAGTTTCATGGCCCATGATATGACCGGTAGAAGTGGCCAAATGACCCCGGTAGAAATGAAGTTCGGTGCCACAAATCGACGATTGGGTGACTTTGATAAGTGCGTCTTCTGGGTGGGTGATTTTTGGGATCGGGACCTCTTTGCAAATGATATCCAAGGGACCTTCGTACACCGCAGCTTTCATGGTATCAGGGAGTACCACGCCGTTTGGGGTAGTGTAGTTTCTAATTGTCAGCAGGACATTAATGACATTTGAGAAGTGAGAGGCAGAAGCAGCAATGGCAAGGGTTTTTCCCAAACGGTGGGAGGCAGTAGACCGGAGAAGACTTGATCTAAGCATTGTGAAGGGGCGGGTCAATAACAATAATAATAATAATAACAATAATAATAATAATAACAATAATAATAATAATAATAATAATAATTGATCATCTTTTCAGAATATTAAAGGAAGTTAGAGCTTACTATATATACTCCATGACATTTACTGGCCATTCGTGACTGTTAGTTGTGGAGAAGCACAACGGTACCAAATATTTGGATTTGAAAAAAAAAAACAGTGTAAGTGATGTCCATCCGGGCATTTGGAGTATGGGATTATTTTTTTTTGGCAGTTATTTTTCTTATTTTTCTTACGCTGTAGGGGTCCGATGATTGTCGATAGGACTGGTGGTGGTTAATGAAATGATGAAAAGATTGGTAGTAATTGTAGTGTAATAATCATAATGATAGTAGTAGCAAAAAGAAGGACCCTTGTTGTATTATTTTTCGGTTATAGTTGAACTTTTTGTTGGGTCGGTCGGGATGAATATATAAATAAGACAAGACGAGGGTCCAGTTGCCGTAAAATAAAAATACAAAATGGGAAAATGCCAATGGTATATAAAAGAAGAATGCAGTAACCTCGGGGAAAATGGGAAGCAAAATAAAAAGGGGAGACATAAGAGAAATATTTGTATAACTGGTGACAGACGCACATCACGATACATGCCCACGACCACTGTGATCATGGTGAGCTACTCCGAAGATCTCACAGGAGAGAACAATATGCTCTACAACAGACAAAAATAACGTCACAAGGTGTTTGTTTGTTGGCTGGTGTGCGATCGATGGGTCACCGGAGCAGCGGTGGTCGGGTGATGGCTAAACGCACCTCCAAATACTCGCCCAACCACCATCATCTGAGTGAATGGACAGGCATCCAGCCCGGTGGCCTATTTTGTCATATATATATTGCTATTTTTCTTGTGCAATTTTTTTTTCTTTTGCTTATCCCGTTTTCCTTCAATCATTAGTCCTCCACTAATTATTTACCCACACAAATCAATTAACTAATATAATCATATCCAATATGGCCATCTCCCACGTCTTTGCTCGTTACGTCTACGACTCCAGAGGTAACCCAACCGTCGAAGTCGACTTGACCACCGAAAAAGGTTTGTTCAGAGCAATTGTCCCATCTGGTGCCTCTACTGGTATCCACGAAGCTCTTGAATTGAGAGACGGTGACAAGTCCAAGTGGCTCGGTAAGGGTGTCCTCAAGGCCGTTGCCAACGTCAATGAAATCATTGCCCCAGCCATTGTCAAGGCCGACATCGATGTCAAGAACCAAACCGCCGTCGATGACTTCTTGTTGAAGTTGGACGGTACCCCAAACAAATCTAAGCTCGGTGCTAACGCCATCCTCGGTGTTTCCCTTGCCGCCGCTAAGGCCGGTGCCGCTGAAAAGGGTGTCCCATTGTACGCCCACGTTGCTGACTTGGCTGGTACCAAGAAGCCATACGTTTTGCCAGTCCCATTCCAAAACGTCTTGAACGGTGGTTCCCACGCCGGTGGTCGTCTTGCTTTCCAAGAATTCATGATTGTCCCAACCGAAGCCCCAACCTTCTCTGAAGCCTTGAGAATCGGTTCTGAAGTTTACCACACTTTGAAGTCCGCTGCTAAGAAGCAATACGGTCAATCCGCCGGTAACGTCGGTGACGAAGGTGGTGTTGCTCCAGATATCCAAACCCCAGAAGAAGCTCTTGACTTGGTTGTCGGTGCCATTAAGACCGCTGGTTACGAAGGTAAGGTTGGTATTGCCCTCGATGTCGCCTCCTCCGAATTCTACAAGGACGGTAAGTACGACTTGGACTTCAAGAACCCAGACTCCGACCCATCCAAGTGGTTGTCTGGTGAAGAATTGGCTGCTCTTTACGCTGAGTTGTTGAAGAAGTACCCAATTGTCTCCATCGAAGATCCATTTGCCGAAGATGACTGGGATGCTTGGGTCCACTTCTTCAAGACCGTCGACACCCAAATTGTCGGTGATGACTTGACCGTTACCAACCCAATCAGAATCAAGACTGCCATTGAAAAGAAGGCTGCCAACGCTTTGTTGTTGAAGGTCAACCAAATTGGTACTTTGTCCGAATCCATCCAAGCCGCTAACGACTCTTACAAGGCTGGCTGGGGTGTCATGGTTTCCCACAGATCTGGTGAAACTGAAGACACCACCATTGCTGACTTGTCTGTCGGTTTGAGATCTGGTCAAATCAAGACTGGTGCTCCAGCTAGATCCGAAAGATTGGCCAAGTTGAACCAAATCTTGAGAATCGAAGAAGAATTGGGTGACAAGGCCATCTACGCCGGTAAGCAATTCCACAAGTCTGCTGCCATCTAAACACAAGGTTTACTTTTAACCGAGTAAAGCTGTATCTTTTCTAATGTTTTTTCCATTTTAGTGATAAGTTTTTTACGATTGTATGTTTGTTAAGTTTTTATGTCTTGTTTGTAAGTTTTCATACTTTTTATTATGGGTTCTTTTCCCCATTGACAAGAAAAAATACTGTAAAGGTTGTGCTACAGAATAACATTTTCTCATGTGTTCCCAATGGTTTCTCTGGACACATAGTACCTTCAAAGTGGCTTTTCTCAAAAGATGACAGTTAGGATCCTCTTGTGTGTTGGTAGCATCAGTCCCCTGAGGGGACGTTGGTGCTCTTGTATTTTTATTTGCAATAATCCTGGATGTAGTGCGTATCACTTACATTGAAGGTGATTCTTTCGCCAAACAATCAGAAAACGTAATAAGCTTTGAAGGATTATTGCAACTGATAATGTTCATCATATTTGATAATTACCATCTTCACTAATAATTATTAAGACAATTAATAATGGTCTTTTACTGTTGTCGAAGAAAGACTGTTGCCACTAAATCCAACAAATGTTCACAATTGTTCCTAGTTGTAAAAGAAACACTTTCCTACCGCACAACTCAAAAAAATAATAATATCTCAATACCGATTATAACAAAAATGATGTCTGAATATCTCATAAAGAGTAAATAACTTCTGAATATTCCCCATATAATGAAGGACTTTCCAAGTGTTATTTCTCCGGGGCGGAAATCGCAGGTGTCTCTTTGTTTTTGTTTTTGTTTACCAAAAAAAAAAAATTGATTCGAGAAAAAAAAGATTAGATGATCATCTCACCATTTCCAACAAAGAGACGTTTGGCAAGTTGCTTTAATATTCATAAATCTAATCATATTCGAGAAGAACTTCAATCACCTTAACATTTCGTCTTTATTCTAATATTTTCGTGTTTTGATTTTTTTGAGATCGGTTGATTGGAATTATTTTGTTTTGGGGTTTTTGTTTGTTTTGGTTTCAAAAATAACTAGCATTCCGGACTTTTACTTTCAATATTCTATTTCATTTATCAAAATTTCATCAACTATATTTTATTAAATCTATCGAGAGAAAAAAAAACAGGAGCTGGTAATATAATAATCTTTTGTGGGAAATGTCGTACGTTAGGGCCAAAAAGATTGCTAAACGTTTCAAGCAGGACCGACGTGTCAGTGGGGCGGATATTCTTCGTCAAGAGCTTGATTTGGATGAAAATAGCATGGATGTTAGTTTGCTCCAAGAAAACAGTGAGATTGGCCGTCGAGGAGGCCATGCTCCAACGCATCATTCGACATTGAGCAATAGTGTCCTCGCGGCGGATGATGGTGATGCCTCAAGGGGAAACGCAGCCAATAATGGCCAACAGCAACAAGGAGAAAATGATAATAATGGCGAAGGAGGCCCAGGCACGGGGAAACCGGCAAAGATTTCGAGATTGCAAATGTCGAGTGAGGATTTTGAAGAATGGATCAAATTAGCCACCGATAATAAAATCAATTCGACCAATAGTTGGAACTTTGCGTTAATTGATTATTTCCACGAAATGAGTTTGTTGAAAGAAGGGGATAATATCAATTTCCAAAAAGCTTCGGCGACGCTTGATGGGTGTGTGAAGATTTATTCATCAAGAGTGGATTCGATTGCCACGGAAACTGGGAGATTGTTAACGGGATTGGCCACAAAGAAGAATGGTGAACGAGACCAAGGAGATAATCAAGATGGAGATCATGATGATGATGGAGAAAATTATGGCGATGATACCAATGGAGATGTTAACGAATCCCTGAGAAAGAAAAAAACCAACCGTGCCAGAGTAGTGGATTCCACCCTTGTGCGGTTTGATACAATAAAAATGAAGAAACTAGACCAAGAATTGGAAATCGACCCGTTGTTCAAACGTGCGTTATCGGAGTTCGATGAAGGTGGGGCTAAGAGTTTGTTATTGAATATTTTGAACATTAATGCTGATTCTAGAGTGGTGTTTGATGCCGCTGGAAAGACAAATACCGGTGAACAAGAAGAAGACGAGGTCCTGTTGGAGAGAATCGATGAAGAGGAAGAAGAAGAAGGAGAGGAAGAAGAGGAAAAGGACGAAGAAATGGAAGAAGATGATAAGGTCGACGATCCGGAATTCCCAACTGAACAAAATGATGCTGATGTGGATGATTTGAAGACTTTTGTGGTAGAACAGCCTGAAGAATGGGATTATTTTGAAATTTGTCCATCAATGAAGAGTTTAGATATTGTGCTCAAAGATATAGGCCAGGCAAAAACTATTTTAAGTGATGTTAATAACAATAAAAATTACTATCCATTAGGTCATACTAGTTTAGGATCGCGGATCATGGAAGATGGTGCCGCCGAAGAAGGGTACGATACAGGGATTGCCGACGATAATTTAGGAGTGGATATGGATTTTGGAGATGGTGATTTCCATGGAGCTGATAATAGCTTTGGGAGTGTAAATAATGAAATTGCTGATGTGTTTGCAAATGACGAAGAAGGCAGAGATGATGATGATGATGGTGATGATAATGAGAATAGGGACAAAGAAGGGTTCATGGATAATGATGATAATGATAATGACGACGATGAAAAAGAAGAAATTGGGTTCATGGACCGAGTGATTGATAAAGATCTTATGGCATACTTTGATCAAAATTTGAAAGCCAATTGGGCAGGACCTGATCACTGGAAAGTTTCTGCCCTCAAACGACGGGAACTTAAACCTAATGAACAAGAAGTGAAAGAAAAAGAACTCCAAAAAGCAGCGGCAAAAAAGAAGAAACAAGAATTCAGGATTAATTTCCTTGATATCGAAGATGATGAAGCCAATGATGATCTTGAAGAAATGATTTTCAAAACCGCTCCGAAAAAAATCGATTTACCAAAGAACCAGCACAGTTCAGAAACCCATAATTTGTTACCAAAAGATATTTTCTTCAGTTCCAAAAGACTTTTAAAATTGTTTTGCAAACCAGATAATGTTCGATTACTTCGAAGAACACGGGATGATAACCTCACCAGTTCAGAAGATAAAACCAACAACAACAACAACGTTCCAGCTCTTGATGATCAACCGCAAGATTTGGCGGTCAATGAAGCGGCTGATGAGAACTATTGGGCGAAAAAATATGAGCAAGAACAAACAGATATGGCAAATGATGAAGGGATTGCCGATCCAGACGGAGGAAATGATCTTGGGTTTGACGGTTACGATAATTTCGATCACATTGACGACGATAATGATGATGGTGCTAATGGTGGGACCACTGGTCTAAGTGCGACCCAACAGCTAAATATTGGAGCGAATTTGATTGCTGGGGGTAGAAGAATACGGCCAGAATACGTTAATTTCTCAAGGACCGCCAAAAGGGTCGACGTGAGATTCTTGAAAGATAATCTTTGGAAATCGCTTTCTGCTGAAGAAAAAAAGCAGAAAGCAGAGCAAGGGTCTGCGGAGACCTCTGATTCTACAACCAAGGTGGGTGATAATGATGATGAGGCTAAAAAAGCACATCGGTTCACCAAGGTGGTTAGTAATATTGGTAAAATGTACCCTCAAGAAGAGCGAAGGGATTTGAGTACCAGTTTTTGTTTCATTTGTATGCTACACTTAGCCAATGAGCACGGATTAACCATTAAGAATGGGGATGGTGATAAGTACGAAGATTTGAAAATTTTGTATAATAATGAAGACCAGGAGTTGGCAGCATAAGTTTGGTTTGTTTTACTATTGGGAAATAGACGATATAATATATATATATAAATATCTGGTGTGAATTCTTACGAGCAATATGAAAATAGTAGGATATTGTGGTATTTGATTAATTAGCGAGCTGATACAAAACCATAACGTTAATGTAGGGCAGAAATTAAAGATGTCAAAAAAACAAAAAGCAATAAAACAATAAGAGAAATTAAATAAGTGTATTAAGTAAAAACCAACACTATTGGTGACCAGATTAAACCCAGCAAGTTGCAACCCTCACATGGAAATAACAATAGCACTTTCCCTAGTTGAGGAAGTTACACATGTATTACCAGGGGCCATGCAAAGAATAAAATGATTTGAATATTAATTAGAAAAAGGTCCGATCAGTTGTTCTTCTTGATGTTTCCAGCAGCCTTTTTCATTTTACTTTCACGAGTGGACTTAGCGGTGACCCCAGCTTCGGTATCCAAGACATAATCCCACCATCTGAAAGAAGAGGCATAATTACCAATGAAGTGGTGGTGATGTTCGTCGTGATGGTCGGCGCCGGCCCAAATTGGCAAGACGTGGTGCAATGACCATGGGAATTCGTAACCTGAATGGGCGTCGACAGCTTGGAACAAACGCAAAGAAATCCACAAACAAATGGTGAACAAGTGCAAGTCCCCGGTGAAATGAAGCCACAACAATGGACTACCAACGGTCCCGATACCGAGTAAGGCAACTTCAATTGGATGGGCGTATTCTGCGGCGAATCCGAATGGCGCGGCGTAACGGTGATGTTGTTTATGGATGTACTTGTAGAAAACCCCATGGTGCAACCCACGGTGGAACCAGTAATGCCAAGCGTCTTCCATCACGAAGAAAACGGCGATTTGCATAGCAACGTTTGACCATGATGGGAATGGGACAGAATACGAGATCCCCATACGGGTACAAAGTGGGTGGAAGAGCCAAATTGGGAAGGCTTCGACAAGGAAATGGGAGATCAACACTGACTTAGCACATTCCCATTGTTCTTTGTTCGATGGGATTTTTGTGTCTTGAATCTTCCATCTGTTGAAATATGGGATTCTGTCAATGATGAACCATGGCAAACAACGGCCAAAATACATGATCTCGTGGATCGAGAAGAAAAGAAGCCCGGTAGCGAAAAGATCGTTACCAATGTAGCCATAATAGGCAGCCCAGAGCCTTTCAAGGGGGTTGAGACCGGCAACATCCTTGAGGTTGGCAAAAGTTCCAGTAAAACTGGTGTCGACAAAGTTATCGATACTGAGAGTGGTATTCCCAAAGACGTTACTAATTAGTGATGTTAGCATGTATTATTATTGCTATTTGTTAAGAAATTTTGTAAGAACATACCTTGACATGATGATGATAAGAGAATATTCGTTGAGGAATATATGAGAAGAAACACACCACTTTTGTTCTGTCCTTCAGTCAAAAACAAATAGTTAAAAAACACTTGGAGGAAAAAAATCGAAAGAGAGAAAAAAAAAAAAGTTGGTGTAGTCCGTAGTGCACTTAGTAAACATTGTCGTTTAACTGTACGACGAGGAACGAGATGCAACAGGGATTCTCTCGCATATTTTACTATCTATTATGTATTATACGATTAGCCATTCACTATTATTTAGCGTTTATAATTTCGTAAAAGGACTCCCAGAATATACCAAATTCCGCTTAATGTTAGCAATATCGGTGTCGTCAAACCCAAGAACCGTGGAAAAGTACTGATAAACATCGCCATACTTGTCATGGAACTGACAAAGGGTCATCAACATCGTATCATATCTACTAGACACCAAATTATTAAAACCATGAGTTGAGATATCAAACTTAGGATCACCCCTTCCCAAATACTCGCTGACTTTTGCTGTTAACTCCTGTTCGCTAGCGTACTCGTACCCTTTGTAAGCCGCGAATTTCGTCATAAATTTCTTCATTTGTAATTCAAAGTGCTTTTTAATTTCTGGTAATTGTGGTAGTAATCCGATCGAGGTTAACTCATAATCGCAAGCTATGTCCTCGTCAGACACTCCAGCAACAAGTAACATCAATAACGATACCACCCCGGTACGATCTTTACCAGCCGCACAATGATATACAAAGTTCCCGCGGTTTTCTAGCACATGGGCAAATATTTCTCGTATACAGTGGGCACCACTGTCCAAGAAGTCCATATATACCGCAGGAATTGCAAATGGCGAAGCAAGCAAGTTTTCGTACCTAAAAAAGATTGCCTCTGGTGATAAATCGGTACCTCTAAACATTGGAGTATGATGATACTTCACCGTCCCATTAGTAATTTGCTCACAAGCTCCGATGGGGAAAGGGTTAGCCAGAATTTCTGAATCTGATCGAAGATCGAAAACCTTACCAATTTTAAGACCTTTGTCAAGCGATTCGATCCCCTGTTTGGTAATCTTGGAAGTATCAGCACAGCGAAACACTTTACCAATTTTGAAATAGTAAACATCATTGCTGGTCAAATATCTTGTGTCTACTACACGATATCCACCAATGTCACGGAAATTGTTGATTCCCTCAATATTCTTCCAACGCGATACCTGTACCATTGATCCAGAATTCACCGATTTATGTAATCTTTTACAACGCTCTTTATCGCCTAAAAACTCCGCAATATGCTTGGCTACTGCGTGGTTATAGTTGACAAGTCCTCGAGAATTCACTGGCCAACCATCCGGATTGCTGGGGTGCTCAATTTCGGGTGTCACTGGGAACTTCCCGTAATAGTTATGATCGGCCCCACGAATCAATATTAATTTGTTGATTTTATGTAACGCATTAGTGAAGCGGTACGCATCCTCGATTTCCACTTTATCTTCCTCGACCCCGAATATTGTCAACGTTGAATAATATCCGGACTCATTGAGAGGCTCAAGGTCCCATTCTCCAGAATATTCGTGGTTCCCGGTCAATTCAAGTTCTTCTCTTGGGATAAGTCCCAACTGCCCAAATTGCTTATTCTTGTACATTGAATACCTGATACCATCAACCTTCGGCCAATCATCAATAGCTCTTCCAGCCCATTCGAAAAGTTTGTGGCCTGCAAACCGACCAGAACAATTGATAAGATTTCGGACCAAAATGCATGGCGCCCCAACACAATGAGCTTGCCACTGAACGAGTGACCATTGAAACATTGGGATTACCCCTCGAGAATGGGCGATGATAGAATTGATGTATAATTTTTTCGTTGATGAACCTTCTTGGTATTTGGATTCTCTAGGCCCCAACAAGTGTTGATAATTCATTGGGTCGTTCCAGAATTTCGCCACGATATCCAAATCTTCTCGATCTTGATCGAATTCTCTGGCGGATCTTTCTGGATCATCAAGAGCGATTCCCTTGTCCTCGTCATCGTCAAAAGAATCGCCACAGCCGCGAAAATCAAAGCGGAATGAGTACCAACCGTTGTCATTGGCTAGCTGTTGGGCAGTAAGTTTGAGGTAAGTGTAGTTCTTATGGCCTCCCAGACCATGCATCAAGATTGCGAGATTTAAAGTTTCGTGGGCGCGAATGATAGGCTGTTCTATTTGTTTTGTAGAGATCTCAGTGGGGATGGTAAGAATACCAATTAATCCACGATTCTTTGGGGCATTGGAGATAGGAATTGACACCACCCGTTCATTTGGTTGAATGCGAACAACTGAACCATATTCTTCAGAAACATCCATTGTGGGTGATCTAAATTTAATGACTGTTTGAAGTAACAAAAGAAGGACTGCGGTTGGTTAATGAGACTGTCCTGAATCTCTCTTAATTATTTCAATGAGCATTTATCCTTATGGTGTTTTGAAGCGATGATTGGGCGGGTACCAGCAGAACGGGCCTTTTGGGGAAATCTAATTTTTCTCTGCAAAAAGAAGAAGATTAGTTATTACCATCTTACTCTCCTAATAATCAGTTATACATCAACCAATATTTGGCTTTTTTTTTTCATTTTCATAACCAGAAACAATTTACAATAGAAATATCCATCAATATTCACTGAAAAATGGTTATCAACCAGCCTATGTCCCAGATTCGTTTGACTAATGTCTCGTTGGTCCGTCTTAAGAAAGGTAAAAAGCGGTTTGAAGTGGCTTGTTACCAGAATAAAGTCCAAGATTATCGATCTGGAGTTGAAAAAGACCTTGATGAAGTGCTTCAGATCCCTCGGGTGTTTTTCAATGTCTCAAAGGGACTTGTTGCCCCTAATGAGGATCTTCAAAAAGCGTTTGGCACCACCGACACCGACAAGGTTGTTTTAGAGATTCTTTCCAAAGGGGAAATCCAACTTGGAGAAAAAGAACGTCAACTTAACATTCAAAACATCAACAAAGAAATCTTAACCATTATTTCCACAAAGTGCATCAACCCAAAGTCTCGTAAACGGTACCCACCATCGATCATTAACAAAGTGCTTGCCGAACTAAATTACAACGTATTGCCTAACAAATCGGCGAAATCACAAGCGTTAGAAATCATCAAGTTGTTGATTGCCAAACAAATCATTCCTATTGCCAGAGCAAAGATGAGGGTTCGGATTGTGTGGAATGGCAAGGAAGCCAAAAAGAACATGGAGAAAATCAAGGAGTTGTTCAACGAAACAGAGAGCGAGGATTATGTCGGGAATGAAATGTGGGAGTGCCATGCGGTCATTGATCCTGTCAACTATAAGCCATTGGTGGAATTGGTTGCTGGGGATAAAGTGAGACAAAAGGGTAGTATTGAAGTGTTAGAGATGGCGGTGGTAGGTGAAGGTGATACTAGCTTTTGAGAGAACAAGCCTCCAATGAAGATATATTTTAACTAGATTTGATTTTGTTGTAAGAAACATTATCATTTATTGTAGAGAATAATAGTAATAATTATTAGCACTAATAAAAGCGATCCATCTGACAGGCGCATCGTCCCGCAGCAAACGCGTCGATGTTTTTTTTTTTTTTTTTTTTTGCAACAACAAAAAACACCAAAAAATTCAGTTTCTTCATAACAAAACATTGCGAAATCCTTTGGATCTCTAACAAAAACATCGAACATAATTGAATAAATAATAAAAATAAAAAATGAAATCTAAAGCAAAGCCTGGCAGACCCAGAGGTAGACCTCCAAAGAACAAGGTTTCCAAACCTAGCGATGATGGGGAAGATCCATTGAATATCTTAGGACTCCTTCGTAAAGGAAAGGCTCTCCATACAAAGAAGCCTAGTGAACCACAAGCTTCCGTGAAACCAAAAACAACCCCTAAAAAGGCGACTCCTAAAAATCCAACTCCTAAAAAGCCAACTCCTGCCAAAGCCCCTGCCGTGCCGAAAAGGTCATCAAGAAGAGTCTCAAGAGCAAGTATGGTATCACAATCAGTGACTCCCAAGCGTAAAGCCGCTCCTGAAAAAGATCAACTAAATGTCACAGTTCGCAAAAGACAAAAGAGAACACCTGGGAGAATCCAACTAAAGGAGCGAGTGATAGATGTGTCTGATGCAAGTGATGAAACGAATAATTCGGAACCAGAAAAAGTTGAAGCTTCTATTGGGAACTCATTGAAAGAGGAAGAAGATTTTGATGGTGGGGACATCATCAGTCCAGTACGGGCTCCTAAAATCAATTACACATCGAGTGACAACTCCGATATTGAAGATGAGGTCACTAAAAGATCGCTGATTAGAAAAAGTTTGCAAAAAATCACATTTCTACAAAAACTTTCGCGGAAAAGTTCTCCATTAATAAATACAAAGACTTTGTCTAGCTCAAGACCACCAAGTATGAGTCCACTAAACTCCCCTACTCCAAATCCACACACTCCAAACCAGGTACGGGAAGTCAAGACTACTGACTCACCAACATTCACTGAAACTTTGGAGAAACCCAATACTACAGATGACGCCCAATTTGAAATTCGATCAGAATCGCCGGTTAGTTCGCCATTGAAGGCCTCGCTTGACATTAGTAATATTGAAGATGATGATGAAGATCAAACAAACTTGAGCACAGCTAAGGTAGGCCATCGGACCACAGTAATTGAAGATGACGATGAGGATATTGAAGATAAAGACCAAACAAATTTGAGCATTGCTAAAGTGGGACGTCGGACCACAATAATTGAAGATGACGAGGATGAGGATATTGAAGATAAAGACCAAACAAATTTGAGCATTGCTAAGGTGGGACGTCGGACCACAATAATTGAAGATGATGAGGATGAGGTTAATGATACCGCCGCTAGTCCCGCCTTGAATGCCATCATCAAGTTTGGGGAAACTTTTGAAAGAATCAGTTATGATATACTGGTGAATACTGATGCTGTACCAATAAAGTCGCCAAAAGTATTTGGTGGAAATCTTGATCACAGTAATAAGCTGGAGCAAGATATTTCTGAGAACCTACCTACCCCCAAGAACGACAAGAACTCAGAAAAAGAAGATATTTCTACTGTTGATGATGCAGAAAAACCAGAGTACGACTACTACGATAAAAGCGTAGTGCAGGTTGAAAGAACAGTACCAAACTCTTCTGTAGCAGATGGGCGATTGAGTCCTATAAATTATGGGGATCAAACGCAAGGTTTGGTGATTGATTTTGATGGGAAGGAGCAGCCAATGAAGGATGAAGAAGTTATTCTATCGACAAGTCAAGGGCCTAAGGAAGAGCTTGGCAAGGAAGAGCAGCAGCAACCGGTTCTTCTGCCACAAAAAATCAATGAACATACATTACCCAAGGAAAACGGTGAATTATCAGAAAATTCACCAAGAGAAATAAATCTGGTTGAAAGAGTTGAAGAAAACAAAGACGAAGAAGAAGAAGAATTATTTGAAACGGCTTCTCCGCCAGATGAATCAAGCGAGATTAACAAAGATGCTCAGCTGGATGCTAGTGCGGGCTTGGTGAAAAAAATTGATCTTGAAGAAAAGAAAATTTCTGATATTCCAATTGAAGTTAACATGGAAGAGGAAAAAGTTTACGAAGTGCCAATTGAAGTCGAAACTCGCGATGACGAAGATTATGTGGAAATGAAACCGGTTGAAGAGCCAAATGATGATGGTTTAGAATCAAAGGAGACGGATGGTGGTAACCGGACTTCAATCGAAAATAACGAGAAGAGCGAAAGGGTGGAAAAGGTTCCAGAGTCGGTCCATACCAATAAATCTATTGTGATTGTTGAAGATGAAGAAGAAGAGGAAGAAAATGAAAAGGAAGAAAAAGAGGAAACTGAGGAAGAGAAAAAAGAAGAGGAAGAAAATGAAAAGGAAGAAAAAGAGGAAACTGAGGAAGAGAAAAAAGAAGAGGAAGAAAATGAAAAGGAAGAAAATGAAAAGGAAGAAAAAGAGGAAACTGAGGAAGAGAAAAAAGAAGATGAAGAAGGAAAAGGAGAGAAGGAGAAAGAAACTATTGAAGAGGAGAATAATGAAGTTGACAAGAAAGACAAAGAAAAAGACAATGAAAGAGTTGGCAAGGAAACAATTGCAAAAGAAAATAATAGCGAAGCCGAGGAAAATGAAAATGAAGAAGAAAATATTAAAGCTGAACACGACGAGGTAGAAAAAAAGGAAGAAAAAGAAAAGGAGCAAAATGATGAGAGCAAAAAAGATCAAAAAGTAGAAAGAATAGTAAAGGATCAAAAAGATCAAAAAGATGAGGGCGAAAATGTAGATGATGATGCTTCACTGGTTCCAGAAGAAAATTCAAACGACAAAGAATATGAAAAAGTCAAAATCGAAAATAATGAGGTCCTGAGTCAATCAGCAAATGATGATGATTTGAAAGACGATTCCAAGGTAACTAATATTCCAGATAAGGAAACGACCAAGCTTGATATTTTATCCATAGAAAAGGCAAAGGAACTACAGAAGGGGTCCTATTCTGCTACAATCGTGGTAGAGAACGATATTTTTGAAAAGAAGGCTATTACGGTGGAAGATCAAGATATTGCCATGATCGACGAAGGAGGAGCTGTTGAAGCAGTATCGAAGACTAATGACCAAGAAAAAGAAAAATCTAAGGACGAATATGTGGTTATAGAAAAAACCGAGAGCATTGAGAAAATTTTCCAGGTTGATGACTCTGGGGCTGCAAGTGTGGTGATTGAAAAAGTGGAGAGTATTAAAGGGGTATATCTCAATAATTCTAAAACTGAAATTGATGGAGATGTTGAAATGAAAGACACTTCTCAGGATAGCAAGATCATTGATCAGATAATACAACTGACAGATCAGGTTGAACAAATTTCAAAAACTCTTGGTAAAAATGACAACCTTTCTGTGGAAAATTTAGATGACTTGCCAGTGGAAGAGTCAAATTCTGACAAAGAAAAGCCAAATGGTCAGCCACGCGAGGCAGAATCAATTGAAAAAGTTGAAGATTCCAAAGATAAAGGTAAAGAAAATATCATTGAGCAAGAGCAATCCGCTCCAGATAATAAAAATTTAAAGGACTCCAAGAAAAAAACCACAACACCTCCATTAACTGAGAATACTCTTCAGGGATTTGAGGTACCAAATACTCCGCCATCTTCAGCGCGCTTTACGGTTTCAGAAATCATTACTCCAATCACTTCACCAACACCATCAACCAGATCTGCTAATTCAAGGAAACTCGACAGTATTTCTAGTCAACCTGAAGAGGATACTCATTCTCCTGTGCAACAAAAGAATGACAAGGGGGACATGAATGAGATATCATCGGGTGAGGAAAATAAGGATGAAAAATCCGACCCGGCGATCAACAATGGTGATTCTTTAATAAAGGACAAGAAAATCTTCTTCAGTAGGAACTCATCGAAAGCAATGGGTCAGACATTTTTGAATTTTCCAAAAATGCAACCGAAGAAAATTACGTGCAAGGAATGTTTTATGTCATACATGCCGAGTATCAAGGAAGACACGGTATTACATACACATTATCACAACAGATATATTAATGGTTTGAGTTGGTCTGATTCTTGGGGCAGAAAGGTTAATAGGAAAATTTTTCCTCCTAAACTTCGTGCCGTGATGAAAAATTCGTTAGCTCAACGTGATGGGTACATCAGAGAGGTCAAATTTGACAAGAAAAATGAAGTGAAAATGATACTCACACTCTTAAAAATGATCAATAACGAACTTAACGCCCCAGATGATTGGCTCAGTCGGATATTTGGCGAAAATGCTGATAATTATGATGAGGCACTGGTTAAAAAGGCAGCCAGCTCCGGTAAAGTGTTTGTCTACATTTATAACCGGAAAATCATTGGCTTTGTGAGTTTTGAGAAGCTTGATATTGAACGTACCGGACCCAAATTGATGGACGTGGCTACTCAAGAAGTTATCAGCTTGAACAAAAATCTGGCACTTCTGCAAAAATTGCCAAAAGCTCTCTATGGAATTTCCAGAATTTTTGTGCTAAAGAATTTCAGACGCAATAAAATTGCTCTAATTTTGTTATACACCTCTCTCTGTGAATTAGTATATGGTATGACGTTAAAGAAGTATGAGTTAAGCTGGTCTCAACCGAGCTTTTCTGGTTTGAATTTGGCAAAGAAGTTCAACTTAATCACCGATGTCAGATCAGCAAGACACTTCTTGAACGTTTATATTGAGGGAGAATGATTGAGATGTCTATTTTATCTATCTATATATTTCGCTTTTTTATGTTGTTTTTTTTTCATGTTGTTTTTTTTCGCAATCCCCTAAATAACTGGCTCGCTTTGCTTTATGAATTAATGATTATTATATCTTTCTCACCGACACTCAGTGGTATGAAATTCTCGCGCGTGTGGTGTTGCGCAGCCCTGCTACGGCACTCAAGTAAAATGAGGTCATGACGAATTTGGAAATTCGTGGATTCTTCTCTTTGGGATATCTATATTAGTTCAATAAATATTTCTGGCACAAACTAGACCAAATATCACTCTGTTGTGGTTGTTTTTTCCCAAAGTTTTGCTTCTTGCTTTTTCTTCTCCTGCTGCTGGAAGTTTTTTTTTTTTTTAGCATTTGTTCCACATCATCACTTCCTTTGATTAATGGCTAACGTTTCACGAAATGGTAGTTTTGCCGGTTATAATGGGTTGGCTAGAAACAGTTCGCAGCTGCTGAGGATTTCCAGAGAAGTAGAGTTAGAAAGACATCAATCGATGGCTTCGGTAATGTCCCGGGACACTGTTATGGGGCTGCAAAGATTATTGGATCGGTTGGAGCTTGATGATGATTTACCTTGGGAAAATAGTGTCAACCCATTGCAGCAGCTTCAACAATCAGGCTTACTGACTCCTTTCGAAGATACTGATGTTTCTTCTGAACAAAATACATCTTCCGTTAATAATTTTATCAACGCTGGGGGAAATAACAAATCATCCAGACGTTCTAGAGGGTTTGGAAGCTTGAGAAATTCACTCCGCTTGAAAAAGAATTCCATTCCAGAAGATGATACCTCCGCCATCAAGACAGCTGAGGCTTTAGGTTCAACTGTTTCTCAAGTTCAAAGAACCACCCCTGTCGTAGTTGGTCATACAAATATTGATGAACAAGCGTATGGAAGAGCAACGTTAGAAATCAATGACGAAGATGAAGGAGGAGAAAATCAAGACCAGAGTAATGGTCAAGCAGAAAAGGCTTCTCTAAGTGTCTGCGGTGGTCCAACAGGGCAGCAAAAGGCTAGGCCAGTGTCTGCGGTACCTGTTCCAAGAGAAGATCCGAATGAGCTTCGTGTGAAGAAGGCTATCCAGTTAAGAAAGGATGGTAATCCAAGAGAAGCGTCCTATCAACTCAGTATTGCAGCACACCACGGCAGCAGGAATGCCATGTTGCTATATGGGCTCTCTTTACGTTATGGGTATGGGTTAAGAGTCGATCCGAAGCAATCATTTTTATGGATATCTAGAGCAGCCTCGTACGATTTGATCTTGGACGCCAATCTGAACTTCTCGGTAGATCCTTTTAATCTCAAAGAAGATTCCATTCCTAAGGTTCCGCCTGAACCAGAAGCCAAAGCTTACTTTGAGCTTGCTATATCTTACCTTAATGGTTTTGGTGTCGACAAAAATGAAAATCGGGCGTTACAATTTTTTGAAAAAAGTGCTAGTTTAGGAAATGTTGAGGGTATGTCTCAAGCAGGTCTATTATGGCAAAAAAAGGGGCCTCACGGAAGAAAAAAGGATCTACATAGAAGTGCTGCCTGGTTAAGAGAGGCAGAAAAGAGAGGCTCCGAAAATGTTGGTAATAGTTGGATCCATAAAGAGAAATACTTGCAAAGAAAGGAATAAGCTGCCTTACATGTTTTTTCCCCCTTCTTCTTTTTGCTCTTCTTAGTCCCCATTCTATTCTTATAGCTATATGCTACATGTATTTGCTGATTACATTAGATATTGATTATCAATTCCATTCGCATAAGACACCTTAGGTTGTTTTACGAAACTTGCTATCCTTTTTTGTTCTTTTTCATTTTTTTTTTTTTATTTAGTTATTTTCAGTTCTTTATCTCTACTAATATATATACCATAAAATCAACCATTGACATATATTCATAATGGAGCCGAAGTTATCGGTTTTCTTCTTTGTAGATAACACTTTTTCACTAATTGCATCACAAAAAATAAATTATCAAAATCATTATCGTTGACTTTTTCTCCGTTGAAAAGTCTTGAGCTCACCGATAAAATCACATCCCTCGACTCAGACGCATTAACAGAAAGAAGCAAAACTAGTAGTTGAGTGCATAATATTCTTAATTTATAATTTGAAGAGTCTCCTATCAAGCATATTGGTTCGATATTGGCGGTTTGATCTAGTAAGTCTTTGGTTAGCCCATGTCTTTCATCATAAGCAGCATCTTCTTCTTCATAATCTTCCACACAAGATAGTTCATTTCTTGGGGCCCCAAATTCATTTTCTGTAGTTTGAAGGTTCCCTAGGATAGTGGTGTTTGGAATAGGAATTTTATAAGTTGAATCTTTTTGACCATTGTAAGTGACAGAAATCACTAGTTTATCGACAAATTCCATGATCTGTACCCCTACTTCATCCTGAGAGCCAGGAACATATTCAGACACTGATTTGTAAAAGTTTGAGAAGTCATTAGGATCTTCCATTGTTGATAATTGTGTTTTGTGCCAATTTTATGTGAATGTTGATTATAAAAGATGTAAAAGAGTTTTTCTGTGAGTGTATTCTGTCGGTGTATACCATTACGGTGGTATTTTACTCATTTCTCTGATTAATCCGAAGTATGGTGCCGATACTGGATTGTTCTGACATTGTTACATTCCTGGTTCCAGGCTACATTTGAGTAGTAATTGCAACCGTAACTTAGCAAGTCAGGAACAAGGAGCAATAATCTGGATAATGATGTAAGGAGCTTCTTCTAGTCAGGAAGGAAGAATTATGTATTAAAGGATGTTTACATCCTTAAAAATATCTCACACTAGTAAACTAGATAGATGAGTAAGGAGAATTAATTAACATTGACTTGACAGACCCGAAAGAATATTATTATTGTAATGAGTTCAACTAATGATTCCAATGATCCTGTCAGTGTTAATGCACTGAACACTTCAACTACGCAGGCTGATATGGCTTCTACTGCTAATCAACAAGCGGGTGACTCTAGCTCTGCTAGATACTCCCAACATATTCTTTATGAATATACCCGTACGGTTGGTATGTCTCAGAAACCAACAATATCGAGATATAAGAAAATTATAAGTTCAGTGTTTTTAGCTATTTGCTGCTAATTTTATTTCAATGTTCTGGTATGAAAGCAGAAAAACTATTAAATAATAGATTCGGGTATTAAATTAGATGTGATTATAGGAAAAAGCAAACTACCTCGAATTCAACGAATCAATGCAAACTACAAATCAACAAAAATAGTATAACAAAAGGAAGAAATTGAATTAAAATTAAATGGTACATATACTTTCCAGAAGTAATAAAGAAAAGAAGGTAATAATAGGAAGGGAAGAAAAAAAGATTAAAATTTTATACTGTGAATATAATATAGGTTGAATAATGGCATGAAGGGTTTCCCCAAATTAGAGAAAGCAACAAGTGGTTGAAGAAATGGTAAAATAAAAAAGCATTTGTTTTGTTTTTTTTGTGTTTTTTTAATCCATGGGTGTTATCAAAACAACGACCAATTATTGTTTGATATCCATCTTCGTAAGAGCCATCATGTAAGTTTCAAATATGTCGAAACTCTTTCTCTTGCGATTGAAGGTGATAAATTCTTTGTTGAATTTCTCATCATCAAAAATCAATTCGATGTCTTCATCGGTAAAGAAATTGTATTCAGTCAACATGGTACTTCTCTTCATATCTTTCTTGAATTTGGCCTTCAAACATTCCCTATCGTTAAGAGTTTCAAAATCAAGACTAGAGTGAATTTCAGAGTACTCATCACCAAAATCAGAAGTAATCGTATTAGGACTAGAATCAGCATTGGAGAAAGGAGAGCCCATATCATTTTCGGACTCAGAAGATTCATCAGAAGATTCATTTTCATGTTGAACAATAATTCCCAAAGCACTATTCTTTTGGATGGTAGATCTGGAAGCATTTGAAGCTCTTGAGAATCCGTCAGCACCATCAACTTTAAGGAAATCCTTGTTTTCTATTGTACCAGCAATAGATTCCACTGTCAAAAGGTCAATTAATGCATCATAGGAATTGATATCAGCGTATTCATCATTGTGATGATATGGCGATGGAGGAACTGGAGGAGCTTGTTCTTCAACCTTGAATGCCTTCTTTCCCTTATTTCTCTTGAAGAATGAGAGTTTGGATCTAGAAGCTTTTTGTCCGGCTGAAGCAGATTCAATTCTCTTAGGGGCAGCTGTGATGGTAGAAGAAACAGTTGATTTGGTAGCCTTTGGAATGATGACTGGGGCTTCAGCAAGCTTCTTTGTTGAATCTCCAGTTGAAACTATTTTGTCAGTTGCCTTAATAACCCCTGGTGGAGACAAATTTTTACCCAGTGGCTTGGAATGGTCAACAGCCTTCTTGGTTTCCTTGATGGCTTCAAAAGCATGGATTTCGGATTTTCTTCTAGTAAGCTGAATTTCCCTTGATTTTCTAGCACCATCTATAGATTTCATGGTTGTCTGCAACAATTCAGCTTCAACCCCTCTGATAGTGACCGACTTTCTGCCTTCCATAATAGAGGTGACTTCAATAATTGGTTCCAATTTGCTCAATTCCTTGTTTACATCAGCAGGCTTTTCATCTTCAACCTTGCAAACGGCCATATCTCTATACATGTCATCAGCAGAGATAGAATTGGACAACTTGGATTTGAATTTCTGGTTAGCATTTTTCTTGCTAACAAAGTTTTCTCTTCTTGGAGAGCCTGAACTGGTAGCACCAACAATAGAACCATTAGAGGAAGGTAATGATGTTGCAACAGTAGAAACAGGGGTAGGCAATGTAGTTGCAGCAGAGTTAATAGTGTTTGGAGTCGAAACCGCAGAATTATTTGAGTAGGTGTTGATAGACAAACAAATGTCTGTGTTAATAGCAGGAAGAGTTAATGGATTGGAAGCTTTAAGCATTGGACTACTGCGACGACTACTGGTCATGTCAAGGTTCTTCAATGGGTCAAACCCATTCAAGGAACCTTTGAGGAAAGAAATGTTGCTAGATAAATCGCTAGCACCTTGAGTTGGTTTCTGTTCCTGTGAAAGACATAATTGACTATACCTGATAGCCATTTTATGGTTCATCATACTTCTGTATGAGTACAGACTTTCTGCTCTGCTATTGTTCATCATTTGAACTGGCATATTGTTTCCATACATGGTTCTATATTTATGAGCGGCTCTCATCCACCGAGCTTGGTTCTCAGCGAAGTTATTTCTCATTCCCAAGTTTTGTCTTCTAGTAGATGGATAAAAAGTTTGGCGTTGAGAATCAACACTACCGCCAGTAGTGTTGGACCTAATTTCCTCTGGGCCCTCTTTAATGGTGGAAATGTTGTTGTTATTAGAGGAGATAGTATTATTTGATTCGATTAAGGATTCTCTAGCTGGTCCAATTTTGACTGTGCCACACTTGCTATCATCAATGCATAAACTGGCAGTTCTTGATTTGATATCAACATCATTATCTTTGACAACAGAATTAGTAATCTCAGAATCCTCGGCAATTTGGGTATTGTTTTCCATGTATTTTTGAGCATTCATGTCTAAAGTTTCCTTTGGAGCTTTGTAGTGCTTGTTATAAGGGTGCTTTAATGAAATGTTCAACCCACCAGTGGTCACAGATCCAGAATTATTTGACTTGATCAACTCCAAGTTGCTCTGTTCCATTTCTTGGAACAGACTGTTCTTCATTAGGAATTCTTGATGCTTCTGCTCTAAAAATTTGTTTCTTAAAAATTCTTTCGATAAGGTATGAGCATATTGTAACAAAGCGGTATTGGTTTTGGCCTTTGGGAACTTCTCAATCAAATTCTCAATTCTTTCTTCAACTTCTTTTTCCACTTCGTTGTTCAACACTCTCGGATCATTTCCTGACTTGAAGTATTCTCTCTTCTTAAAATTTAACTTTTTAGATGATGGAATAACTTCAGGGTCCAAGAGTAAATCAATATTCATATCAAGATCTTTAAGGGTTTTGTAATCAGGCTGCTGGTATTGGGCCAATATTCTCTTACTATCGGCAGAAAGTCTTTTATCAAGCTCTTTGAAAACTTTGTTGATTGTATCAGTTTTTTCAAATGAATCATATTCTTGTAATTTTGAATTGTGGTTGGATTGATTTGTTGCTAATTTCTTGGAAAGTTTGATTTTTTCATCGACATCTTCACCCAAAATATCAGAAAATATCTCTTCTTGCTCCGATTTGAACTTATTGTTTTTTGCAGCAATGTAGTACCCGTTACTCTTAGAGACCACTCTTGCCTTTGGTTTAGGAAGAGAAGACATTGTAGTTTTGTTGGACTGGTTTGATTTGTGTGCAAAAAAAAGCTATTATTGATAGATTTGTCCATTTTTGCAAGGAAATTAGGGAATCAAAACAGATTTATACTTGTCCATATATTGTAGGGCACCACCTACAATATAATCCATTAGGCATTCGATTCTAAACATAGAGATCCATATTGCCAGTAAATCCACAATTTGTGTTCATCAAACACCGCAACGCATGAGATGCCTCATGTTTCCCATTATGACTAAAAGGCATAATGTTGTCAGATGGGGGAAATGTACTAGGCTGTGGAATGCCAATACTATGATGTGGTATGCAAATACCAAATTTAGTAATTTAAGCCAAATATAAACGAAATTAAACTTTCGTCTCGCAAATTAAACTGAGAAATGAACCTGTACATTGCCCAAGCAGACGTGAGAAGAATTAGAAGGTTGCATTTGTTGATCACAAAAAGTAAAGAATGTGTTGTTTTTGTGCTTTTTTTTTTCCGAATGTTAAGGGAATGAGTTATGTAGTTGCAATCGCTAAACACCTTTTGGAGGAAATCGGAAATATCATCACCATGAACTATATTGACGGGGCACCAAAAAACATTGTAACTTCTTGATATACAAGATAGAAACAAACAGTATTTCTCTTTGAGTAGATGGTTGCTTTCAAAGGATGTGAAAATCAAGGATTCATTGCCAATGCCATAAAATATCACAAATACCAAAGTCACTGCTCCTAAGTTGTGGGTTCTTGGTGCAACTATAAGAAAAAAGGGGTCTTTCCCAACTAAGCCATGAACGCTCCTAGCGCCTTATATTCATGAAGATTTTATTTCTTTTTCCTCTGTTTTTCATAGTTACATAGCCATATCCATTCATCGGATTGATTAATACATGGCAAACGTGCCAGATGATCAAGATATCGGTTTATCATTAAGGAAAACAAAAACATAAAAAATCACGTGTGTTTTACTGTCTGGGAGCATGAACAACCCCAATGATAATTGCTTAATATTCACATATTCTATTACATGAATACAGTATTATCTTCAAGAACTGATCAGCCATTTTCAATATAAATTGTCATTACAAACCGATTGTAGGGAGTCGCTTCCCCCGGTAGGCACGTGTGCTGTACCCCGTAATGTCAACTCCCACTCTGCAGATCGCCTTTGTTGCCCGGTTCTTGGTGGTGCACCTGTCAGATGATGTGGTTAAACAAGTAATACTGTGTTTATTTAGTTGAACTTCGCTCCTTGTCGTTGACAAGTTTTTCACTCTCTCAAATCATATATAGCATATACATATATCACAATGCCTGACAAAAAGTCATCCAGTGCTGCAAATACAAAAGCCATAATTCTTGTATGTTTGTTATACTTCTACACCCTTGCTATGTTCGAATAATATGCTTTAGTTCTTATCTTTACTAACAATTGGTAGGTTGGTGGTGACCTCAGAGGAACACGTTTCAGACCTCTCAGTTTGAACACTCCCAAAGTCCTTTTCCCCATCGCAGGCAAGCCTTTGCTTTCCCATATCATTGAACCTATTAGTAAGATCCAGTCTATCAAAGACGTGTTGATTATCGGATTTTACGAAAATTCGGTCTTCAAAAACTTTTTGTGTGAGTGCAGGGAGCAATTTCCAAACTTGAACATTAAATATTTGAGAGAGTATAAAGCATTGGGTACTGCCGGTGGTTTATTTCATTTCAGAGATGAAATTAAGAGAAATAACCCTGAAAAGATTTTCGTTATTCATGGAGACATCATTTGTTCATTCCCTTTTAAGGAGATTTTGGAGTTCTTTACTAAGCAACAAGATTACTATGATGATAGTGAAGCTAAAGCTGTTGTGTTTGGTATCGATGTTCCAAAGTATTTGGCCTCTCACCCACATACTTTTGGTGCGATTGTTGCTGACAAAAATAACAAAGTTATCCACTATGTTGAAAAACCGGAGTCAAAATTATCTAATATCATTAACGGGGGAATCTACTTGTTTAATTCAAAGTATATCATCAACAAAATTGCCGAAGTAAAGCATTCCAAAGATGAGCTTGTTGATGATGTCACTAATGTTGACCCGATAGATAGTGATGTTGTGAGCTTGGAAAATGATATTTTGGCCAAATTACCAGATGATGGTGGCTTCTATGTCTTCAAGTCTGGTTCTTATTGGAGACAAATTAAGAGAGCCGCCAGTGCTTTGCCAGCCAATGACTTGGTGTTAGCGAATACCAAGACAGATAACAGTTCCCAAAAATGTGAGATCATTGAGCCTGTTTTCATCCACCCAACTGCTAAAATTGCTGCATCGGCCAAGATTGGTCCAAATGTTTCAATTGGTCCATATTGTGTCATTGATGAAGGTGTTAGAGTTAAGAACTCGATTTTATTAGAAAATGTTGAAATCAATGAAGATTCATTGGTGTTATACTCTATCATTTCCTCCGATACCAAAATTGGTAAATGGGTAAGAATTGAAGGCACAGAAATCAAGGCTAACGATCCAGTTACGTACTTTGAAGTCCATGAAATTAAATTTTCCAAGGCTACGATTTTATCCTCCAACACATTTATTAACGACAACGTTTACGTTAAGAATTGTGTTGTCTTACCAAACAAGGAAATCAAAGTTGACACTAAATTGGAAATTATTATGTGATCTTTCCTATTAGCTCAAAAAGATTGTTTAGCTCAAAAAAAAAACAAAAAAATAAGATATTTTGGGTAGTATTACTACTATCATTTTTTTTTTCTCTTTTTTAATATACGATTAATAAACGATGATTTTTATCATCATTTAGTTAAAGCTAAGTCAGATGGTATCGTGAGACTCGGACGTACGAGGTTAGAAATGATGAGTATCCTTGAAAAGGTTGCAAGTATATAGGCAAGAATCTTTTTATATTATTTCTAAACCTTACATACCAATTAAAAAGAATACACACTAAAATGCTTTGACGAATGAATAAAATGGCAATGTTTAGAAGGCCTTCTTATTAGCCTTCTCAAACATCTAACCGCACCTCACGTAATGAGGCTGATGGTTTTTAGCACTAAAGTGACCAGCAATGCCTTTTGGGATGTCACAAATTGTGATTAAAGCATTTTTTTATTATTACACTTCTATAATTATTATTATTATTATTATTATTATTATTATTATTATTATTATCCGCAAGGCTCGTCCTTCAGTGTTTTGATAACTTCAATCCTTTAACGATTAGCAAAGATCGACTTTCCCCAACTTTAGGTGACGTTGCCCCTTTTTTTTGTGAGCCATCATTTTAAGTAAAACAGCGGTTAAATGGATAAATTCAAAAGATTAGAGCCAGGAAAGAAGCTCAGAGTGGGCTCACATGAATGTTCCATTATCAGTTACTTATCCGAAGGTGGGTTTGCTCATATTTATAAAGTCCAAATCTCTCCTCCCGAAAACAATTCCGATGTAGCATGTTTGAAAAGAGTGCTAGTGAAGGACAAGACTGGCTTGAGTCAGCTAAGAACCGAGGTAAAGGTGATGCAAAAATTGGTAGGATGTCCCAATATTGTACAATACTATGATTCTCATGCCTCAAGACTATCAACTGTTGATTCCAACGAAAAATTAGGGTACGAAGTTTTGGTATTGATGGAACTTTGTCCTAACAAATCATTACTCGATTTTATGAACACTAGGCTCAAGACAAAATTAAAGGAGATTGAAATATTAAAGATCATGTATGATATTTCCATAGCGGTATCACAACTTCACTATTTGCCAAAACCTTTGATTCATAGAGATATTAAGATTGAAAATGTGTTGATTGATGCTCATCGAAATTTTAAATTATGTGATTTTGGATCAACATGTCATATTATACCTCCAGCAAAAACCAAGGAACAATTCGATAATCTATATCAAGATATTCTTCATCAAACAACTCCACAATACAGATGTCCTGAAATGATTGATTTGAATCGTCGCTTGCCAATTGATGAAAAATCAGATATTTGGGCCTTGGGTGTCTTCTTATACAAGTTATGCTTTTATATAACTCCTTTCGAAACGCAAGGCCAAATGGCTATTCTCAATGGTACCTTTCTGTTTCCGCCAGTTCCGAGGTATTCTGACAGTTTAAAGCACTTGATAATTGTCATGTTGCAAGCTAACCCAGACTATAGACCTAATATATATCAAGTGGTGGAGATTGTTTGTGGAATGAGTAATTTGACTGTTCCCATCTTAGATAAATATGAAACAGGGCCTCATCAATATTTCCAAATGCTTAATAATTCCCGGAATAATAATCCTCAGAATGCATACTACCATCCTCCAGTGCAACAACCTCAGCATCCATACCAACATCATGCCCCACAACAACAAACTCTGCCACCACCAGAGAAGTTTCCATATCAACAACTGTCTTCAAATATTTCAGGTATGGTACCGCAACAGCTTCCATCTGCTGGGTCAATACCAAGTCTGTTCCCTCAAATGGATCAAAGTTACTATCCTGCTCAGCAGAATCAACCGCCAGCTGTTCATTCTCAATATAATCAAGGTCCCCCACCAGGGTATAACGTGTATCCACGCAGTAATAATAGTGATCCAGACAAAGACCAAAATAACATAAAATCTTTGACTGAAACTTTATTACAAACCACCAACGAAATGATTGAAGATAACGACATTTTGAAGTCAACTAAACCAGCACAAAAACAAGCTGATAAAAATAACCAAAGTAGGAGTGAAAATTCTGACTTGATAGATAATGCTGAGGTTAGATATCCATCAGTTGATGAATTCAACAATTCTTTCTTTGAGATGGCCGATCCAGGAAAAGCCCTGAGCTTTCAAGGCTCATATCCGGCATATAATTTTGGCAGTACAGTATTCAATGAGGATTCTGAGCTTTTAAAAAAGCCAAATAGTGGATACAACAATAATTCTTCATCAACTACCAATTTCTTGGTACCAAACAAGAGCAACATTTCACAGAGTGGCAACAATATTTTATACAACTCCTCATCATCTATCAATTTAACTCAGACCAACGATAGTAATGATTTCTACGTCTTTGAACATGATAGTTCAAAATCGAAATCACCATCACGGCAACCATCTATGAAGAGCAGGGTTAGTGGTAAAGCCTCAAGGCCTACATCTTATATTGAACTCACTCAGAACCATTTGTATCAGAATGTCCCGCCAAACACAGATAACACTGAATATGAATTTTCATTTGCTGATAACAGTAGATTTGAACTTGATGATGGACAGTCTCAGAAATCACAATACAATACTACATTGAATGAAGGTGATGATATGAACACAGGGGTTTCCATGGTGGACCATTCCTTAATGGTTGACGAAAACAATTTACTTGATTTTGATGATAATAATGAAGATTTTTTCAAGAAAGTTCCGCAGCCTAATCAGATATCACAAATATTACAATCTAATGTCGATGGGGCTGGTAACACTCAAAATCTCTCTGAAATGAGACCAAAGACTCCTTCCAATAATCCATTTCCAATGACTGACAATTACCTGGCCTACAAAGGCTCTCCTGCAACCACCCAAAAGTACCATTCCGGCAGTGACAAGAATCCCTGGGCGAATTCTAATGCCATCAACAAACCTAATAGCAGTCTATTCCCATTAACTTCGGATAATGTTAAGTGCTCAAACATTGAAATCGAAAGAGAAAAACTGACGTCCAAGATACCAGAAAAGCATATTAATGAATTGTTCCTACATACTAAAAGCATGGTCAATGATGTGATTGATCATGACGACTTAGTATCTCCAAACTCTACTCTAAAATTCAAAATTGAAGGGGGGCCAAATGATCAAAAATATCGGAATGATTTGAAAATTAAAAGGAAATCTGAGAACAATATGGAAACATTGGATACTAGGTTGCACAAACTACTGATTAATACTGATTTCGATAGACCGTATATGTTACCATATCCTAAAGACCAAGAGCCATTACTTGATATTGAATCACCAAATGGAGATTCTAAATCTTCCAGCAGGAACCCTCAATACACACTGTTGATGACTGATCATCAGCAATCCGACAATCAATCTTCTAAATTGACTCAGATGCTTGCGCCTTCAAATATCTCGAGCGATGGATATGGAAGTGTTAAATCTGCTCATAAGATTAGAGAGTTGGTTAATGCCACAGAGGAGATTGAGGTTGATTTATCGTCTAATTCATCTATAGGTCAGGACGAGGTTGAAGTGGAAGAAGAGGATCCATTAAAATTCTTGTCAAATATTCAATCAGTCAAAAGTAAAATGGGTTCTACTTCCGCATCACACAAACCTCAGGCTGATAGTCCTGTGGACGAGTTTGGTAATAATGATAATATTCCCACTTTGCCAAGAATGAAGTCATACACTAGTGATCTGGGTAAAAGCTCACCTGTCGGCGTCAGTCCAGTAGATGGTCTATTTGAAAAAAAAGGGCCCAAAAAGTCTAGATTTTCTAACACTTTTTCTAAACCAAGATTCAAAATGCGATCCAATAATGGCAATTTCAGTGATGTGATTTCCCAGTCTCCTCCCAATTCTCTGGAATCTGATAAGAAAGGTTCTATTGGGGCCACGTCTACAACTCTGGTACATGGGATGAATAGTGGTGCGATAAACGCAAATGACTTTACATCACCAATAAGCCTTGATATGCTGACCAAGAAAAAATTCGGAACTATTTTCAGTGACTCAGAGGATGATAACAGCATTATTTCAGACATCAAAGATGACGATATAAAGACTAACGAAGTTGAATTGGAAAAGTCTAGGAAAAACAGCTCCAGTAGTGAAAATAAATATTCCAGGAAGAATAGTTCCAGTAGTGAAAATAAAGGTTCCAGTTTGGAAAATAAAAAGATATCAAGAAGAGAAAAGGTTCGATCGTTCTTAGGGGGGAGCAACCATCATTATATGCACTACGGTAATGCCAATGGTAGTAACACTAAATAAATAGTTTATGGTTTCTTATTTATTTTATCAGAGTTTTGAATATTTCCAATGATCATATTGGTGACTTCGATTCGTTATTATTGTTGATTATTTTTTTCTTCTTGAGTGGTATTACATCCTTTTTAATGATTGATGAATTATAAATAGATATCGGACGATTAAATTTGTTAACTACACATCACTATTGACGATTAATAATATATTGGTGAACGATTAAAGCATAGGTAAGCAAATAAAATAGATGACTTATTAGATAAAAGAGAAGTGAAGAACACAGGAAAGATGGCCATCTTTTGATTAGAAAAAAAAACACAAGAAGACAAATTTCCTTTTATTAATGGTGGCAATGGAAGTAAGAAGAGCAAATAAGACTGAAATATAATAATGGTAATAATAATAATCATAATATTTTATGTTGGCAATACATGAGAATTCTTTAAAATGGGTAGAATGAGAATAGTGTTAGTATAATAGAGCCATAATTTCGTGATATGACCAATAATATGGTCGATTAATTGATTATGTTTTCCAAGTAGTTGGTGACGTTGAACCATGGAAGATCAATATAAGAAAAGTAGTTTTTGGAAATGGTTGGGAAGTGCTGTCTGACAGTTTGCAACAAGTCCTCGCCCGTGATGTAATAGTAAATTCTGCCACAGAGCGAAAAGGTAGAAGCAGGCAAGTAAACCCCAACGGCGTAGACAATAAATGATAAGAATAAAAACATGATCAGATCTGCAATTGTTAGTGTTGCCTTTAATATAAAATCGCATAACAGAAAAAAAAAATTGACACATACGTAGCACAAAAGCCTCTCCAGTAGTCATCAAATAGAAAGGTAAGTGGATATAGTAAGCCCAGTAAATTCGGTCTAACAAAGTTAGACTTTTTTCACTTTTCAGGATTTCAGGGTCAGTTTTAAATAAAGGATTGTCTTTCATATTAATAGCTATTATTGTAATGAATATCCGAATGTATATTATTGTGGTGGTATTGCCGACTTTTTTTCTCAAAAGGAAAAAAAAAAGTGTTAGATGTGGCGGTGCTCATAATTTGTGTGTGCACGCCCGCATAACCAGCGGAATTTCTAGAACTTTTGTGGAGGTTTGTATTTTTGATTTAGATATGTATATATATGTATATATATTGCTGAATAAATATCTTGGTGGGAATACAGCAAATAGATAGAACTATTCTCTATCCAACTGATTAGGTCACAATGCAACAGAAACGTACAAGTAGCGAGGAATTCGCAATCGACGATGAGAATGATGAGGAAGCATTGTTGTATGGGGTTCCGCGAAAGAAAAGAATAACGGAATATTTCAAAGATTTATCCTTAAATAATAAAGACGGAGTTTATAGTAATCACATATCGATACTACTGGCTACAAAAGCCAATGGGAATCGGCAAATAAATTCAACGGATACACCACCAATTGAGAATTGCACACCAGAAGACCGTGAGGAAACCCAAGACGCTGAGTTGATGATACCCAGTGACAACGGCGAAAATCGCAAGTACTACATATCAAAAAAATTCATTGACCCATTGATTATACTCCATGGGAAAGATGAGGCTGATCAATTACAAGCGAAAAAGAGGGAGATTTTTGAGAAGATAGCGCGAGAAAGAAAACAAAACCGGGAAACCCTGGATGGTCACAACAATCACGAGGAGGAAGAAAATGATTTTGACGATGATGGTGATGATTTAATGGTTATTGATGAAGGATTAGAAGTCACAAGACGACATCCCAGAAATTCTTTTGGGGAAAAGATAGACAACGCCGAAATATATTATGGGATCTACCTAGATAAGAACTGGTCAGTGGTCAAATATCATGACCCTCATGAAGTGGTGTGGAATCACTGGGAAAAGGGTTTGGCAAAGCCATCATCCTCTTCACAAGACCTAGAAGACTTCGAGATGATCATCGATCCGTGATGATCCGCACCGCTGCGTAGCTCACGTGGTGTCAGCAGATTATATAATCGACTGCCCGGCAGTCTTCCGAAGCAAGCAGCTGCTCACGTGGATATATAATTTGTAGGGAAAAAAAACCAAGGAAATCCCCACGGTTAATTTAGCGATACCAAATCACCAGAACCGGTAGATAAAAGTCTTACGTTGTCTTTACTATCGTGTCCTATTATATTGTGTTTATTACTACCGCTAATAACCATTGGTGTTCTTTTTCGTTTGTCTTCGTGTGATAGATTACTCATTCGTGCGTACAGTCCCTCAAAAGCAAAGTCTGTCACATTTTCTTTGATTTTGTTTATCTGTCTTTGCCCCCCTTAATGAAAAGACTTTCTTCTCAATATTCACCCATCTGTGGCATATAAAACATTTTATGGAGTCGTTTGCTAATCACAGACTCTCTGTTTTCTCTTTTTGTGACACTACAAACTGATAGACTAAAGTCCAGCAACAAAGTTAGTATCTACTGATTTGACACTTTGCTGGCGGCCACCATACCAAAATACATTGATAACCAAGTGAGTTATCACAAATCAACCACTTGAAATAATAGTTCCAATTCGTGAATAAATACAAATCATAAAACAAACCAGTCTCAATGACAACGACAGTCCCAAAAATATACGCATTCAAGGAATTCGACGACGTCGCTGGTGCTGTGGCAGACCATATCATTGCTGCGCAGAACTCGGTATTGTTCCCAAACTCTGCAATCGCTTTTTCCAAAAGGGAAAGTTGGACTACCAATACATTTGAAAACCTACCTCCGACAGTCATTCTTGATAGCGAAGAAATTCAATCAACTGGTGCTATCCACCAAACCATAAAAGATGATGAATTAACGCCGACTAATGGCTCCACCATAACTCTGTCAGCCGCCACGCCAACACCTGTATCCGGCAAAAAAACCAAAAAGAAAAAAAAAGATAAGAAGGAACAAGAAAGACGATTCAAGATTGCTATATCTGGTGGTTCCTTGATTGCGGTGTTGAATCAAGGTCTATTGAAGAGAACCGATATTGTTTGGAATAAGTGGGATATTTTCTTTGCTGATGAAAGATTGGTTCCATTTGACGATGAAGAATCAAATTATGGATTGGCTAAGCGCAAAATTTTTGACTTGATTGCAGACTCGCCATCGGGGCAGAATCATGGGTTACCAACGGTTTTCCCAATTAATGAAGCACTAATCACAGACCCTGAGGAGTGTGCCGATGATTATGAAAAGCTTTTAATTAAAAAGTTTGCATCCAAGGACTCCGTGAAGATACCAATGTTCGATTTGTTCTTGTTAGGATGTGCTCCAGACGGACATATAGCTTCTCTCTTTCCAGAAAAAGAACAGTTAAGAGAAAACCTTGCTTGGGTCATGGCAGTGAATAATGCCCCTAAAGGACCATCAGATAGAATTACTTTGAGTGTACCGGTTATTTGTCACTCTGTTAGAGTCACATTTGTGGTAGAAGGTAGTACAAAGGCTCCAATTCTCAAAACAGTATTTGAAAGACCAGATAAAGCTTTACCTAGTAGTATTGTCAATGAAGGTGCTGCAGGAAGAGTATGCTGGTTTGTAGATGATGATGCTTTGGATGATGTTATGGTCACTAAGAAGAAATACAAGTACGAAGTCGATACCTACAAGAATAAGTGAGCGTATATATACGCATGCATTTGTGGTTCTGTGGGCTATATAGTTAGTTGCGCCTCTCTCATTCTTTATTGATCTAAAAGGTTTTTCTCTTTATTGTTGTTCTTTTGGTTGTTATTTTGTTAATTCATTGGTTGCCTGTTTCACTCCTAATACAATTTATTATCACTTTTTATTTTACATGGTTATAATCTATTTCATTGATGTTATTATTATTGTTTATTATCAGTATTTACTGTAGCGGACTCTAGGGTTGTATCCAAAATGAGATTTGGCACGTGGAATTTTGAAAGACCCCAGCCCTGCAGTGCAGAAAAATGAAAGAAATCAGAGAAAAAATTGTTGTACGATGAGCAAACAACCTTATTTTTAGCCAAATAATCCTTAAAAAAAGATGCCATCTCAACTTCCTTCTTTGTCCGATGATGTTTTACAACACATTGGTAACACTCCTCTTGTTAAATTGAACAAAATTCCTCAATCTTTGGGTATCAAACCAAGAATCTTAGTTAAATGTGAATATTTTAACGCTGGTGGTTCTGTCAAGGACAGAATTGCTAAAAGAATGGTTGAAGAAGCCGAAAAAGACGGCAAAATCAAGCCAGGTTTCACTTTGATCGAGCCAACTTCTGGTAACACCGGTATTGGTTTGGCTCTTTTGGGTGCCGTTAAAGGTTACAGAACCATTATCACTTTACCAGAGAAGATGTCCAACGAAAAAGTGGCGGTGTTGAAAGCTCTTGGTGCCGAAATTGTTAGAACCCCTACTGAAGCTGCCTGGGACTCTCCAGAATCTCATATTGGTGTAGCAAAGAAATTAAACAAGGAGATCAAGGACTCTATCATTTTGGATCAATACGGAAACCCAAACAATCCTTTAGCTCATTACTACACTACTGGTTACGAAATTTACCAACAAACTGAAGGTAAAATTACTGCTTTGGTTGCCGGTGCCGGTACTGGTGGTACTGTGAGTGGTATTGCTAAATATTTGAAGGAACAAGATAAAAACATTACTGTGGTTGGTGCTGATCCTTTAGGTTCTATTTTGGCCGTTCCGGAATCTTTGAACAAAACTGACGTGACTGTTTACCAAGTTGAAGGTATCGGTTATGATTTCATCCCAGATGCTTTGAGCAGAGAATTAATCGACAAATGGTACAAGACTGAAGACAAAGAATCCTTCTACTATGCCAGAAGATTGATTAAGGAAGAAGGTTTATTAGTTGGTGGCTCATCTGGTTCTGCTTTGGCTGCTGCTGTTAGATATGCTAAAGACCATCCGGATTTGACTGAGAATGATACCATTGTCGTTGTATTGCCAGATTCTATTAGATCTTACTTGACCAAGTTTGCTGATGACGACTGGATGAGATTGAATGGCTTCTTGGATGAAAAAGATGAAAAAGATGAATTTGACAATAAGACCATCAAGGAACTTTCATTGAAGCCAGTTGTTTCCGTTTCTTTGAATGAAAAAGTTTCCAAAGTCATCAAGATTTTGCAAACCAATGGGTTTGATCAATTGCCAGTTTTGGATGCTTCTAACAAGAAACTTTTGGGTTTGATCACTTTGAGTAGTTTGTTGAAAAATCTTTCTAAGAGGACCGTTACTTTGAATGATTCCATTTCTTCCATCTTCCTTGATTTCAGAAGCTTGAAAGACTTTGACAAATCTTATGACATCAATAAGGAATCTAAATTCTCAAAGAGAAAGTTCCAAGCCATCACTCTTGATACTAAATTGTCAAGTTTGAATAAGTTCTTTGAAACTAACTCCGCTGCTATTGTTACTGATGACAAATTAGTTCCAATTCATGTTGTTACTAAGGTTGATTTGTTGTCTTACTTGAGTGGCCTTTGTAGTCTTTGATCTACGAAACTTTTTGTGTCTCTACTCTATTTTATATTTGCTAATAGATGAATGTTATTTGAATCTCTCTGTAAATTATTGATCCAGTATTTTTTGAGACGGCTGCGTGAGATTTACGAGCGCAAACTTCAGACCTAATTTTTTTTGAGTATTCGCCAAATCACAATTTAATGCTTATTAATACAATGTAATTCAGTAACTTTGTATTTCTATTTGCACCACCTGTTAATAGATTGTTCCAATTACTAAATAATAATATAATGTAAAATGTGGGAATTCTTTTCCATGATCTCTTGAAGTTCTCAGAGTAGATAAGAAACTAAAGATACTCTAAGGTTATACGGTTGAAAAGAATACGAAGATGAGAATAGAGATCAGAGTGAAGAGGATAACGATAGATAACAAATAAGTGGTGAATAAAAAGATAACAGTGACAAGGGTCGAAACTTTACGATCATAACCGCATCGTATAAAAAAAACGGATAACAAAAAGATAGCGAAGAAAAATACTAAAAAATTACGATGCTGGCAGGGTTCGAACCTACGCGGGAAATCCCAGCGCCTCACATGAAGTCAGATGACTTCCGATCTGTGGGCGACACCTTAACCACTCGGTCACAGCATCTTGTGTGTTAGTACGCCATTTTACCACCAGCAGATTAAATAAACATTTATTTTTACCCGGCCGTCAATAAATTCTAATCAATTCATACCTGTATTTCAACTAATATTGGAAATATGTGACTTTAACTTAGTTTAATTGAATTTCTTTTCTTTTTTTAAATATATTTTTATAGACTGCTGACGTTTCATTTGTTAAAATCACTAATTTCCCTTCATTTTTGGTAAACTCGTGCAATTACTTACGAGATGTTAGGTGATATCTAGTTTCAAAATATTATTGATAATGGTAACTAATCCTTCCATTCTGAAGTCTGTAATTTCTTTCAAAGATGTATAGTGAATAGCAAAAAAGGATTTTGATCCCCTTACACAAAAAGATCCAAAAATAATAAAGTACGCAATATGTAATTGAACAATACGTGCAATGGTGGTATGGATTAGCTATCAACATCCATTGTCAGCTATATGATATCTTTTCAGATCACTTCTAAATTATTACCTTAAGACGCGTTTATTTCGGGTTCAATTTCCTGTAAATATTGCCTTTAAGTCTTTAGAAACACCTGCTGCCACTAGGTATATGTTTTTTTAAAAAAGCGACAACTCAATACTCTATCAAGCCGCCGCAAGTACTGTAATCATTGAACCTTTGATCTTTATGAATTCGATCGGCAATATTTGCTTATTCATTTTATGCAGTGATCGATTGTTTGATTTGAAGTTGTGGAGGAATGAAACGGAAATCACAAAAACTTTGATATATTAATATAAATTCGCGGATATCAAGAACCACCTCCCCCCCCTCAGTCTTCAAGTTTCACCTAAAATAATCTCAGTTCTTTTGAAAATACAAATAGTATTCTTAACTTCACTTGATTGAACATATGTTTTAATAATCCACGGGAAATGGAAATTGATCTCCCATTAAATTTACCCAATTTACTATATTTTGATTTGTTGCTAACTCGTTTTCAAGCAAATGTAAATTTTATATGGTTTAATTTGCTTATTATATCTCCTCTTATAAGATACCTAAAACTCCGTACGAACTAGTTCGATTTACTTTTACTTTTGTAGCCATTTATAGTTAAAAATCTGCACGACTTAAGATAAGATTTGCACATTTTATTAATTTTACTGGCAGGTAATAGTAAATATGACCCTATATTTGCCATTATCAGCATCAAACAAATTACAATCAATATAAATTTTAAAGAGTTCTTTTTGTGGTCTAACATCGGTAATCAAGTTGAATTTCCTTGTAATAAAAAACTGATAAAAAAGTTAAAAACAAAACCGAGTTTCTTCCTAGAGAGCCAAAAAAACTCATTCATTTCTTTTTTAAACCCTCATTGAAGGTTCCTGGAATAAAAGTAAAATCTGTGTGTACAGAGTAAGAATCCTTTAACCCATCAAAAATTGACATACTATTCACAAAAATGCATGCGCTACTTAAATAGTAACTGGCTACCCATAACAAATATCTAGACATATAGACAGTTCATAGCCACTTGCTTTCCTGTTCGCTACCTCTAGAAGCCCGCGCTATAGCCTGTTCGATTTGCAATCTACCTCTCAACATTCTTTGTTTTGGTTCAACCTTAGCGCCATACCAACCGTATTTGAATCCAATTTCATGAGCGACAATTTCACCAAACCCAAGCATTAATCCGTTTATGAAAGGTAACACTAAGTTTATTGCCGAAGAAGAGATTATATCAAGAATGGAATAACTGTCTTCTTCTTCTTCAATTGATATGAGTGATTCATCGGATTCATTATTATTAGCAGCCTGATTTGCTTCGTACCCTTCGCCCGTGTTGATCATTTCAATATATTCTTGAAGTGAATTTGTCTGCAAATTAGAAGAAATAATGTCTTGGGCGTCACTCATTAGATCGAAAGTACGTGGTTCCAAATACCAAACCTAGCAATTCAAGAAACTTCCTTCTTTATATATCAAAGTCACCGCACAAAAAAAACAGAATCCAATGGATTGGACCTCTAAACGCACTACTATGTTGTGCAAGAATTACTACAGAAGCAATCGTTAAACTTACTTCTTGTATATTTTCCTATTTATTATCAAGAAATGACAAATTTGTTCATATGCCTGCCTTTTGTATAAAATTTCACCCATTAAGGAGATAACATGGATGAATCAATACCTGATTAGTACAACATCGAATAGACCCAGGTTGTAATATACAGAATCCAAAAACATCCAGTTCTCAATCTCAACTTGTAGATATAATAATAATTAAAATACATAAATGTCCGCTAATAATGACAATTATCTCAAAAGAAGAAGACGAAGACAAACAATAAGATAGATAACAACAGTGATATTATTTCTAGTACTACCTATACGGAAAATCACGATTCCGACTCGGAAATCCGCCACCAATAGAAACCGCGGTTACTGAGCCCCGGGGAGCATCATCAACTTTTCGATTAATCGAAGAGTCAGAAACTGAGACCACAGGAAGCTGACAGCATCGAATACTCATATTTGTCTTCTCTTTTTTCAGAATTTTTCCACTACGATTTCGACCTCACCATATTTGGAAGAAGTATTTTGTTATAAAAAATCCCTTCAGGGCCAAAATATCCGTGCGAGTTGGAAATTAGGAGATTTATTTTTGGGAAGAACTTGAAAATTTGTGCGGATTTTAGATTGGAACTAATATATTTGACTCCCGGGACTGATAAAGGAACAGCTGAAACATAAATTGAAATAGACATAGCCAAACAATTATCTTCTTTAATAATTGTCTCATAAATACATTATATAATTTCTTTTATTTTTTTTTTCTTTTCTCTATTTTTCGGTTGGGCAGGAGACATATATTTATAATTTACAATGAGTGCAATTTTATCAGATGATGAGGAATTTTCACAATCGCCTCTTATGATAAAGAATCTCTCCATGAACAATACTTCCGGCCAGAAACATGAAGAAGCTGATATAGTTGGTAAGTCACTAGTAGGGGTTGTGGATTGTGGTTCTAACGGTGTCAGATTTGCCATCACCTCGGTGGCTCCACACCATGCCAGAACTATGCCATGCGTGTTTAAAGATCGTTTGAATGTATCCCTTTTTGATGCCCAATATGAAAATGGTAACTGCAAAATTAACGAGAAGTCTCCCATTCCAAATGAAGTGATCTATGAAATCTGTAAAGCAATGAAGAGGTTTCAAATGATTTGTGATGATTTTGGTGTGGATGATAAATCTGTTAGGGTAGTGGCAACGGAAGCTACTCGTGAGGCTAGCAACTCCAAATATTTCAGAGAATGTATCAAACAGACGACAGGATGGGACGTCGAGTTATTGTCCAAAGAGGCCGAAGGGAGAATTGGAGCCTACGGGGTTGTTTCTTCATTTCATGTTATTCAAGGGTTGTTCTTAGATTTGGGAGGTGGGTCTACGCAATTGAACTGGATTTATTGTGAAGAAAATGGTGATGTTGAGTTTTCTAAAAAACCAATTTCTTTACCTTACGGTGCTGCTGCTTTGACAAGAAGATTGAAAACTGAAAACCAGCGTGACTTGTTTTTTGAAATAAAAGATGCTTACGCCAAAGCAATAAAGATGTTGGATATTCCTCAAAAGTTGATTGAAAAAGCGCATAAGGAGGGTGGGTTTCAACTATTTTGTTCGGGGGGTGGTTTACGTGGTTTAGGAAACTTGTTATTATCACAAAACCCAGAGTACCCAATTACTGCTGTGATTAATGGTTATGCTTGCGAAGATACCGAAATAACTTCATTGGCGAACTTTTTATTTTTGAAAAACAGGGTTCCTGATCCTAAAGCCAATATTTTCAGAGTTAGCGAGAGAAGAAAACAGCAGTTCCCAGCAATTGGTTTATTGGTATCTGCTGCATTTGAATCATTGCCTAAAATTAGGTCTATTCATTTCAGTCAGGGTGGGGTCAGAGAAGGCTCTTTATTCGAGAAATTGCCAAAGAAGATTAGATCCCAGGATCCTTTGATTGTTGCCACAAAACCCTATGCACCATTTTTGGTTGATAAATACTTGAACTTATTGAGATCAGCTATCCCAAGGGAACATGTTCCAAGGGAAGTGTATGAAAGAGTTGCCCCTGCATTGTGTAATTTAGCCTTTGTCCACACCATGTACCCGAAGGAACTTCAACCAACTGCTGCATTACAAGTTGCAACAACAGGTATCATTGCGGGCTCTCATGGTTTGAGTCATCGTATTAGAGCTTTGATTGGGATTGCTTTGTGTGAAAGATGGGGTGCTGAATTACCAGAAAATCAAGCAAAATTCAAAAATAATTTGATTTCTACAGTTTTGAAAGGATCAATTAGTAGCGATAGTGATAAATCTTCCGAAGATGTGTTCTGGACGATCTATATTGGAAAAATAATGTTCTTCATTTGTGGTATTCATCCAGGAGGCAATATCAATGAAGCGAATGCACCATTTGAATTTGAGGTTAAAACTAAAGAAATTAAAGATGATTCGGAAGCTTCTAATAAAGATGAAGAAAAGCAAACTACAGCGGCAAATAAAAAATATAAGTTTGAAACCATTGTGAGAATTGATTCCGATAATCTTAAAATTGGCTCAGGGGCAGGTAATAGAATTAAATCTATCACAAAAAAGATAAAGAAATTGAGCAAGTCATACAATATTAAGATGAAGTTCGATATACAATCGGTAAATCACAGTATTAACATAGAGAAAACTTTAAAGCATGGAGAAAGAGAAGAGGAAGATGACGAAGAATGAAGCGAAATGAATGTGTAACTATACAAAATAATGTACGTTATTATTATTATTATAATTATTACTGGTGATATAATGTATTTTCGAGTTTAATGCCTTCCTTTTTTTCTGCTCATGCTATCCATTTTATGTTATGTTGTGCCATCACTTATATGCTTTTTTTTCCATCATTATTCAGCAATAAATCACGATAAATTCTTTTTGTATACATTATTAATAAGATATGGACAATCAATTTCACGATCCCTCAACCCATGAAATACGTAGGTCATCAATTTTTTCTCGAAGCTTCCCATATTCAACAGAATTTATGGACCTTTTCAAAGGATTTTGCAATAGGAAGAGATGCTCTAATTTAGGCGAGGATTCCACATTCTCAAGCTTAGTAATATAGTTTTTCGACAACAGTAAAACATTCAAGTTGAGCAATCTATCCAAATTTTCAATCTTTTTTATCAGATTGAATCCAAGGTTCAAATTCTCTAAATTTACTAACTTTTCAAGATTTTGAATCTTTTCAATGTTGTTATGACTTAAATTCAATTTTTTCAACTTTCTCAAATCTTCTAATCCCTCAATCTTCGATAAACTATTGTAGCTCAAATCAACAATTTCCAATCTATGTAGGAATCCAAAATTATCAATTCTTAGAGGGTACCAATGCCTGATTGTTATGTCAGTCAAATATTCTAGGCTCCTGAAATCCAAAGATATCCCTCTAGCATTATTTAAATATAATGTATCTAGCGTAAAAATACTAATAGTACCTTTACAAACTCCAATTTCTTTGAAAGAATTACCTTTATGCGGATCTTTGATGCAAATTGAAAGCTTCCTAAGGTTGGGGAATCTCTCTGAATCCATGTTTTGCAAATTGAAAGTAGACGCACAATTAACAATTTCTAGCTCTTCTAGCAATGATGCATCCAAATCATCGCTATTGAGAGAATTCGTACAATAAAAACTTTTTAGAATTCTCAAATTCGGGAACCAGGAATTTTTTGGAATAAAAGTGTTCTCAATTTTTGAAAGAGTAGCTGTGACACCGTCTTGTGGATGATACAATGAATGATAAACATGCAATTCATAGAGATTTTCTTTATTCATCATTAGATTTGATCCATTTTTAATTCTGGTGTCTAGTTTAACAAGCGGTTGTGTAATTGGAGAAATATCTGTGTCACTAGTAATCTGACGTAAAAACGGTAATGAATTCAAGCTAGTTGCAATATTTCGGATCATTTCATCTGTAACGTTGTATCTAATATTGATATTGACTGCTCTTATATAATTCTTGAAAGGCGCAATCTTGTTGATCTGGGACGCATCAACCGCAAGATGGTCATAATATCTGAACTTTCTGATTGGGATATTTTCTAATTGGAATTCCAAAAAATCCCCTTCGAAGTATATTTTTTGATATTCATTGAACGGGTAGATCAACATTTCCTCAAATAGATAGCTATCAGCGCACTCCTTCACCAAAGCTGAATGTGAGTCATTGCGAATTTTTAACAAATCATTTATTTTAAGTAGTCGAAATTTATCCATTAGTTCTCCTCTGGAGAAATTTGAGTAACCGTTCATCTCTTTTATCACTTTTGAGTTTGTCAAACAAAGCGCTCAACTGAAATTTTCAAAATCAGATCTTCCTCTCCAAAGAATCAGTTTATTTTTCAAAATCCAACACACTATGACAATACCACAAAAGGCCAAAAAACAAAAACAAAAACAAACAGTTCAGAATATTTATAAGGTGTCAGTTTTCGTAGCATCTAGTGTTGGTGAAGAGTGGGTGTGTGTGTTTTTGACCTTTGTGGAAAATGCCGCGTGCATGTAGCATCTTCATAACATAGTTACGAGCCCCGACCAATACCGCGTTAGGCAGCCTTGGAAAATCAAAACTGAACAAAAAATTGCCACCACCGTAAATGGCGTTGATATTATTGGCATCCAATCTCTTTTGATAATAGCAATTATTTATCTTAATTGTGTTTAATTGCATATTTTTCTTCCCCTTTTTCCTATCTATTCACATCAAAAAAAATGAATAACTTATCAAGCTTGCAAAGAATGTTAGGCCCGGGTGGCTTTGGAGGCGCCCCAATGACCGATGGCCCAATAAGTGATAATAAAGAAACTATATATATTTCCAGTTTGGCATTGCTCAAAATGTTGAAGCATGGGACTGCTGGTGTGCCAATGGAAGTCATGGGCTTAATGTTGGGTGAGTTTGTTGATGAATATACTGTCCATGTTATAGATGTGTTTGCCATGCCCCAATCGGGTACTGGTGTTTCTGTGGAAGCTGTCGACTCAGTTTTCCAAACAAAGATGATGGATATGTTAAGACAAACTGGCCGTGATGAAAAGGTTGTTGGATGGTACCATTCCCATCCTGGTTTTGGATGTTGGTTATCTTCTGTCGATGTCAATACTCAACAATCATTTGAACAGCTAAATCCAAGATCCGTTGCAGTTGTTATTGATCCAATTCAATCTGTTAGAGGTAAGGTTGTTATCGATGCTTTTAGATTGATTAGTTCTGCCTCAGTGATGATGGGTCAAGAACCAAGACAAACCACTTCCAATATCGGTCATTTAAATAAACCAAGTATCCAAGCATTGATCCATGGTCTTAACAGAAACTACTATTCCTTAAATATTGATTATAAGAAAACAGATTTGGAAGTTAATATGTTGTTGAACTTGCATAAACAAAATTGGTCAAGCGGTTTAATTTTGAATGATTATGAGAAGAAGGATGAAAAGAACTTACAGGATATGGATAATATGGTGAAGATTGCGAAATTGTACTCTGAAAGAATTAAGGAAGAAAAAGAATTAACTGAAGAGCAGTTGAAGACAAGATATGTGGGTAAGCAGGATCCAAAGAAACATTTAGGTCAAACTTCTGATAAAAGAATAGAGGATAATATAGTTAGCATCTTGACAGGTCAAGTTAATCATGCTGTCATTCAATAGATGATTTGTTAAGTATGAAACTCCTATTTTTATGAGATGATATAAATGACAATAAAACAAAAAAAGGAAATCCTTTAGAGATTTTTGTGTATTGAAGCAAAAAAATGAAAACAAAGAAAAAGAAAATTCCGTAGATTCTGAGTAATTAAAACTTTTATATAACTAACTTTATTTTATTAACTAAAGCTTTCTTTTTAAATTGATCCCTAGCCAATGATCTGGTGTGTTTCATAAATGCGTCCAAAGAAAGCTTTCCTTTATCATGAAGCTCTGCCAAACAATAAATTGTATCATCTATGGCTTTGATTTCGGCAACCAACTTATAAAGCTGATTATAAACAGTAGTTTCCGCGCACACGATATCATCAACTTCAGGTTCTTTAAATTCTTCTGCTTCTTCAATAACCTTATTGACTTCTTCAATTTTGGATTTTAAAACATTTTGGTTTTGATTTATATCATTTATGTAGCCACTGAGAGTAGCCTTCTCATACTGTATTATGGATTCAAAGTGATTTATTACCTGGTTTATCTCGTTTAGTCTTGTGTCTTGTGAAATAAAATATGGCTCAATTTCTGATTTTGCAATACTTGATAGGGTGTGATGAATTTTATCCTTTAATTGTTCCGTATGATCATCGCTACCATTTTGAGCTAGGGTGGAATCACTATCCATCAAGTCTATCAGACTTGGCTGAGCTTGACTTTGTACAGTAGCTTGTACTTTAGGATTTGGTGGAATTGTGATTTGTACTTGGGGAATTGGGGGAACTGGACGATAATATTGTTGCCCTTGCTTTTGCCCTTGCTGTTGCTGAGGACCGGCCTCCGGCATATTAGTCAAATATCCCAGATTTTGCGATGGTGTTGCAAGGCTATATGAGGTAGAGTGTAAGTCTAATTTTGACAAGCTTGATGTGATATCTTTGGATATGGTTGGGACTTTTGGCGGTTTAGCTGGTAAAGGAGGGGCACCAATGGAATTCGAAGTGTACTGTGGCGTCAATGGTGTCTGTCGCGCCTGCTGATTTTGGTAATATTCTGGTGAGCTCTGTACTACTGATGGGACTACCTGCTTTGCTTTCCCATATACTGGTAACTCTCTGTTAAAACACTCGGACAACAAATTGCAAGTCTTTATTAAATTATGACTTGGATCTGATCCTTTCCAACCACTCAAGTACGGATTGTAGAATCTTCCATTACTGTCAATGAAGTTTCCCGGGTGAATGACCATGTCATTTGTTGGAATGACGTATATTATTGGGGGAGCATCAGGATATTGTTTTGGAACCCAAATCTCGATGGGGATTCGATAGATTGTACCATTATAAGTGCAAGGAATTGTCCCAAATAACGATAATAGAAGATCCTGTGATCCATTATCATTGATATATATCTTTGTTCTAACTTTCAAAGAGGCAAAGGACTGCAAAGTAATTGCCACATCTTGGTACGTAAATTGTGGATTCTTATATTCCTTCACATGCGTTAGTACCACGAAGGGGCGTAGACGAAGAGAAGAAGAAGAAGAAGAAGAATAGAATAGAGATCAGACTCAATAGCTTACCGGTTGTAATACTTTATATAGCCATTGTAACCATTCTTTGGGTAGTTGATTCACCATCTTTGTCTTCTATTCGACCGTATTCACAGACGGCTGTGTTTTAATTTTGTTTCGATCTCCCTTTATTACTTTTATAGCTTACGGATTATGTAAGCAACACCCTTTTATTATTACTCAACAACAATGTTCAATAAAAACTTGAGCTACACATCCTTTGAAAAGTAATAATCAGAATTGCATAAATACATTATAATATTTAGTGAAAAAAAAAATAAAGCCATAATGGATGATATAAAAAAAATATAACTTGTAAAAAAATGATTTTGAGGTTATAATACCCAAAAGACAGTAAATAAAGAAAAAAAAAAAATGAAAATTAACCATGACAGAAATATGAAAAAAAAATAGTGGTTCAGAAACTATAGATATACAGAGGCATCAGATGGTAGCAAGTAGTCAACGATCAAATATCTACGACTAATACGAAAAGTTACCAATCAAGGGTGAAGTTTAGAACATTGCATAACCAATCAATTAATCAGATTTGCTCTTCTTTTTGTCTTTTTTGTCTTTTTTTTCCTTTTTGTCCTTCTTTTCTTTCTTTTCTTTCTTTTCCTTCTTTTCCTTCTTGTCCTTCTTGTCCTTCTTTTCCTTCTTTTCCTTCTTGTCCTTCTTGTCCTTCTTTTCCTTCTTTTCTTCAGCATCAGAAGCATCACCACTTACGGTAACTTCAGCAGCGGTAGCATCTTCCATTTCAGCATCACTGTCATCACCATCAATGTTAGACAATTTGATAGCTTCGCTCATAGCGTCAACATTCTTTATTGGGGCCTTACCAGTGTCGTAAAATTCTAAACGTTCTTCCACTTGTTTCTTCAAGACTTTACCAAAGTTATTAGTTGGGTTGTCAGAGTAGTTATCAATTCTGGAAGCAATAGAACACTTGTTAGCCAAGTATCTAGAAATTCTACCCTTATTCTTAGCACTAGCCTTACCGATGAAACCAGAGTGGTAGATCAAACCATATTTAGGAGTGTTACCCTTAGTTTTCAAAGCTCTGAACAAGGCCTTTTCAGCACCCAAGATTTGGACAGTAGAAGCAGCTTGCTTGGACAAGTTAGTCAAAGAACCAGCGTGAGAGATCAATCTAGCACCAATAACTTCACCAATCAATTCAGACAAGTTTGGAGCAACAGTGTGCATCTTTTCAGTCAAGTAAGAGTATAATTGTTTACGGTAGTCAGAAATGTTAATCACACGTTCAGCAAAGGTCATAACATTTTCCATATCTTGTTCAGAAATGTCTTGACCCATGGAGATTCTGGCAGCATCAATAACTTGTTGAGCAACACCAGAGTCATCATCAAGAATAGCGGTTATGTCGTGTAATGATTCATCATTGATAGAAGATTTGTCCCTAATGAAAAAAATCAACTTGGCAAATTTGTAGTTTTCTGGGACAATCTTTGCCAATTCTGGGAAGTGCCACCCGTACCATTCCTTAGTTCTCATGGCAAAAGTGTTAATATCTTTGTCTAATTGATCCAAAAGAGCAATAGCTTGGATAATATGATTGTCATTCTTTTGAACAGAGAACTTAACCTTAGCTCTAGAGTAAGCGTGACCCAAACCTAATTGAGCTCTTTCAATATCACCTTCTTGTAAGTTCTTCAACAACTTGAAAGAGTGTAATCTGACACCTCTTAACAAATCTTGAACGAGGTCGTTTGAAATACAGTCAATAAAGCTGAAGTTTTCCTTGATGGATGGACCCAAGTTCTTGTCTGAAATACCCAATGCAACTTGTGTCTTTTTGGAGGCCTTTGGAATGTTTAATTCAATAACGGACTTCAAGTAGTCGGAAACCAAACCTTCAGAGATATCGTTGGCATTTTCCAAAGCTTGAGCAGCACCCTTGAATGGGGCAAAAGAAACCAATTCAACCATCTTGGAGAATTTGCCCAAGTCATTGAATTGTTTTTGGACTTCCTTCAAATCAGAGCTCACATCATCAGGTTGGACCTTAACCTTGAAGATCGCATACCCAGTAGGTTCTTCAAAAAGAAGATAGTCAATCTTAGCCATTTTTTATTTATTGATATAAGAGTGAACAATTCTTCAATATATCCAAACTTTAAGAGATGGGTTGGTGAAATTTTTTTTTTTTTCCGCACACACAGCATTACTGCTCTTCTCAAAAAAAAAATTTTCCTTGCTCAGGGCTCGCAATTACACCCAAACATTATACGCGATGCAATGCATTTTCGGTGTAAGGATGTTATCCCTCCAACATGACTAACGAGATATTGGCTGGGTATCTTTGTTGGAGCCGCCTGTTGTCCAGGACAACTGCAGACTGTTGTACTTCACCGGAAGAATAGAAGGATCAGACTGATTGTCCATTACAGGTAACAGAGGTTGAGGTCAGTAAGTAGTCGTATATGAGATGTTTTAACTTCAATAAATCGTTAAATCCTTCTACAGATTGAGCTAGACTGTAGTATGATACGATCCTTAAATAATAAACTACCTTCCATGATAAGTGGAAGCTCCTTTGATATTCCTATAAGTGAATATTCTATAAATAGGAGTATCATATCCAGAATCAAGGTTATTACTCTTGTAAGAGATTTACAAGTTAGCAGTTCCAGCCTCGCTTCACGTCATTCGTCAATGGGTGGGTGAACAATATCTTAGTAATCCGTCGATGACTAAGCGAACCAACCTACCACAGGTGTGGTGGTGTCAACAATCTTGATAGTCGCCCCAGTAGTAAATAACCCGGTTCTAAAAGGGAATATATATTTATATAAATAAATCATGGCACAACTATTCGCTCTTAACTACTAACTTTTTTCTTCTTATTTCCTTGAATAGTAAGTAATTTTTATGCTATAATAACAACAAAATTTCTTTAATCCTAGCATATTTTTTTAAGTATTTTCAATTAATTTACGAAAATCTATCAAAATCTTTCAAGTTACCTTTCCCATCTTAAAACCAGGGAATTTCTCATACAGAAAATATCCGCACTCTATTTTATCTTCAGAATGTTGATATCAACCTAGTATAAGGAACACAAGCCATGCTTGGCACAATAAAGTCTTATCTTTTTGCATGCAACTCCATCATTTTTTACAATCAGTGTCTCAATTCGCACAATTGAACTGCTATTTCTCTCAATGAACTGAGCGGCTTGATCCAGTACTCCATTTCTTTCTTTATATTGTTTCAATTATGGGCCACTCGACGCCGTGGAAGTTGATGTGCAAGGGGAATTTAACTAAGCTAAGAGCATCTCGGGCTCTAATATTTATCTAGATCAAGGAAAACCAGGCTGCGATTAAATATTCATTTTTTTGAACGTTAGCCAGTCAAGAAATTTTTTTCTTCTTTCCGTTCATGACTTTAAAATGAGATTGCTATAATTTGGACTACTACAAGATCAATAACAACTGATTCTAATATAATTGCATACTTGTAGGATAAACATTAAAACTTAAATTCCTATATATAGTGTTGGGGAACTCCCTTGAATAGTTGGACTGTGATTATATGATGCCGGCTTCTTTCAACGCTCCTTAGAAAACTGGACATTAATACCCCAAAAAAAAAAGAAGAAACACAGCATGAAAACTACACACAAACAACAAGAAAAATAGACACCTGAAAAGCAGAAAATTCTTGGAAAACTTCAAAAATAAAATAGAATTTCTATTAATAGATTTTATAAATATCAATGTGTAAATAGCAAGTACAACATACTAACAGTATGACTATTATTGTTATTATTACTATGAATAGAAACACACGGAATAAGTGTAGTGATTATATCCATCATTCGCGCGCAGTACTTAGCTAATTATAGCGGAGAATTGCATTTCTTTTTAAAAAAGCCCATCATTCTGACGTGACAGGTGAAATCATTGATTGTCGTTGGTCAGAACTTTAGTACTGCTGGCCGGGTCTGATGGGCTGCGTCTATGAAACATGCTATATGCAGATCGCTGAGGAAACCGCATTCTCCTCGTGTTCTGAGCCGCAAAAGGCGCTCCCATAATACTAGAGATTCCATCCCTGATATGCTATCAAAAAATTGATATTGAATATATTATCAAAAGAAAACTATATATATAGGATTTGTGGTATCTTTTTTCGTGGAAAAAAAATATTTTCTGAGAAACATTACAGGGCTTTGATTACAAAGTTCGCATAGTTGCAAAAAAGTGAAACTACCATAAAAAAAGCTGCAGCTGCAACTAATAACATTACCCAAAACTCATTAGTGAACTCTGCATCTTCAGCACGAATCAAATTCTAGGAGAATCTGCAAATTAGCTTTAGCGATTTTCTGAGTTACCATAAGTTTGAAGTTATTTAACTAAGCCAAAAGGCGACTCCTTATCCGTTCTCATAACTGGCACATTCCCCTTACCAAAAAATTAGTGCACATTTCAGATATCCCCCGAATTTCTTTTATATATTTAAAATATTTCCTTTTTCAATAAGCCATTACTTTTTGCTTTCTTCTGATCTTCACATATTATCATATCTCAGCTTTCTCCAAATTACCAGTATTCGTTATTATTATCACAATAACCATACCAAGATGTCCAATAAAGAAGCACTTGACATCTTTATTAGAAAACATGTCACCACTGAAATGGTTGACTACTTGGTCACCACAACTCAATCAATAATAAAGGTGAAAACCCTTGAGGATGATGAGCTGAAATACCCTTCGCCTCCAGCATCCCCTGAATCGGAAAGGAAGAAGACAATATCATTGAAATCATTTATTATCAATTTGATCAGATACTCAAACGTCCAAGTTCCAACATTGATGACCACTTTAGTTTATCTCAACAGATTGAAAGAAATCTTGCCATCAGATCAAATATATGGGATTGCTACTACTCATCATAGAATATTTGTTGGATGTTTGATCCTTACTGCCAAATATGTGAATGATTCTTCACCATTAAACAAACACTGGGCCAGATATTCTAGTGGATTATTATCAGTAAAAGAATTGAATGTCATTGAAGTCGAAGTATTAAGCTACTTGGATTGGGATTTGGCAATCACCCAAGATGATTTATACGATTCTTTTGCACCATTCTTAGCTCCAATAAAGGCCAAATTAAGAATGAAGGAAGAAGAAGAATCATTAAAGAAACAACAAAAACAAGAACAGTTAAAACTCTCCTCTTTGGCTAAACCAAACTTCAAATCTCTCAAGCACAGTGCATCAATTACATCTATCAAAAAAATGTTGTGTCCACCATCTGCTAGCTCCGCTAGCTATTCAGACAGCTCTATTTCTCCAGCTGGATCTAGTCTTTCTCAATCACTTTCTAACAACTCATCACTTTCTTCATTGTCTTCTCCAATCAAGAACAGTACCAATACCAATAAGAATAGCAACTACTCGGTGCCATCCTTGACTAACTCTGCCTCAACATACCAATCTAATTCCAACTCTTCTTCCACTTACTCATTGAATAACTCATCCACAAGCTCGCTTACAAAGAAGATGATCGAGGATGATTTCAGTTTTGTTGAGCCACCAAGCAAGGCCGCTACAGCCTCAGGAGCTTATTCCCCTATGTCTGCTTACTTGAGCTCCGGTAATAACGAAGGAATCAAACCAGCGTCACTTTTTGCCTCCCCAAAGAACTTATTGGCAAGAATTACATCTCGTGGATCACCAAAGGCCAATGGATCGCCACAACTTTACCGTATTTCATCAAACTCATCTTTGCGCAGTAATAGCAGCGCTGCAAATAAAATGATGTCACCTTTGACTAGTTTTAAGTCAAAAATGAAGAAATTCAATGGTGGTTCCAAGTTGACACATGCCGAAACCAATCAAGGAGATTTTGGTTCCATTAAGTGTCTATCGCAACCACCAACCATTCATAAGAAAATCAAAGTATCCGTTAGTTCTGATAACTTGAGACATTTTAACACTGGTAGTCAACATAATCCAACCATTAGATCTAATGCTTGAATCTTAATATTTCTATACCAGCTATTCAACATCAACACACATTAGTGTGACCTCTAATTTTCAATTCTTCGCTCTATCTGAGCTTGTCTATTTCTCATTCTATGTTACGAATCCAAGCTAATCTAGTCTTTTGGCGCTTGTTTATTTATTATTATTATTATTGTTTTCATATGGTTTTTAACTGATTATTTATTGTTATTTTCAACGTTTTCAATTCTTGTCAAGAAAGCCACGCTTTCTATTCTATTTTAACCAATATTATTATTTTCAATGACATTTTGACTTTCTCAAAGGAAGCACATAATCTGTGTTTTCCTTTTATTTAATCCTGCAATGAATCAAAATTTCTGGGTTTATTTATTACTTTGGTTTTCATCACTTTTTCATCATTCTTTTTATTGCATTTTTTTTTGTTTAAAAACACACCTTAATCTCTAACTAGCATAATCATTAAATTTTACATAACTAATTTTCCGATAATTCATGTATTCATTAAAAGTTCAAATAGCTAAGCTCACGAGAGTATCAAGGGGATTAGATGTGTTCATCTCTCTTGCAGTCTCCATTACCAGAGCCCAGCAATTTGGAGTTTATCAAGCTCCCACATGTTTCGCCTGCACAGATTGGGTGATGCTCATCTTTGATGCTGCAGCCTAATGCCAGGTGCATCACCTATACAGTGATGAAAGTCATAATTGCATCATATTTGGTCAGAAAATCTGCTATTAAATAAGTTTCAAAAAAAGATGGTGACAGGCTTTAAGCTTCATGTTGCAACAGGTTTGGCGCACAATTACAATTCCGTTTTGGGATTCATGCATTAGTTCCTAATCTTATCTTTTGGACCGGTTCAGAGACGACGAGTTTTATGTTGTGTGATTGTTAAGAAACAAAACAGTACTTAACCTTTTTCTAGGTTATAAACTTGAGGGCTTTTTTTTTTTCCAAGAAATCTACAGATTTGTCTACAAAGCTCCCGTCCTATTCCCAATATTTGGGATAACATCTAGTCAGTTAACCACAATGATACAATAATTTTCGTCCGATACTTACATATAACAACAATAGCTTCCCGGCCATATATATATATATCATTAATATTTGCGATTGAGCATCACTTGTGCCAAATAGTGGCTACGAATTTATATCTTAGAAGCAGAGATACAATGACTAAATTGAGACAGCTTGTTTTCTATTTTAATTTGAATAAATACTCTGTATCCTTCAAGTACATAATACAATAATAGTCATTATTATGTAATTTTTGATTTCCATAGGTAAAGTGAATAATGAAAACAAAAGAAAGTCGAAAAAAGAAGAGAAAAAAAAAGAAAACTAAAAACAATGCAAAACAAAACAGAGCAAATAATGATAATGATGACAATTATAAGAAATGACGAAAAGTTGATATGAAGTCTTGATAGTACCCCCACTACCTATCGCCGAGTATGATGGTTGAGCAATCACTGATAGGTTGATCTGGAAAACCATTTTTGGGTTGGATAAATTTTATTTATTGAAGTTAAGATCAATTAGCTGGTCTCCATTTATTGATTCAGCTACCCAGTGTATACTGTAGGATTAATAGATCCATAAATAGTACATCGTTTCTTTCACAACTGGAGCTCTGCACGGGGTATATCTAAATATTAGATATTGGTGCTGATATCCGTAAAATAGTGCGTTTTTTGTGGTTCGGTATCCATTCAAGGAATTACTCTTCAGTGAAAGAGTATAATAAGTAGTTTGCTATTGGTTTAATAAGATTATGATATCAAACTAGTGATACACCAGACATTATTAAAAAACAATAAGATTGTAGAAGACCAAAGATGCAACAGAATCAAGAGAAAAATTCAAGAATTCTGTGTCTCCATTTTGGCCACCCTTTCAAATCATCGAGACGTTCGTTCAACTCCAATTCTTCTTCGGTCTCGAAATATCTATCAGTTTCAAAGTCCATCTCGGAACTTTTAACCCAACTGTCTCTTTTGTAAAACCACCAAATCAAGTATAAAAGTGGGAAGACCCCTAATTCAATATAGTTTTGGAAGAAGCTGGAGACATCCCAAGGGGCAAAACTGGACCAACCTTGCACTAAAACAATAAACGTAATGAAAACTACACAAAAGTAGTTACCCCATGGATAGGTCCAATTCTTGAATCTCAAATAATTCACTTTCCCTTGTTCTTTCAACCCACGACGGAATCTGAGAGCAGTGATGTTAATGGTCCACCAAGAGAGTTGATTAGAGACACCGACAATGGATTGTAACCAACTCCATAATGTACCGGCAGAAATAAAAGAAGAGCCAAAGCAAAGGCCACCAACAAACCAAGTAATAATCACAGAAACATACGGAGCCTTGTAACGATTAGTCTTGGTAAGAAATTTTGGCAAGTATCCATCTGTACCCAAAGTATATAGCAAACGGGAGCCAGCGTATAAGGCATGGTTACCAGCAGAGATCACCGATGTCAAAATCACAGCATTCATAAATGAACCAGCGGCTTTAGCACCAACCATTTGAAACACGATAGTGAATGGAGAGGTGATGACTTTTCCGGTACTAAGATTAGGGTAATTGTAAGGAACGTTCATACCGATGAAAAAAACGGTCAACACATAGAAAAAAAGAATTCTCCAGAAGACAGTTTTGATAACTTTTGGAGTATTACGGACAGGATTGACAGCTTCACCAGCGGTCAAAGTCAAAGATTCAGTACCACCATAAGCAAATGAGGCAGTGACGAACACTTTAGCAAAGCCTTTGAATCCATCAACCACAGGGGCCTCCCCAATAGACCAATACTTAAACCCAATATACTCATGAAGGTTGTTATGGCCAGCATTAACAACAATGCTGATGATAAAGAAAATAAGAATGGCGATGATTTTCAATAAAGCAAGCCAGTATTCGGTCTCCCCATAAAATCTCACATGGAAGACATTGAGGCCAAGTAACACGACCCAAACGATCAAGGAGATCACCCAGTAATGGAAATCTGTCCAATAACTAAGGATAAGTTGCAATGCGGTCAAGTCAGATGCAACGGAGACAGCATCATTGAACCAATAATTGGCAAGAATGGTAAATCCAAGAGACTCAGAACCAAAACGACGGGCATATGTACAGAAGGAACCACTAATTGGCATCAATGTTGACATTTCACCGAGAGAAAGTAATGTGATATACACCACAACACCAATGAGAAGATAACATATAAGTAAAGAAACCGGCCCACCATTGGCCAAACTTTTACCAGTACCAAGGAACAATCCACTACCTATAGTTCCACCAATGGCAATCATGTTGATGTGTCTAGTGGACAAGGAACGGTTAAGGTTGTGGACAGTGCCCTTATTGATACTGAGGGATTCAGTATTGCAGAGCTCTTCATCGATATGTGATGATTTGGACCCGGTGTAGACTTCCTCAGTGAAGTTTGAAGGATAGTTTCTCATGGTTGAACAGAATGTGACAGAAATTCTTCAAAGAAGGATATACAATGTAGGAGGCAAGAGTATCAATGTCAGAATTCATGGTGGATATTCTCCAAATTATATATATATATATGTGTATATTCTCTATGATTCATGCAGCATGCTAAAGCTGTCATGCACAAAAAAAGAAAGAAAAAACCAAAATTTTTCCACCGGAAAATTCGTCGCCATATCATGTGATTTGACACTTTTGGCAGTAACATTTTGCAATCGTCTTTATATCGGGTGTGCCATGGATCAGTGACTGACAGGTTTTTGGTCGCAAATGTAATGGATATATCGGTATAATATATTGCTTGGTGGATAATACTCTTCCCATCACAATTATCGCGGGGAAGCTTTCCGTTTTCAAACTGCACGGCATCATATGAATCTCAAGACTACTTCTCCAAACTGTGGTAAAAGTGAAAAAGACTAAAAAATTTTCACGTTATTCACTATATCATTAGTAATAATATGGCTGGTTGTATGAGGGGGCACAAGAAGTGGAAAATCAGGTTATAATCTGTCTCTGTCTCTCTGTCCCTCTCTTCGCCTTTTCATTTTGCAATTCGGCTTTCTATCTGGTTAGAGTGTATTTTCCATATGCCTTCAACAATAAAACGAAACTCAAAAAGAAGACTCTTGACATTAAACATGGATATAAATAGCTATTTATCTTAGGATACTACAAAAAAAGAAAAATGTTGAGTATTTGCATAATCCATTCTATTTGATATATAGCACTGACAAGCCCGCTTGGTTGCCTAACCCTTGCGCAGATTATGCTTATCTCCTTTGACACACATACATATAGCTTCTTCACTGTAGCATCTCTTCAGTATCCATCCATGAACCCATCATGGTGGTACCTAACAATTGTACCCAGTGATGAAATGTAACTATACCCAATCCAGGGCAATTCTTGGATATCACATATCGGTTAACTTAAAATGTGACTGGTATCATAACACCTCTTTTTCTTACAAATTCTAATGACAACCAAAATTCAACTATAGGGAAAGTCATATTGTCATGAATAGCCTTGTCAAACAATCATACAATTCTTTATTCATTGAAAAGAAAGTACTGTTTCTTCAATAAATAAGTCATTCTACGGACCTGTTGCTGAGTGCCATATCAAATAGATGATCAAAAAGAACCCCATAATCCCCAAAATCACCTTTAATCCAGTTGTGATTTTTCTTTTCTTTCCTTCCTTTTCTTATCCCGCTAACTGTTGCCTAAAAACACACTTGTATATCTAAGCATTTGTAATTTGAGCAACGTTTCTACTGGGTCACTGGTGAGGAATGGGAAAGCAGTATCTTGAATCTGTTGCTTCATCCCTCAATTTCACTGATTATTGGTCAATTTTTTTTACCCTCCTTGCTCTATATGTCCTATGCGCTGCATACCAGGGCAGCTTGCTGTATAGCTGTACCGCATGTATACCTCTGCCCACATATTTTTGCAGAAAATGTGAAAAATGTATCTATATCTTATGGTTGCACTCAATATTCTTCTTCTGTTACTAACTTTAAGTGAAGTATCCAATGAACATGCCTATTCTAATCAGAAAAAGAAAGAATGGCCGTAAAACTAGCAACTCAAAATCACCCTAGACAACGTAACACTCAACAATTCCTCTCATAGTCAGAGTATGTTTTAACATAAATATATTTATACAGCAACATTTTCCCCTTATTCTGTTTCCTGTATTTTACTTTTTGTATTTTCCTCTCCTTTAAACAAAAAACAAAAACAACAATTTTAACATTTCTCAATATGAGCCTTCATTATGGACAGTTTTTTGGCTCAGGAAATGATCCCAATATTTATGTTACCTTACGAGGTCACAATTTTGGTGGTCACAACGGCGAAACTGTCCTGATCCCGTACCATTACTTATCGGATTGGCAGGACTTTGTCTTTTGTTTGTCTTCCTATTTTCCTCAGTCGGTGATTTTCCAACTCAACAAGTACCCATGGGAAGCTGTTACTAGTCATGGTCATTACAGGATCACGCCGACAAACTGGCACGCATTTGTTGGCCCTGGCTCAAACGTTGTCATCAGACGTGATAAAGTAAGATTCAATGACAATCAATATCGCCGAAATGAGTTATCCATCATGAATAATCCCATGGGTATATTTTTTTCTCCAGATGGCTACCCAAACATGAGCACTGGAATGAATAGGGGTATGGGAGCCGGCATGTTAATGGGATCTGGTATGCCGATGGGGTATAATCGTTTCCCATTAGAAAGGAGAAGGAGATTGAATGGGTTTGCTAAATGGTTTGTTGGCTGATACTGATATTATTTTTTCCCGTCTATTCTTCAATTCTGTGTTCATTGCTCAAATTATTTTATTTGATCCCTTATTCCTTTGTTTGTTATCTGGTTAGTTCGTCTTTTCTTCTACTTTTTTTTTTTTGTTTGTTTAGTTATCTGAGACTTTTTTCTGATATTTTTTTTCTCATCTTGGACATTTTGATGTCACTGTGGATTTTTTTTTTGCACTGGACTATATTGTTGCCTATTGCCAATAGCCAGGGACTTGTGATTCGATTTTTATTCAATACGGGGAGTCTTTCTATATTCATAGTTTATTTACATATTGGTGGTGTTTATTTAATTGAATATTTGTAAATCTATCAAATAGAAGCCTTTAGCTCATGGCTTTCTAACAGCTTTCAGTCCTAATAAAGAATAATATTAATTATGTTGATATATCAATGATGTGCTCGCTGTAAAAAAAAAAAAAAAAAAAAGAGCTCCAGCACTCTTAGCGCAAGACTTTCACACAAAAGAGCATTAAAAACCGTGAATGGTCCGTGAAACAATAGACATAAGCTAATACAAGGAATTCAATTTCCACAAAAGCTATCTAAACTTCTGAAGAAAAGATCGCCATGTATATATGAATGAAGTGCTGGCGAAAATTCCAGCCAAGACTGCAATAGAACTGTCAAATTCTGCCTGTCTCATGCAGGGTTCCTATTATTACTAAAATTTTAAGTCTTTTTTTTTTTGTTTCCATGGGATATAACTCTACAATCAATGTTTAAAATCGAGGAATTAAGCCTCTAAAACTACAAGAATATTCTGAAACTGGCTCAATAATACACGTAACTTTAAATATAAAAAGTTGATCATATAGTATAAAGGGAAGAAAATATTAACTAATCCATCAAAGGAAATAAGACATATTGATCATAAAATATAAGGCAAAGAAAAAAAAATATAGTATAGTTCAAATAATATAATATACTGTTCGTTATAAAATATAGTATAGAGTCGAGCTAGGCAATAAAAAAACACAAGAGTCAAATCAAAACATCGTCGAAATAGAGAGACTGAAAACAAAATTATCAAAAAAACTAGGAATATCAAGTAAAATCATCAAGTAGTAGAGCTATGGGACCAAGTTAAGAGTTATTCAAAAAGGTTCCAGCCAAATATGATAAAGTGAGAGTTCAATAAAATAGGTAATATGAGCAAGAATTGAAAGGTTTGGAGAGACAAAAAAGAAAAAAGAAAAGAAATCAGCTTAAAAACCAATTTGTTAAACTGCTTCTTCTTCTTCTTCTTCTCGCCATACCAGCAGCTGGATACACTCCATTCATTCCCACACCACCCATTACCATTCCGGAGCGAGGAGTAAGACCATTGAAATAAGGATCAGCACCATAACCGTACAAACCACCAGACATGATGGTTGGCAAATAGGAACCATTGACACCACTTTTCAAAATAAGTCGCATACCAGGTCTAATCATCATAGCCCAGTTTTCTGGAGTAATGAGCATATCATCAATGGCAGTGACCAATTCCCAGCGGCCGGTGCTAAGGTGCTTAGACACAGATGGTGGGAAATAAGCACTAAGGCAGTAAAGGAATTCATGCCAGCTGGTCAATTGTCCAATAGGAATAGCAACAGTTTCACCATTATGGGCAGAGAATATGGAGTTTCTCAAAGTGACGTAGACCGGAGCATTTTCCATGTCGTAATAAGAGTAGGCGTAAGACATTGTAATTTAGTAAGTTGTTGTTGGTGTAGTGTTTGTTGTAATATTATTTGGTAGTAGTAATAAAAAAAAAATAGATGAAATTTACAAATGGGTATACCTGGAGTTTCAGAGTATTTATAATCTTTAGATCCGCCAACTGTAAACATCAGTAATTGTCATCATCGATATAGAAATTAAAGTTTATTTACGCCGATGATGCATCGATCGCTGCATGGACCATTTGGTTGGGAAACAAAATTATCCACGTGTGATGTCATAGATTGCGACGACAAATCTGTCAAGAGGCACCACTCTGGAAGTATCTGCTTTGTGCTGCTAGGTGGCCAATTATTTTATTTTTCGGGATGCTGCCCACCGCAACCAATGTTTTGTTGTTATTATTATTGTTTTTTTTTTTTAAGTCGGCTGAGGTCATCGAAATGATGTCGACAGTGTTGTTTTGCTCATTCTACCAACTTAATAGGGAACGAAACTATTGGTCAAGTCTTCAAGCTGACATCGGCCTCCTCGTGCCGACAGCCGGCTACTGGAGGAAAATCAACATCACCCAGAATGGCCTAATGCGTGCAATAAATACCAACTCGGATTTAATTCGGTGAAGTTTCACTAATTATTGTCGCGTAATCCACCATGGTAACAGGAATAATAATAGTGGCCGTTGGAACCCACCGGCGACAATCAACGGGGAAAGACGAATCCGGTTTTGTTGTTGTTTTCACTTTTGCGGCGTTTTTGATATCTTCTACTGCCTTAATGACTTCACATTTATCAGGAGATGACCACTCTTGACCACATTTTGCACGGAGGAGATTTGTAATCATAATTGCCCCTCCAGCCAATGAATGAAATTCATATTCCTTGACTCAAAAACATTAACCTTCTTTTTTACGATTTTCTGTATAATCATGTTTTTTCTTTTTTTTTTTCTTTTCTTCCCTCTCATTTGACCAACCATAATTCACTGTAGAGGAAAGAAATATGAGATGAGGTGGTATTTTCTGGCAACTGGACAGGTTGCTACGTGTGGTGGTACATAGGTTTCCCAACGAGCTATAGCAATTGTGCTACACACAACGTGATCCCCTTGAATCAAAAACAAGCGTTGCTTCATATAATCATCGACATTGCTTCGCACTGTCCAAGCTTCAATGTTTCTATATATTTCATGTTTTCTTCTCAAACGGTAGTTGCTAGTAGTAATCCCATATCCTAAGTTTAGTCTTTAAGTTACTGTATCTCCATCGAAATGGACGAACCGTATGTACATTATCACCACTAACAGTAGGGTAAAAAGATAGTCATCGCCGCCACGTGCAGTTATCCCCCACTCCAAAGGCGACCGGCGCTTATCTTGGAGATGAGCTAGCGATGTCATCAGTACTCTAAACACATTTGATGACCATATGCTATGATTCATTTCCCAGTAACTAACGTGACTCTTTCCCCAGGGCAAGGAATTGGCTTGTTGAGTATGTATTTCGCCCGATGTGTCTTTGAACGTGGATCTTTTTTCTTGATATGAGAGCTAACTTCTCCTTCTTCTTCCTATTAGAATTGGGTGGATCATTATACGATATAATCAATCATTTCAAGCGTACTGATACAAGCTATCGTTTTATTAAAATTGCCTATTCTGGTAAGGCGTTGTTTGAGACTCCTATTGTTGTTTATCTTAAGAATTTAGGGCTAAGGTTGGTGTTTGATTCGATCACTCAGCGCCTTGTATGGATCGAAGTTGTGGCTTTCCAAAATTCAATCCAATTCGTATATCACGCGGGTGATGCCTCATTAATTGTCAATAAAAATGGTACTGAACCTTTATTTAAAGATATTTATAATAAGATTTTCGGTCCTACCTTACCTGGTAAGGTTTATCCCCAAGAGAAGAAATACGTGTTGAATTATCCAGGTATCGCATTCCTGTTCCCATTATCTGATGAATTATTAGCCGAATTCAATATTGACTCATCAGTTAATACAGATTTATTATCATCGGAAGCCAAAGAAAAGCTAATTGTACTTTTAAGTCAATCGACTCTCAAATGCGATGCCATGATATTGTATAATAACCCAATCACCGGAAATCACTCTTCGGCATCGTGGGACGCTTTCTATAAATCCGTTTCCTTGGCAATGTTTTATGATGGGGCGTCTAGTTTGGCCTTTAAGAAGCTGAGGGCACTCGGGTTAAAATCTATCACTCCTTCAACTTCTCAATACACTACTTTTCCTAAAAAGAAAACTCATGGAATAATATCGGTTGCTGAAATTGATCTTCCCAGGGGTCTAATCCGTCTTAACTTTACTCGCAATAATAGTGGAATTTCCTCCTTTGTGTTAAATTGTGGAGTTTCCAAACAGCAAGATATTCTTTGGGCAATTGGTGAGCCTGACGCCACGTATTTAAAAATTGATTCTCGTTACAAGATCTACAATGGTGACTTTAGTCCCTTTGATAGAATTTCCAAGGCCAAGAATATCAATAATGAAGTGTTTCATAATTATTTTAGTTATGGGTTTGACCTTTTGTACGGTACTGACTCATTGAATGGGGCAATGCTTAAGAAAGTGGTGATGCATAATAACAACCCGAATTCTGTGGAGTTCAACAAATATAATAAGCTAAATTGGGTCATGAGAGGTAACGCTACAAGCGATTCTTCATTGAAAGATGATTTTGATGTGCAAGAACCTAATATATTCTTTCCAGATTTTATTAATCGCACAAATCCTACATATAATGAAAATAATATTGATTGGGCTATTGAAGACTCTTCAAATATTGCAACCTCAGAAATGTACTTTCATGAAATTGATGAAAAGAATTTTAAGACCCTCATAATTTCCGGGTCTGGTACTGACATTCCTCCAACGACGTCTCCGTTTAATTCTTCAAATTTCGTTCTCATTGATAGAAGCAAATTAATGCTGGTGGTGGATGGTAATGATGATAGTGAAGATTTGGTAGAATTTCTTTCTGAAGAAGAAGATGATGATGATTGTGCTTTTCCTAATGGTGAGATTGGCATTGATTCCGTTCATATTTCCAACCCATCTGCGATTTACAGTAACGGAAATATTTTCCCTCGCGGGGAACTGAGTGTCTATGGTACTAAACATGAGAGATCTAAAAGAAAAAGCAGCCTGTCCAAACACATTGATCTAAAATGGGGACAAAGTAAATTGTACGGGTATAACCGGTGTATTTGGGAAGTTCTATCTGACAATGATGCAATAAGTTCTATAACATTGTTTTGATAGTGATCTCTTAATATCTTAGAAAGGAAAACTGATTTAATATCGGAAATACCCGGTGTAGACTAATAATTACTTGGTGTGTCAAACCTGGTAGATATAATATGTATGGTCTTTAAAATGATGACATCAGTTAAGTTTAGTAATATTAATACGGGGAATCAAGGAGCCAACTGGGCAAAAGAGAAAAAAAAAAAGGGAGGGGAGAGGGGGGATCAATAAAGTCCAAGTGAAAATTTCCTTAAAATTATAACTGTAAATATATCAAATGAACGGCTTCAGGCGGTTTGAATTACATGTATACTAGCTACTAGGCTAAAAACGTCACATCAATTAAAACGTTTGATTTTCTTCATGACATCATCGATGGAGAGGGGACGGACCCGATACGAAGTGATGTGCAATGAATGAATAAATGAATGAGCGGCACCTGCCTCAGTTTAGTGTTTGTTATCTTACGGGAAAAAAAATAAAAAATAACAGGGTGTTTCTTGCTCTCAAGAATATAATTTAACGGCCGTATTTTACCACTTTCACCGGTGAAAAGTAATGAAAACGCCGATTAAAAACTCAAAAAATCCCGACAAAAAAAAAAAGGATCAACAACTATGAGACAACTATTGAGGGAGGGGGAGAGACCTTATCTTCATTCGAGATCAAGTCAATTTTAACCAAGAAAAGATATCCTTATCTATTTTCGCTTTTTGTTTGGCTTCTTCTCTTTTTTGTTTTCACTGTGTGATTTTATTTCTTCGTACTGACAATTTTTTATTTTTTTTTTATTTTTTTTTTTTAATGAGAGGTTCAACATTGCAGGAAACGAAGGCTCAGAGGATCAAGCCACTTGAGAGTACAAAGTTCAGTATTGATTCGTTGCTTGGCAATCCTGTTTTTCATTCGAGTTGGTTTATGCTAACTGTGGCCCTCGGGGTCAATTTCCACGATGTGTGGGTTGTTCGATCCATGATGATTTTGTTGATCTTGGTGGTTTTGTCGATCTGGGTGATATATCTAATAAACTCCCAGTACAAGCAGAGAGTGTTCGGAACTTCGCGATTGAAGATCAATGACGATGAAGTGGTGGTAATTCTTGGGGGCTCTAGAGGATTAGGATGGGAAATCGCCTCGCAGTTCCTTGATGCTTCCTTGCTGCTGCCAACGATATGTATTTTGGATATCCTTTCTCCTCCTCCTCCTCCTCTTCCTCCTCCTCCGCCACCATCATCATCATCATCATCATCATCATCATCATCATCATCATCATCATCATCATCATTCCAAGACTCCAAGAAATTGAAATTCTATCGATGCGATATTTCAAAAGAACGAGCATTATTGGAAACCCTCAAAGACATTGAACTTACCATTGGCAAAATTGTGGTACTCGTGAACAACGCGGGAGTGGCCCCCAAATCACCCCTCCTTGATCAACCGATGGGGGAAATTAGGAAAGTGTTCAATATAAATTTCTTTAGTTACTTAGCCGCCACAAAATTCATCACAAGGTTACGTATTACCAATGATGAGAAGTTATTTGTGGTGAATGTCGCATCGGTGTTGGGACTTCTTGCTCCCAGTAATTTGGCGGCGTACGCCGCTTCGAAAGCTGCCATCATTGCCACTCATGAAGCGTTGTTCCATGAGTTTCAGCAGCTCAATAATAATAATAATAATGAGAATGATAAGATTCGACTTCTTTTGGTGAAGTTGGGTCAATTGGATACCCAAATGTTTGCGGATGTCGATCCTCCAAGAACGTTTCTTGCCCCAGTGTTATCACACCGAGAAATTGCCGGGGAAATCGTCGCAAGAATTATGTCGAACCACGGAGGGGAATTGACCCTTCCAATATACGGAAGAATATTACCGATCATGAAAGTATTACCGTTTTTTTTTGTTGAGGGGCTAAGAAAGTTTAGCCGAATGGATCAAGTGGCAACGAAAATGAGCGGTTCGCTGGCCTGCCAAACACAGAAAGTTTCCGTATCATTGGAAGAAGAAGAAGAAGAAGAAGAAGAAAGTGAGTTCGAGGATTTGGCGAAAATGTCGGACTCTAGTCTACTGTATGGTGATGATCATTCAAGAAAGTCTTGGAAGTTGGAGCAAGAAATTCGATTGATTTTGGGAACTGAGGGACTGTCTTAGTTTATTATTTATCCCTACTAGACCCTTCCCCATCATAATATTGGTTTGTCCATGTTCCTCTAACACTTGCACATTAGAGAATTCATTGCATCATTAATATGAAAAAATATCAGCGAAGGGAGAGAAGTAGAAAAAATGGAGTGAAATTGTGAATGAGAAAACCATACGATACAAACATTTTTTTCATTGTTTTTTTTTTTGTTTTCATTATTATTTTCGTCTTCTTGTCAATTAAATTCTCCCTGTTTTGCTCTCTTTCTTCCAGATTATATTTGCGTTCCTCTCCCCTGTTGGTTTGGTTTGGTTTATCGTGATTATTTATATCTTAGTCTGCAAAAGTGATTAATTACAACAATATTTGGTGCCATCTCATCTAAAAAGATTAAAAAAACAGAGAATGATCAATGGAAGGGGGAAATGTCAAATAAGGGAAAGAAAAAAAAAAAAGAGAATGAAGAACTAAAATGATCATTTTCGCTGTTTTTTTTCGCCCGCGCCTGTCTCTCCCAATCTGTCGTTTCACCAAGATGTTCCATAATGACGTTTTTCACCTTGGTAGCGTTGATGAATATGGTAACGATCTTCCTGACAATTATCCTGATCATCTTATTGGTGGCAGTGACGATTATCATCATGGCGGTGATGGTGCTGGTGGGAGTGCACAACCTCTGGCTCATTTTGTTAATTCCCTAAGGCAGGAAGGGGGACACAATAAGCGATCAGTTCATCATACAAAAAAGGGAGATGGATATTGGGGAAACATCTGATCCTCCACATGGGAAGGGAAGGGAAGGTATCATTTAACACCGTGTGATTCCTAAAGTCTTTTCTAAATGGTTATTTTCAATTTCTCGCTGATTATGGAATCTGCTGTGAGATTGGGAAGGTCATCAGATCACATCACACACCTTTTGTTTTCCGTGGAAACATCGGGAGTCGGGGACCACAGCACCAGTCTTCCCAATTAATAGAACAAATAATAAGCAATCATAACAGTTGATGATTCAACCTGTATAGAAAATGTCAATAAAATGAAATATTAAGCTGGCTGAAAAAACATCGAGCCTCAATTACATCAGTTTGGGTGTGAGAAAATTAATTATAATTCTTTGCAAATAAAAGATGCGATAAAAACAAATCAAGAATAAGAGTCATAATATAAAACCTGATAAAATCATTCTAAGATATAGAGGTGGAAAGCAAAAAAATAGACGGATAAATAAACAAGCCGACATGTCAAACTAACCAATTGATTAATCATAAAATTTCAGTACGTAAACCTAAAAGAACAAATATACTTGTACATGAACAAAACTAATAAAACACAATCATGAAAGGCAAAGAAATAAATAAATAAAAAATGAGAAAGGCAACCGAGCCAACAAAAAAAAAAAAAGAAAAATATCTAAATATATAATATATAGATAGATAGATAGATAGATAGATAGATAGATAGATAGATGAACAGATAGATAGATCAAATAAGCTATCACTGAAACAAAATCAAAAAATCAAAATGTATTCGACATGCAAATTGTTGATCGCATACAATTTCATCAAATGACAACCCTAACATAAATAATAATGAAAAGAAGAAAAATAAAATTACCATAATGCTTCAAAGTCAATAATTAAAAGACTCCTGAAACCAGTCCAGATTTTTCAATCAGCTGTACACAATTTGAATGAAAGCTAATCAGCGTTTTGAAGATCCAGGAATGCTAATACCATCTTCATCTTTCGAATTACCGCTACTTTTGATCCAATTCAATATTTTACTGTACCTTTTGGGCCCCCTTTTTGAGTTTGACACTTTACTGTTTGGAGTCACTCTAGAACTGCTGATACTTGAGCCATCAAAATTCAACACACTCAATGAATCGGTTGCGCCAAACAGTTGGCTAACTTTTCTCTTTGGGGTTTTCAATATATTATTGAAGCTTAAACTAAGACTCGAACGAGTATTAATCTTGAATAATCCTGACCTGCGTTCATGACTGCCTGTTTGTGTAGAAGAGGAATTGTTCTTAGAATTATCCGGCTGGGCATGGATAGCATTATAATTTTTAGTAATATCGGCAATAATATTCCCCGAAGAAACAGAAGTGTTCATAAGAGACAACTCTGGTGATGATTTGTGACGGAAAGCTTTTAATGATCCTGTGTCCTTAGGACGGTCAACATGAACTTCTTCCTCAAGTACGGGATATTCGTGGTATGAATCTAATTCACAAGATACCAAAGAGTAAACTGATTGTTTTTTCTGAAGTGAAGGATGAATTATTGTCAAATCAACTTGGGAGCCAGAGGCATTGGTAATCGTTTGAGCAGATAATTGCGACTCATCCATCAAGTTTGTTGGGGAGGACATCAATGGCCCATTGTTTTCTGCCTTCACGGGGGTGCGAATACTGGTATTGCCAATGCTGTAATAACTATCTCTATAATTAGCGCCACTAGACACGATAGCATTACTATTATTGGCATTCCCAAAAATAGTTGAATTTCCACCTGTCTGGCTATACTTGGCGGTGGTAATACTTTCACCAGAAGAATTTAAATAAGCGTTACTGCTTCTTGAAACACTTCTAGAGTGAGAACCAATACGGTGAAGCACAGGGGTGGATATCAAAGAATCAAACTCCATATCTTGGGATAACTGAGAAGTATTAAGCTTTTGATGATCACTATCAGCAGCTCGGCTGTGTTGATGCTGAACATTATGATGATGAGCAAGATTTTGAGACTTCTGAGTTATTGTCCTCATTGACGCAACTGATGAAGTAGACGCAGATGTCGATGAATTCGACAAAAATTGTTGAAGGGAATTCAAAATCGAAGATCTTCTTCTATGATGGTTAGCAACAGGACGATTAGTCTTATTTTTCCCATCAACAGTGGACGTCTTCGAATTGAATGCCAAGTCTCTTGAGCTGTTTTGATTGCTATTTTCATTAGGCTGGTTTAGGTTTCTATTACTTGAACCAAACATTTTATAAAATTTCGATTTATTGGTGGAAATTTTGGCAGATAAATCATCGGCAGCGGAAGCAGAAATACTGCGGGATTTTTTATGATGGAAACTTCTCACTTTTGGTTTCAATTGACCTGAACCTTCAACAATCATAGCATCCATTTCTTTGTTACCTTCTGTTTTCAAGTCATCCAAAGCTATTTGGTTTGAAACCTCTTCATTCGATGATCTGCTTAATTTTCCAACTGCTCCTTCCTCCAGTACACTTCCTTCAATTGAACTCATTGATGTTTCATTTGTGTATGAATTACTAGACTTGAAGTCATCAGACAGTTCCATAAAATCTTCGTGAATCAGTTTGCCATCAATACTGTGATTATTTAGGCCTGGGGGAGGAAGTAACGGGTGTTCGGAGATGATTGAGGTTTTTTCTTGATAAGCTTTCAAAGACTCCAAAGGCATATTGGCAACATCATAAATAATTGGCTCAAAATTAAACCGTGTTGGTGATAAAGATTTCGACGGTTTAACGTTCTTCCCATAATTATTGGACTTTGATGAATTTGCTGATGTCGGAGAAAGAATCGGCAAAGATATTTTATGATTAACATCCTTGGCATTAGAATTATCGGTTTTCCCAATAATATTCAAACTTTCCGTTGATCTCAATGCATCGATTATTAATTTTGAATTATCGTAATGATTCTGGTATCTTGCTGGAGTTCTACCTCTTCTAACACCAATGGGGGTTGGCGGTTGCAAAATTGAATTGAATTTTGGGCTAGTAGAAGAATAAGAAATTTTTTTCAATTCATCAGTGCTATTGGCAAAGGATGATTCGGAATGTATACTGTTAGATTCTTTGGTCAAACTTGCTGAGGAGCTTGTTGAAAATTCGTTGCTGTAAATAGATGGCTTCTTACTCAACGAGTTTTGATACAAGTATTCATTTTCATGGTAATCATTCGCTCTTTGGGTTTCCTCCTGTTCATTCTCTTCCTCATCTTCTTCTTCGACGATTGGTTCATCGGTAGTTGGCGATAATTGTCCAAGGAGAAAACTTTTTCTATTACCTGGAGTATTATACAAACCCAACCCATTAGAAGACGTACTGATGTTCAATTTAGACGTAGGTCCAAGATTTTTGTCTGGCCAAGAAAAATTTAGAGATGAATTACCAAACATATAGTCAAACTCTGGCGCTGATTCAGTTCTTCTGTGGAATCTTTTAGATTTGGCCTTAATGCTTTCATCTACATTGAAATCCAACGCAGCATCAAGATCAATTATTGCTGCTGGCACGCTCTGTTCAACCACTGCAGGACCCGTAGAAAGATAAAACTTAGATTGGCTGAGGCGATTATTAAGTTCATCGGCATCGATCATATCACTGTTGTTGTATGTTGATGGGCCTGAAGATGTATATGAGGAACTGCCATTATTATTATTATTATTATTATTATTATTATTATTATTTGTCGAATTATTACCACTATTGCTATTTTCTGGGGTTGTCTCTGTTGAGGAAACCTCATTTGAGAAAGAATCCACAGAATATTTTGTACTCAAGCTGATGTCGCTCTTTTTTCCATAAACCGACGCATTTTTGGAGTTATTTTCCGGGGCGTTCGGGAAAGAAAACTCCTTATTCGGTACCATAGTTGCCATACCATGTATAAGTTCATTTTCTTTGTTATTCAGGTCAGAAGGGTGATTATCAGAAGAAGAAGAAAACCCGCCAAATTTGAAAGCTGGGGGAGTTAGAGAAGGGGTCATGCTATTGGTATTAGATGAGAAAGTGATTCCCATAGAATCAAAATCGCCAGATATCGCAGCGCTTCTTCTGTGAGCATGGCCGCGCTTCTTTGGGGGTGGAGGAGACAAAGTGGACTTTTCGGGTAGTGATGAAGCGGTGGTGGACATAGAAGACATCATGACAGAGTGTGGAATATGAAATTAAATGAGTTGCAGAGCAAAAAAACAAAAAGGCAGTAAAACAGAAATTTGTAGGATATTGTGAGATATAGAATAGTAGATACTTTGTAAAATCATCAATAACCGCCGGTGTTCTTTTCAATGACGTTTTTTTTTCTCTGTTTTTTCTCTCTCACTCTCACTCTCTCTCTCCCAAATTTAGGAATTAAAAAGTAGAGGAAGAAAATAAAAAGGATAATTTAGAAGAAGCAGCAAATAAAGACGATAGGAAATATGGTCAAATCAATAAACGCTGAAGACGATGTAGTAACGAATGGACGCTGTGATCAAATCAGCACGAAAAAGCAGGTGGGTCAAACAGATTGTCCTATATTGTGAAAGTCGAAAAAGTAAAACACAACAAACGTTGAGGGGGATAATATTAGTTTGATGAATATGATGTTGGGGATGTGCTGCTGACAGTGCAAAGTATCCGAGATATCAGATAGTTTGGTGGTGATTATTGTTTACACGTAGAAAACAAAGCAAAACCACGATGGGTGGATGGGGGGAGGAGGAGGGAGGAGAACGCACAAATGGGGGAAGGAAAGAGATGAAAGATGGCAAACAGATTAACTAGTGGGTGAGTCTAGTTGTTGCTGTTTGTTCTTCAGCAGTAATAAAAAGGGATATCCTTTCTTTGGTGACGATCTTCAGTTTAGTGTCTTGACGTTCAAGAGGTAGGGACAATTCTCTGTCTTTTTTTTTTCTTTCTTTCTTTCTTTCTTTGTCCCGAAGCACAAATTTTTTGGGTGGGCTGGTGCGGTACGGTGCGGTACGGTGCTGGTGCTGGTGCTGGTGCTTTTTGTCCGGTTAGGTCAGGGGGAGCAGGCGGGCGGAATGTACGGTGGGGGGCGCACTGCCGAGAAGGTTTTTAATGGTTACTTACGGAAGGGTTGGAGATCCTGTGGGCTATAAAAAGATTGTTGTTGTTGGTTTTGTGCTGCTTATCTCTGGGCTCATTTGCTATCCGCAATTTGCATTTGCCAATTAAAGCGTGGTCATGCTGGTCATCAGTGGCTATAATATATATATATATATATATATATATATATAAATACCATATTATATACTGGAAGTAGTCACTTGGTAATAATCAGCCAACCACCGAAAACTGCCGTATCCACCATAGTGTTTTTTTGTTATTATTATTACTATTATTATTATGGGTCATATATATATATACAAAAAAGGGCTATAATAAACAGAAAATTGGTGGCCAAAATTAAGAAAAAGAAAAAAAAAAAAACAGTGCAAGCTGACTTGACTTGTTCCCATTTCGCTGTGGTTTTGTTCCTCCCAATAACCGTAGTTCTTACCTTAGCTAATGCCCCTCAGAGTCTCTATTGTGGTGCCACACATTAAACTTTGCATGGTACATGAGCCATTAGGGCTTCTAGAAGGCTGTGTGGTGTCCGGGTGACCACGTCCTGCCGTTATCCCTCACAATTGTACAAACAACAGCAACAACTTCCACCAGGATTAGCTTCTCATCATATCATATAGAAATACCACAGTTTACGGTAGGTGCGGTGCGTTTGTGTTTTATTTATACAAAATGTGCTAGTTCTTATCTTATCTTCAAACCACAGCGCAACTATTCACAATATTATTGTCTACACACTAGCTGGTAATATTTGAAATCGCCTCCCTTTTTCCCATTGCCCTCTCGATGAGATATTATTTTTCATCCCAGTCCTGTGTTCATTCATTGATGAATAGTAAATAATTGTCACTTTTCCAAATGCCTCCCCATTTCTTTTTTTTTTTTTTTTTGACGTATTTTTGGTTGTTTTGTTGTTGTTTTTTTTCTGCAAAATGTATGAAAAAGTCTACCTACATCAACAATAATAAATATTCTTTGGGACATCAGGTTTACTTCCACAAAAATACTCTCCTCCTTTTTGTCTTTAAGCTGTCTTATGATATTACGATCCGTAATTCATGAGAAATGGGCGACCCACTATAAATCAATAAGATCCATGGATTTGGTATTTGTTCAGGGTAACGCGCCACTGGGAGGGAGTGGTTTTTTTTTTTTTCTACATCTTCAAACCACGTAAATAGATGTATGTGCTTGAAATAGTCAAATTGGTTTAATAACTCCAGTTAAAACCCACACACACATAAACGAATAAAGAATGGCGCTCCTCAAAAAGATCAATCTCTAGTGTGTATTGCTTTGTCCAATTTTATTTTTTTTTTTTTAAAAAAAAAAAAAAAAGTGAAAAAAGAATAACTGATTTATTTGATTCTTGCCGATGACATATTCATTCAAATCTACTTTTATTTTTTTATTGAATTAAATTAAACTAACACATCTTTGGTTCGTCGAATGACCTCAAAGCTAACCTTGATGAGAATTTGTTTTTCATTTTTGAAAGTTTGGGTTATGTAGAGAGTTTCAGTCTCATTGATGTGAGATTAGCCCTCGGTATTGGATGCTGTGCCATCAGCGGCGCCACTTTCTATTTGGATAAACATTCCGAGTTCAAAGAATCCATCAATTTGGTGGCTGCTGCCATAGTACTCTACTCAATTCTTGCCTCTGTTTTATGGGGCTGGTCTAAATTCGTGGAAAAAAACATCAAGTTTGTGGGCTACAAGAAATCCCAGAAACTCATATTTAAATCCAGTGCGAACAAGACTGACAATTTGTACAGCTACGAAATCAAAATTGGTGACAACGAACCGATAATTGGGAGCATTGAATACAACAAAGTTTTCAATGAAAATGGATTTTTAGATTTTGAAGAATTCAAAGGGTATCTCACAAAAGAAGTTGAGAAGATTGACAAAAAGAAACAATGAATTGATATTTGAGAACTGTGGTTTTGACTTCCATATTATTATTACTCAAATCTGTTTGTTTGTTTGTTTGTTTGTTTGTTTCTTGCCTCTATTGATCTGGGCTCTAAATATGACTTTTTTGTGCGACGAGAAAATCAATCTTCCTCACTTAAAACTGACATGACATTATTCATGAAATGACGGGCAGGCTATTTTGTAATAAATAAGTATTAAAAATATTAATTACCAAAAAACTTGTCATATTTATTTACAGCCTATTTTTTAATTATGACTTTTTTAATATTAATGCAGAGATGAGAAAAAAAGAAAAAATAATAATAATAATAATAATAATAATAATAATAATAATAATAATAATGTAATTTCAACACATAAACTAATAAACTTCACACACACACACAAAGAAAAGAAAAAAAGAATAGAATGGGGAAAAAAAAAATGACAATCAATATCTTATATTACATAAATACGACAACCACCTCGACCACTGATAATCTACCGGCTTCTAGTTATCATTAGAAACCCACGATAAAACAAAACTCAAGTTGTTTGTTTTGTTTTGTTTTTTTGACTCGAAAACCCCTCACTCTAATAAACAAAAAATATAGATCCACAACAATTATACTTCCGATTAAAAAGCATCAGGCAATCTTTCAATCTCGTATTTCTTTTTCCCAGCATACATGATTGGAATCCCCGGCACTTTTCTAATTCTTCTCTTCAAATCAGCATCATTAGTAGCCACGATATAACACTTGTGCTGCATAACTCGGCTCACCAAACAGTCATCGGCATATGTACCTTTGTGTGAGCAGCTCAATCTTTTAATTCTTGCGTCCTTAGCCAATCTCAAAGCGATTCTGAATTTTGGTCCCAATTTCTCAAGTTCGGCCATCACACAATCAGTAATGATCGGAATACATTTCGCATAAAGACAATCCATCATCCCACGCACAAGATCAATCTTTTTTTGGATCGAAAAGTTGATGAAATTGGTATCGATAAGCACTTGATATGGAGGCTTTATGGCCTCGTTATATTGGAAGAAAAGCGCCGATGACACTTGGGGAACCTCTTTTACGAGTTCTTCATCTTTAGGAGGTTTTGGGCCTTTTGCCTGGTTTTCTTTGAGACGAGCGTCCTTCTTGGATATAAGAATCTTCTTCTGAGCGAACTTTCTGGTCTTTGAATGCTTCCCCATTATTAGCTATTATATTTATCGTCTTAAACACTGCCCTAAGAGAATGGAAAAAAAAATTTTCTGTATGATATGAATTTGGTATTATAAAAAAAAAAAAAAAAAAAAAAATTGAAAAACGTGATATTTTTGAGATGAGGTAGGAGCTATCAGACAAGACTATTGGGCAATTTTTAGGATGATTTCCATTTCTCTAAAATTGTGAAGCGTAAATGACATTCTAATATTCAATGACTGTGTATTGTCTGTTTTTACTGGCTTTCCTGTGATTTTTTTTTTTGCTTAATGATGTAGAAAATCCTATTAAATTATTACGAATCAATCATGGCAGAGGTTTCATGCAATGACTTTTTTTTTTTTCTCACGCGAAAAATTTTTGGATGGTTAACAGTAACAGGCAGGAGAAAACCAACCCCAGATTACCTAATCTTAAGGATAAAACCCCCTCCTCCACAAAGATTTAAAATCATGCCAAAGAGAACTGCTTCTGAAAAAGACCAGGAAGAAAAGCTTTCAAAGAAAGTTATCCAAGATGAAATTGAGTTCAGTGATGATGATGAAGAACTAGATAGCGATGAAGACAATGAGGGTGAAGGCGACGACAATGAAATAATAAATGTCGATTTCGATTTCTTCGACTTAAACCCAGAAATTGATTTCCACGGGTTCAGAACTTTCCTCAAACAACTATTTGGTGATGACTACAAGAAGTTTGACTTATCTGGCTTGGCCAACATCATTTTGGATCCTAAGAATACCAGTATTGGAAGCACAATTAAGACCGATGGTAAAGACGGCGACCCATTAGCCTTGTTGGCCCTTATGAACTTAAAGAATTATAAGAAATCTCTGTCATTGAATACTTTGATCGAATATCTTGTAACCAAAGCCCAAGGAAATCCAGAATTTTATATTATATTGAAGAAAGTGTTAGGAATGAACGGTGGAGAAAAAGTCGGGTTGATTATAAATGAAAGAATCATCAATGTTCCTGTGGAAGTCACTCCTCCTTTGTTCAAGCTTATGATGGAAGAAGTCAACAAGCAAGAGCCAGATTTGAAATATTTCTTGATCATTTCTAAAGTGTACAAGCTTGTGGCTAGTCAACTTAGTGATGATTCCGATTCTGACTCTGATGACAACAGTAACAAAAATAACAAGGCAAAGAAGGTAAAGAAGAACTCGGAGAACCAGGAAGAGTTCGACTATTTCCATTACGAGGACATGATATTCGAAAAAAATGCCATGAAGTTCGACAAGTTCAAATACGATAATAAGTTGCAAGATACCGACTCCAGAAGAGTTTTCTCAGAATATGGTATTGATCCTTATTTGAGTTTGATTTTGATTGAAAAATCAAAACTTGAAAGTAGTATTCCTCAATTAGAAGAAGCTTTCAAGCCATTCTAAGGTAATTATGGTGAGACCTATATATATTTTTAATGTTACAGTCGGTTGATTTTTGCTTTTATGAGTTGGATGTAGTGTAAAATGATTATTCTAATTATTATGTATATCAATCGATATATGGAAGAGAGCTCCCAGATCATGTGCGTTTTTCTGGTGCTTTTTTTGAAAGTGACGGAGTTTTGGAGCACCCATTTATTTAACTTTGCCACAAATAAATGCAAAATACGATTGACCTCAATCATTTTATGTTATAAAAAAAAGACCAGAAAGAACTATCAAAGTATGGCCTCCTCAAATATTGATGTGGACAAAATGTCTGAAAAAGACATGGTTCATTTGTTGAAAGAAATGGGGTTTGCTCAAGAGAAGTTAGTGCAAGAAGCGGCAAAAGTAAGTAGTTAAAGATATCTATCTCTCAGCTTGCTACCAAAATATGGTGGCATTGTCTATTAAGTGATTTCTCTCAAAATTTACTTTATACTAACATTACCTTCTTGAGAGCTCCGGTGGTGATCTTTATCAAGCGTTGGCATATTTAGAAGCATATCAAAGCCCAAAACCCTCGGTGGCGGTAAGCATATTTGTTCTTTTCTTTTGATATATACATATATATGATGATGAATCATATTGTTTTTGGGTTGTCCCATTTTTTTATTTTTTTTTTTTTTTTGACAGGTGTTTTGTGTTTGATTTACTAACATTTTCTTCCAGGACCAAGATCTTATTGATTTAGACGAACCAGAATTATCACATAAAGCATCACATCTTACCTGTTTCGATCAGCCGCAAAATGAGCTAAGGAATGATTTGAGTTATGACGACGTCAAAAATCCGACAATTGAGGAAAACTACGACGAAAGTGATGCGGAATTTACAAACGCTGTTTGGCAATCGAATATTAGAGTAGAACATGCCACTAGTGAACAAGAATATAGGGAAGAAATACCCGTAAGTGTCTTGAATCATGATTCCCTGGGGGATGGCTATAATGCTGATTATAACAACCGGTATTCATACGTTAATGATGGTTACAATTCATATGGAGAGAATTATTCTTCTCAATGCCAACCTGGGAATCTTATAGCCGAAAAGCAAAAGTCTATATTTGAAGACTGTTCCAAGTTTAAATGCGACCAGGTACCTCTGGTGATTACCCCGGTTGATACCCCATTTTTTGAAAATTACTTTGTGTATGTAATTATGATATTTCATGAGATCCCAAGTTTACGAAATATCCTACTATCCAAAGGATTCGAATCATATGGATACCGTGCAAATTGGTGGAAGGATGAGATTATTAGTCTCCCGCCGGATGTCACTAATGGTGGTGGTGATGCTTCATCTAACAATTTGAAATTCTTGATGGAAATTCAAAGACTATTGGGGTTTTTGGATGGAAATTATTCCAAGCGATCTTTTGCGTCTACAAAATCGTACACAAGATCTCTTCCTTCGAATATCACTAGTGATTTGGAAACTGAGCCAATATCTGATGTTTTCCATTCATTTTATGAGACCATCATCGCCCAACTTAGTGAAATGAGACCTGAAATTTCGGAAGTCGTCTCGAATTTATTCAACTCAAAAATTTCTACTGAAGATGATCATACCCTGGTGTTTGTGATCGAGAGTGATGTGGTTAAACCAAACTTTTATGAGACTTTGCATAATTTATTTTGGCAAGAGAGCTTACAAGGGTTGGGGATAATTTATTTTGAAAAATTATCAGACATCATCACGGTGTCGTACCAAGGGTTTGAGCCTTCATATTCTTCTTCTTCGGGGCTTATTATTGAAGCACTATTTTACCCGCAAATCTACACTAAGAAATATGAAGCGTTGATTAGACAAATGGTTCAAAAGCAATTTGAAAAAGCAAGAAAAATTCAGGAATATTCTTCTGTCAATGGTTCATTAGTGGCATTCCAAGGTAAACGAGTGAAGACATTTTTGAAAGGGGCAATTGATCATCTTGTCGAATTGAATGATGGGGAAGTTGATAATGATTTATTTGAAGCAATAGAGGATTTGAACTTATTGGAGGAAAATATCAATGACAAAGGAGTCGAAATCAGTTCGGAAAAGGAAAAACTCGAGAAGGAGTCGTCAACTATTGATATTTCTAACATTGAAAATATTTTGAATTTCATTAAGAATTTGCCTAAACAGGATAAAACAGGAGACCAAGCAGATCAAGGGGAAATCAATAATAATGATTCGAAAGACGGGTGCTTGATGTTCGAAGACTATCAAGAGATTTTGGACAACCCATACTGCTTGACGGGTGTGATAATCAACGAAGTGGAATTTTATTATTTGCTCAATTCGTCACACCCATTGTTTCCTGGTGTTTGGGTACATTTGCATTATGAAGGTGATCCGAAAACTACCAATTTCCACGCCCAAGCTTCGGATTTTCAAACCATCAGAAACCGAGTTGAAGAAATATCTAAACTTGGCACCGAAGATAACTTGGTGTTGATATATGCTAAAAAAGCGTTTGTCTCTGAAGATAAGCAATCCGAAATCCCCCCAGCGTTGAAAGAATTTCTAGAGAAAGATAATCAAAATCTTGATGCTACCGTTCAAGAATGGGAAAAAAGTCAAGAGATCGTTAATTATGAAAAAGGTAGAGCTTCTGATTTAACTGAAGATGATGAGGAAAGTGAGGAGATGGATTATGTTAATGACACCGATGATGTGATTGTCACTTCTAAAAGTTTAATCGTGGAGCCATTGAAGGATCAGAACCATGCTCCTGCTGCAAACTCCAAAGGAAACAATAATATCGATCCCGTTGTATCAGGAACTTCAAATTCATAGGCGGGTCCTCCAAGAAATTTGAACGTTGAAAATGAACATTTGAAACCAACGTGATCGATGCCTGGAATGATCTGATATATTAGTATTTTTTTCAGTATTAAAAAAATACACAAATGAGTATTAAAGGGATGAAAAAGTATGGTATCTGTAGAAATATTTTTTAATATTCAAATTCATTAAAAAAGAGGAAGGGAAAAAAAAAAAATGAAGAATTAATTAAGGTTGGTGCATGGGGAAAAAAAAATATTGAAGGATGCGAGATTCGAACTCGCGCATCTTACGATAATCGATTACTCAACTGCTTAAGCAGAAGAAGAACAAGAACATTCTTGAGTCGATCGCCTTAGACCGCTCGGCCAACCCTCCAATCATATTAGAGTGGTAGTTTTTTACAAATTTCATAGTTGTATTAATATTAATTGCTAACCGCACGCGTTCTTATTTGGTTTATTTGATTTATTTTGTTTATTAGGTTTATTTTTTACTTGGATTTAATCATTCTATTGATTTTTATTATTTTTATCTTTATTATCCCCCCAGAATTCTTATGGTCACTACATTGAAAATACTTAGTATTTGAGATATAGTGCCAAAACCCCTCAACAAAGACCTCCATCTCAGTTCATGAAGCTCCTAGTGATGGGTAATTCACTAGTGACTTCATCTCATATTTTCACATTGCACCTTTTTTCCTTAATAATCTTGATTGTTGAGTTTTTTACCGGTGATGTGATTAATTCTTAAAGCAAGGAGTGTGAGGTTGTGAGAAAGTTATAGTATTATACTTATCTATTAGAAAGACCGGCATGAAATGCCCGGCTTGCAAGTTATTTAGAACCTCTGTGACTCGTTAATATACAATTCATTCATTCATTCATTCATTCCGCACACACCGCTCTCTATGTTGTCTCACTTGTCATCGAATTTTTGATTTTGACCGTATTATCTTTTTATATTTTGGAATATAAATCATGGGAGGGTTGGTTATATTAGATTTTTTATGGATATTTGAAACTCCTCCTTCATTATAGGGCTTGATGGCGGGTATTGGGATCTTTATGCCTATTGAGAATGAATGAAATCAATTGAAGAATGAATGAAATCCATTGAAGAATTTTGATAAATTCATCATATATCAGTAGATATATACAATTCTTGACATCATGAAAAATGATAGGTTACAACCATAATGCATGTTATATATTACTAAATCAAGAAAGAAGAAAGAAAGAAGTATTATAGGTTAAGGTTGGTTGATGAGAAAGAAGAAGAATGCGTATTATTATGCGCATAATGATTAATACCTTTCTGGTTCTATTTATATCTCAAAACAATGAGAATATTTTCTTCTTCTTGGTACTTTTCATGTCTCTCACCAATATTGACCAGTAGGGTAGTTGTCTCTCTTACACAGGTAGATCGAAAATTATTATCAACTGTACGTAGGTCATGTCATAGAATATGTGGGAGCTGAATCTTGATCGTCTCATATATCCACCAGAACTAGAGTTTTAAAATTATCTATCTATCGATACTGGAAAAAAAAAAAAAGAAAAACAAACAAACAATCTATCAGTATTAGGGTAATGCCACCTACACTTCCATCAGAATGTATAATTATCCTAACAATAGACCACATAGCATTATGGCTCCAAAGTAACTACAAGATTGTAGGTATTGTATTCTCCATAGATGCGACTTAAGTGAAGATAAGATCCTGTTATCAAGTTATTGCATTACCGAAAAAAAAAAAAAACACAACAAATACTACACCAATTGAGAGGACTGAAAAAAACAACAACAACAACACAAAGATATCAAAATGAGAAGGACGGCAAAAGAAGCAAACAAATACGAGTGATAACAATAATACGAATGATAACAAATATACGAATAAAGCCAGTGTTTTCATACGTGATTGAAATTTCAAAAAAAAAAAAAAAAAAGAGAGCTCAATAATAACAAAGCCCAGGACATTGTTGTGGAGAGTTCAGGGAAAAAAAAAAGGTTTACAAACGTCAATTTAATTTAAATTAATTCATCAGAACTCATTCAGTTGTTTCTGATGAGGAATCAAATAGTTTTTCGTAATAGTGAATACGCTACTTTTACCACAGGAATGTTAAAATTGTTCGCATTCACCTTTTTTTCTTTTCCAGTGTTCGACTAGTTAGTTGCTTTCTAAATTCCCTGTGTTATTTTGAGTCATTTCACTTACCTTTTTGGATCAACATTGCATGCAGCGTATAAGTACGAAATATGCCCTTTAATTAATTTTGTTTTCGAAGCCACCGCACTAAACGCTATTACAGAGAATGAAGTATAATTATTATAAAATATATATCAGATCTCCAGTCAATGGTTCAATTAAATTAAGTCAAAAAATCAAAAAATCAAAAAATCAAAAAAAAAAAACAAAAAACAATTCAACAGAAAAAGAAAAATCAAAGATAAAAATGGAATAAAAAAAAAGGACTAACAGTCGATACAAAACTGATAAATGGTAACCAACAGAAAATAAAAGAGGGGTCAAAAATTGAAACACAATGATAATAAAAAGAAAAAAATGCAATTCAGTTCCAATAATTTTTTTTTTTCAATTGAAAACAGAACAAAAATAGTACAACCAGACTCCCAAAAACCAAAAACTCATAACAATTAGCTACCAACGGTTTAACATTGGTTATGTTTTTCAACAAGCTCAATTCTTGGAGTAGACCTCGTCCACCTTTTCCTGAACATCGGCCAAAATCTTCTTTCTTTGCAACTTTTGGGCGCTGGTGACATACCCATTTTGTGGGGTCCATTCATAGTCAATCATAATAATTCCTGCTACCAATTCAATACCTGCCAAACCATCTTTCTTAGCTTGATTAATGAGATGTTTGTGCACCAACTTAATCAATTGTTCGTTATCGATAATCTTAGATAAATCGAATTCTGATGACGAAGAAATAACCTTATTCTCGATTGCAAATTTTTCCAAGGCATCAACGTTTGGTGAGATAATAGCAATTGGTTTGACTTTGGTTTGGTCAGCATAACAACAGACATTACCAACAAGGGTGTTGGAACGATAGATACTTTCAATTTTTTCTAAAGCAATATATTCACCATTTAAAGTCTTGACCAAGTTCTTCTTTCTGTCAATGACTCGCAATTGACCAGTGGCAGTCCATTCCCCAATGTCACCTGTTTGAAACCAGCCATCCTCAGTGACGGCTTTCTTAGTTTCCTCAGGGTTTTTGAAATATTCCTTGAGTACTGGAGCCCCCTGGATCCAAATTTCACCTTGATCGTTTTTAGCAAAGTAGCCCAAATCTTCAACATCAACCAATTTCACCTTGATCGCAGCACTCAAACAGCCTGCAACACCGTATTCGAATCTTCTTGGTGATACAACGGTGGTGTTAGCCACGGTTTCAGTTAAACCGTACCCAATCAACATTGGAGCAATCAATACAGAAACGAATTCTTGGGTGTCTTTAGAAATCGGAGAACCCCCGTTCAACACTAATTTTAAGTCACCGCCAGTAGCTGCTTTAACCTTGTTGAATAATAAACGGTCCAAAATAGAAGAACCTGGGATGTGATAGTTGGTCATGAGCAATTTAGATTTATAAGCAGCCCAAAATATTTTTTGCACTGGGCCAGGCATGGCACTGATTTTACCAATGATGGCCTTCTTTATAGTTTCCCAGACTGCAGCAACCGCAACCATGATGGTTGGTTTGAAAGCCTTAAGATCGCCCTCGCTGTTACGCATCGATGTGTCGGTAAGGGTCTTGACACCTGCATAACCGAGAACACCACCCCAGTAAAGGATAATTAATTCAAACACCATTTCGAAAATATGGGCCAATGGCAAAAAGGCAATGACACGATCCTTATCATTGACTAGAGACCTGTCAACAATACCACTAACACCACCGATACCCGCAACAATGTTGGCGTGGGTAAGCACAACACCTTTTGGATCACCAGTAGAGCCAGAAGTGTACATGATACAAGCAGTATCTTCTGGTTTAGGGGCGTGTGTAGGAATAGAAGCTTCAGACTCTTCACCCAAAGCAATAACCTCGGAATAAGAGTAAAATTTGATATCTGGACGATGTTTAAGAATGGCTTCTTTTGCAGCCTTGGCTTCCTCATAAATCTTGCCGCCATTTCTCTTGTCATTTGGATCGATGTTGTCGGAATGGATAATGAATCTAATTTTTTCGGCCTTTTGAAGAGGATTGATCAATTTTGGCAACAAGGCGTTATCGGTGAAAACACCGCTAGTTTCGGTTTGAACAAGCGAGAAAGTCAAACCGGCTTCTCCAAGAGTATCGTAGGCAGTAACGATTGGAATTGCTTGAGTGGTGGTGGCCATAAAGGTTTGCATCCATTTGGCAGAGGTGGAGGCAAAAATGTGTAATTTTTCTTCATTATCTGGTTTCAAGCCAATCTTGACCAACCCTCTACCATACTCGTGGATCAACTTGTGTAATTGTTTTTTGGTCAAGTATTTATATGGCGATAATTCGAAATATTGCCAGGTTTTCTCGACAGGAGTTTCTTTACCGTCAATAATTTTGGTGACGGTTTTTTTTTCTTCGTGGATATCAATTAGATCACGATAACCCATGACGTCTCTTTCTGGTTTTATAGCTAGACATTCGGTGATGTATTCGTACAAAGTGGTACCAGACAAGCCGATTGGTCTGGACAACGGCAAATTGCCGCCTTTAATGACGCCATTAACTCTTGGGGCGGTTTCATTAGGTGAGGCAGCTTCACCGACGGGAATATTAACCAAAGATACCATTTTCTTTTCTGAGAGTTCTTTGGGTTAGTTGAAGATGGCAAAAAAGAAAAGAATAAGAGGAAGTATGGTAAAAAAGTGGGATGAGATGAGATGAAATAAAAATGTACAAACTTCTGTGGCCCAAAAAAAAATAGTTGGAAAGGAAGAAAAAAGTGAAGGAAAAAAAAAACAAAAAAAAGAAAAGACTGGGCGAAAAGTGGGGGGGTGGTTTTCCAAGAGTGTGGGTTAGTGGGTGAGAGTGGTTCACAATATGGAAAGACCAAAGATCAGAGACGCTTGGACTAGATAGTTAGATAGTTAGATAGTTAGATAGTTAGATAGATAGATAGACAGTAGTATGGTGGGTGGGGCAAGCAACAGAATAGATGATCATCGATCAATAAGGTTCGCCAAACAGAAAAAAACGACGGGATTGTCGCCACATCTTTTTTGTCCGCCGTTTTGTTGGTGCCGGGGGTGCTGGGCTTGTTTTGTTGGGGGTTTTTTCCTGCACATGACGACATTTCTGATTTGTTTTGTTTTGTTTGTTGTGCAAAATGGCGCGGGGAAGAGTGGTGGTGGTGATATATATATATATATATATAATACTGGATCGTGGAATATATGTGTGCATTACTAGCACACACCAATGCAATAAACATATATCACCATCGCCTTCTCAGACGTTCACCCACCCCAACTGCGCGTGGTGTAAATTACCCACAACTGCCGGCACAACAAGGATCTATTGTAAAGGCACTCTACCTGCATTACCCACATTCAACGGTACACACCAGTGGATAGTCATAATAATAATAGCTTTCATGCTCAATGTTTAATGTCCCAAGTCTTGTCAGGAAGAAAGAGAAAATAAAGTTGGTTCATTCCCACCTGATCCAATCATCATCCTCAATGAAATAACCCCGGTGCAAAAAAAAAAAAAGAAATAAGAAAAAACAACCGCCCCTCCTCTCCTCTCCTGGTATCACGAGTACGGGATAGTTATTGTTTGTAGAGTTGAACCGCCATACATTGACTTGTACTGGGAATTGGTAATCCTTGTCTACTGGAAAACTCTTTTTCCATTTTGGTATTTGGTATTTTCCCATATTTTATATACTTTTTTTTTTTTTTTTTTTTTCATTTTTTCATTTTTTCCCATTTTCCCATTTTTGCCCCTTTCTCTTTGTGTGTGTTGTTCCCATCTTGTCTTCTTTTTGGCATATGATAGATAAGATAATTGTACTATAAAACTACAATAATGTGCCGCTACCAAATGACTAGGTTGCAATCTCCAGGACAAAGAAGACATAGCCAAAAAGAGGATGGAAGAAGATAAGAGGTTCCACTTCCCACATCATATACAGAAGAACCTCTGGATCTTTTCAATATCAGTTGGCAGTTGGTGGTTGGTGACTGACCAGAAACTCCCTGTAGTGCGCATATCCATTTGTGGAGTTTTTCCCAAGATTTTTTCCCATTGAACGGGGACAAATTTTTTATATCGTAAACTCACTCACTCACGAGCACTTCAACTTACAACCCATCGATCGTCTCATCTCATTTTTTAGTGATTAACAGCAATGGCTTGGTTCGGCAGCTCATCAGAAGACAACGCAAAGGCCCCAACAAGATCAACAAGAAAACAATGCTGGGATAGTAGAGATAAATTCTTTGTTTGCTTAGATGGACTCAAGATCGATAACGCCTTGGATGATTCAAAACAACAAGAGATCAAGAAACACTGTGCTGCCCAGGAAAAATTATTCGAAAGAGATTGCGCCCATAGCTGGGTCAAATACTTCAAAGAACAACGGTTCTATGCCATCAAGAAGGAACGGTTCATAAAGGAAATGGAAGAACAAGATGCCTCGCCACTTCCTCTCTCTGGTAAGAAGTGAAGTGATTAGATTAGGCTCGTTTTTTTTTATTTTTTTTGTTTTGTTTCCCTCTCAACTTTTGGTGGAATTGGCCCCAAAATTTGTACTATATCTAAAATCCCCTTTGTTTATAATCTCTCATCAATTGATAATAAATAACCCTGTATATTCCTATCATCATAACAGTCGTACACGATGATAATTTTCTCACCGCAGAGAATATATAATCTTTGAGATATTAACTGGATAAAAGATACGACAAATGAGACAGCAGTATCATCTAAATCCATGGATGAACGCCACTGACATTACCTATAGTTAATTAACAACGCAAACCGTCGTCCTTTTTTTTTTTTTTTTTTCATTGGCTCTGCCAACAATAATAACAGTTCATTTTCTCTAATTAAACAAGATAATACAAAACCTACAAAGCTTCCTTTCTTCTCATAGCCTTCTTCTCCAACAGCATTATCCTCCGCAATAAAGAGGAATCCCCAAACAGTTAGTTGTTCATGTTGGGGCAGATCGCGTTGACGGGGTCACGTGTTTATTTTTTGTGCATATTTTTGGTAACAGCACAACTTAATGGGAAACCCTCCCCCCCCCTCCCCCAAATTATCTTCCCGACAGCTTTATAAAATACAACACTCTTGACACGAGAACTAAGGTTTAAATAGCATAGAGAGAATCATTCTATAATTATTGCACCAATGGCGGAAAAATCTTCAAGTTACAGCGTTCAAGGGTACAATTTTGTCACTCTTTTGAAGAGGTGAGTTCCTTTTTTTTTTGATGCTTAATGATTTATGGATCATTTTCACAAATGACAGAAAGTTGATCTGCAAAATGCTCTATTTTTTCTTTAGTGAACTTCGATGTTTTATCATTTAAAAGTTTACTGAGTAGTTTCACCTTCTATTCCCCAAATATTCTCTGTTTTGTTTCTCTTCTGAATTTATTCATTCTAACACATGTTTATAGATTGGAAGCTGCCACTTCTAGATTGGAAGATATAACCATCTTCCAAGAACAATCTTCTAAGGCTCCTGAAGGGGAAAACCCTTCAGAAGTAAAAGAAATTGCCGGGGATGCTCCAGCCAATCTCCTTGCAACCACTACCAGTGGCTCACCACCACCACCACCACCACCTCCTCCTCCTGCCCCAGTTGAAGAAGAAGATCCAGTGGTCACTGGTTTCCAAACTTTCATAGACAAGTACCTTACTCCATTTGAAACCACATCGAAAAAAATTGACTCTGAATTGGGTGATATGGTCCATGATTTGGTTGCGGGTTTTGCCGAAGAGAAGGACTTTTTGAAAATAGTTCTGTTATCTAAAATGACCCCACAAGAAAAATTGATCCCATATATCAAACCTACCCAGAAGAAAATCGAGTCGGTCATGTCATTCAAAGAACTGTACCGTGGCAAGCTCTCAAACCATGTCAACACCATCAATGAATACGTCCCAATTTTGGGATGGATCGTGGTTCCATGCATGGGAGGCAACAACAAACCATTGTTGAGCCACATTGATGATTTCACCGACTCTGCCACCTTCTGGTCAAATAGAGTCATGAAGGAATTCAAAGATACTGACAAAACTCACGTGGAATGGGTGAAACAATTGCGTGACATTTCCACCGGGTTGAAAGAGTACATTAACGAATACCATCCTACCGGGTTGGCTTGGAACATCAAGGAAGGTGTGCCAATTGAAGATGCTGCAAAGAAATTATCTGAATTAAAATCTTCTCATCCTGCTGCCTCTGCTGCTGCTGCTGCTGCTGCTGGAGGCCCACCACCGCCACCACCTCCACCACCTCCGGCATCAGTGTTTGAAATTACTAAAGAAGCCGCTCCAGCTAGCGGAATGACTGCAGTTTTCTCTGCATTGAATCAAGGTACAGATATTACCAAGGGTTTAAGAAAAGTCGAAAAATCTGAAATGACCCACAAGAACCCAGAGCTCAGAAGAACCACTTCCAACTCCAGTACCAGTAGTAAAAAGGCTCCTAAACCACCAAAGAAGCCATCATCTTTGTCCGGATCCAAGGTCAAGGCCAAATCACCACCAAAGAAAGAATTGGTCGACTCTAAGTGGTCGGTAGCCAACTTCGAAGATGATCATGAAATCGTTATTGAAGGTGAAATGGACCATCATGTGTTTATTGCTAAATGTACAAATTGTACCATTAAAATCGTTGGGAAGGTTAACGCCATTACGGTTTCTGAATGTTCTAAGGTTGGTATTTTAACCGAGTCGTTAATTTCCGGTATTGATTTTATTAAGACCAGCAAATTCCAGTTACAACCATTAGGGTTTGTTCCATTGATTAGCATCGACCAGAGTGAAGATGGGGAAATTTATTTGGGTAAGAATACCTTAGACTCCCAAATTTTCACCAGTAAGACTACCAGTTTGAACGTTTATTGTGCCGATCCAGAAAATGATGAAGCCGATTTTACTGAAACTCCACTTGCTGAGCAGTTCGTTCATAATTTTGATAGAAAGACGGGAAAATTCGTTAGTTCTGTGGTTGAAGCTTCTGGTTGAAACAAGGTTAATTGGAGGTTAGATATACAGGTTTTATTTATTATTAACAATATTTTATATATTTTATAAACAATAAAAATTATTCTGGAAATTGGATAAGTCTCAAAGATCTTTGATGACGTTTTGTAAGGTTCTGAATCCTCAAGTGGGACATTACTTTTGATTTATTTTGAGTGAAGGTTTCTATTTTTAATAACAAATTAGAGAAATGAGGCTAATAATAACCAATTGATCCCAGCTATTTTAAAATCTTTTTTTTTTTTTAAAAGAAATGTCAATAAATTGGAGAGACATAAGTTGTTATTCCCTTCCCTGCACGCAATCGCGAATGACATGGGCACATTTTTTTTTCATTTATTTTTCTTGAAGGGGGGAGGGGGAAGAAGCGAGCGTCCTAAGAAAAAAAAATAAAAATGAAGATTGTATTCCAGCTGTCACTTTTCACGGCCAATAATTCTTGTTGTGTTTATCTCGTCAATTGAGGAACTCCTACTATTTCGCAAACCTATTAGAAGGCGATTGTTTGTTAGTTATATCAACTGCTTCCCAAAAGTACTCACTTTCACTTTCATTCCTTCTCCCCTTTTCTTTTTCCTGGGGTACGAATTTACGTTATCGCACTTTGAGGACTCGCTGAAAAGGGAAATAAAATGGTTCAAGCCTTTTATTCATCCATAAATCGAGAGAATAGCCATAACCAGCCAGAAGAACATAATAATAACAACCCCGGAATGTCCTCAATACCGTATAGCCGGCTTTCTGAACAATTGGAAATTAGAGACAACGAAGACATCGAAGATGGTGATGATGATGATAACGCAGTCCAAGTGTTCGACCCCCTTGCAGATAACGACGAAGATGATGATGATCTTGTCCCATTGACCGATCCCTTGGAATCCGAAGGGGTTTCTTTGAAATCAAGGAAATCCACTGAGTTTGATCTTAATAATGTCGATACCTTGTTGGAAGACTTGCCCCAAGGACGTAATTACGGTATATACGCCTGCGTGGTGTTTATCATCTCTCGAATTATCGGTAGTGGGATTTTTAGCACTCCTGGCGGGATATACAGAGACGTTGGAGGGTCTCCGTTCTTATTCTTCTTAGCCTGGGTCGTGGCAACCTTGATCTCGTTCTTGTGTATGATTGTTTATTTGGAAATCGGCACGTTGATGCCGAGATCAGGAGGACCGAAGGTATTCTTGGAAATGATTTATAGGAAACCAAAACATTTGGCCACCGTATTGATTTGTTTGCATTCTATCGTATTTGGCTTCACCTGTTCTGGGGCAGTGACTTTTGGCCAATATTTTCTACGAGCTATTGGTATTGAGGTGGATATCTCCCAATCTAATGCTTCAAGATACGTTGGCCTAATCCTAATTGCTATCTGTTTAGTGATTCAATCACTTTCTGTGAAAACCAGTTTGTACGTGCAAAATGTTCTTGGATTCATCAAATTGATTCTTCTTGGGATTTTGACGGTGACAGGACTATACGTTTTATTGTTGCCTCAATCGATAACTCATGTGGAAAACCAATTGCACTGGAATGAATTTTTCGCACCAAAGCGAGAAGTAACCATATCGTCTTTCACCTCAGCGGTATTGCAGGCGATTTTTTCATTTTCTGGCTGGGAAAGTATCTATTTCATCACTTCTGAAATTAAAAATCCCATTAGGACTTTAAAGATCGTGGGCCCGTTGTCGCTTGTGATATCGTTGCTCACCTACACATTTGTCAATATTGCGTATTTGAAAACCATTAATGGTGAGGAAATCTTTGCTAGTGGGCAATTATTGGGATCAATTCTTTTTGAAAAAGTGTTTGGCCCCAAAATCGGCAAAACCTTCTTGTCGATTACCGTGGCCTTATCGGCGGCCGGTAATGTGTATGTGGTCCTCTATGCGATTTCCAGAATGTCTCAAGAAGTTTTCAGAGAAGGGATTTTGCCATGCTCACGCTTCATGGCCTCCAATTGGCCAGGGTTGGGGACTCCTGTGCCAACCTTACTGTTATCATTCTTAATCTCGGCGATTTTCCTTTTAATCCCCCCACCGGGAGATATTTTCAGCTACATTGTTTCCTTGGAGACGTATATGTTAGAAATGATCATGTTGGCGATCATTATTGGGCTTTTCAAATTGCGCAGAGACTATCCCGATATCAAAAGACCGATTAAAGTCCCATTGGTTGCTCCTACCGTGGGTGTGATTGTGGTGAGTTATTTGTTAATCACCCCATTGTTGAAAAAGAATGAGAATACCGCCATTGGTAGTTTGCCAAATTATGGGGTGCTTGGGATCATTTTGTTGTTGTTGGGAGTTTTGTATTGGCTCATGTTGTTTATGGTTTTGCCAAAGATTGGTAATTACAAATTGCGCAAAGAGCAAGAAGTTCTATCCGATGGGTTAGTTATCAAACATTGGAAGAAGTTTTACAATTAATTTTTTTTTTGTTTTTTTTTTCTTTCATTTTTTGTTTTTGTTTTTGTTTTTGTTTGATAGACGCTTATTTTATTAGTTTGATTCGGAAAAAGTTTATAAATAACATATATATATAAAGTTTCTATATAATTATCATATAATTTGGCATAATAATAGGTTATTGGTGATTATTACCCGTACAGCGGTGGGTGCCTAACTGCACTCCGCTCATGATTTTTCTGCTGTGGAAAATTTTTGAAATTACCGTAAACATCGAATAGAGCAAGATAGCCAGGCAATAACCAAATAACACCACAGCATATTTCTTTCTAATAATCATGCTCGGCAAGATATTAGGGCTCAACACCAAAACTTCAGTACCGTCAATAACAAGCCGCTGGTATGCCACCGCGGTCAAGCGTAACACTTTCAAACCACTAGATTCAAGAAAGACCTTTTTGATCGATTCTTATGCCAGTTTGATGAGACACAACCAACTTGTGTTGTTTGCTCATCGTAACAACTTGGTCAAGAACGACGATGACTTATTCAGAAGTCAAATCAAACAGCTTGGGGGTGAACTTGTGGTGATAAACAACAGTCTTATGAAGGTTTACCTTAGATCGGAAAAGGACGAAGATCCAGCAGACGCCCAAACCACTTTGAAGAACAAAAGAAATAAACATCCCTTATTCTCAGTATTGAACGGCCCAACTGCTGCCATTGCCTTCAAAGAAAACGACCCAAGTAAAATCAAGCAATTATACAAAGTGTTGAAGGCCGCCAAGGAGAAGTTATTTGTGGTTGGGGCTAAAGTCGACGACGATTTCTACAGCTTGGACAAATTGGACACTTACAAGGACTTGCCAAGCAAACCAGAGTTGCAGGCCCAATTGGTTGGCTTATTGAACATATTAGGTGGTTACGGCTTGACCAGAACTTTGGAAAGTGCCAGCAATGTGTTGCATTTGACTTTGAAGTCGCACCACGATAACGTTGAAAACCCAAAGACAGAGCAAGAAGAATCCAAATAAAGGGATGAAGGGGGAAGACGATATAAATGATTATTGATGTATATTCCGAATAATTTTATGTTTTGTAAATATTATGTTTGTGTGTGTGTGTGTTGTAGGATGTAATAATAATTGATGAAATCGCCTGCGATGTAATAGAGAGACAGCACCGCACGTGACAATAACGCTTTGCAGCGTTTTTTCCCAAACAGCGCTTAAAAAAAAAAAAGAGAGAAGCGATGCGGTGATATTGTTGATACTGAGCATCTACACTATACACTTCATAAATATATCACCATGGCGTACGTTGATAGTTTATTATGTTTTTTTTTGTTCATTCATTTGCTTTGTTTTCTCTTCAATTTGTGATTTCTCACTAACCTTCATTTTAGTGAACTAGTCAATATCACAAAATCAGAATTGACTGATGAACAGTTACAGAGGTTGGAAGAATACGAGATCTCCAATGGGCCTATGTCGTTATTGAAATCTGCAGTTGAAACACACTCTCCAGTTATAATATCGTTAAGAAACAACCATAAACTCATCGCCAGAATTAAGGCGTTTGATAGACACTCTAACATGGTTTTGGAAAACGTGAAAGAATTGTGGACCGAGACCCCAAGAAACTCGAAGGGTAAAAAGATAAAGCCCGTTAATAAGGAAAGATTCGTCAGTAAGATGTTTTTGAGAGGGGATTCTGTGATAGTTGTCTTTAAGGCTCCAGTGTGATTGTACTTGGATTGGTTATATCACGATTTACATTTTTCTTTTTCCTTTGGTGATGGTGGGCGAGAAATTCTCGGTGCTGTTTGTGCCGGAAATTCTTGAGGCAGCTGCGAATGGTAATCTGATATATTGAAGTTTTTATATTAATTTTTTTTTTCTCTCCCTTCCATTCTAAATATCAGTGTGTATTTTTAGGTATTCTATATTATAATTGTTTTAGCTAAGTGAGAGATTGTAATTCGCTCCCTACACATGATGCAGAAGGGATATAACAGTAGTCAATTTCGCGATCCCATGTGTGGGGGGTTATCCAATAATAATGTAACCAGAGTTACAAACAAAAAAAACGAAAAAAAAAAAACCACCAACTACTACCATTTCTCTTTTTTTGGGAGTTTAATAATCATCGTAGGGGATTCAGATCATATACATATCGATGTTGGGGTCATTTTCATCATGTGACCCGATATGTCAATTTCAATCATGGATGAGTATTCTTTATTACAAAACAAAAAAAGTGACTGAGGCTAGGGTCCCATTAGAAACGCAATTGCCACAACGTCCCACAGAGAAAAACCGAACTTTCTTCAAGTTCGACTTCTTGAATCATGGATGATGATTACTATGAGACGCAGCAGTTGGAGTTGGAGGCCATAAAGTCGATTTATATGGAGGATTTTGAGGATCAAACAAAACCTTCGGCATGGAACCAAAAGCCCTCACCAAGATTCCTTCTAAAACTAAGGTCTGACTCCACGAAAAGCTCATCAGTATCATTGACGCTAGATATAGAAATGACAGCAACGTACCCTAAAACTTTGCCGATAATCAAAATTATGAACCCCAAAAGTATTTTGTCTAGTCAAGTGGAAAATCTACGGAAGTTGATCAATGACATAGGGATGCAGTTGAAAGGATATGAGATGATCTTCGACATTACCAGCGCCATAAAGGATAAATTGAACGAGTTCGAGAAATCAGTGACTAATGACTCTTTAGAGGAGGAAAGATTGAAAAGATTGAACCAAGAACAAGCATTATTAGAAAAAAGACAAGAAGATATGGAAAAAAAAATGAATGAAAAATTACGAAGAGAACAACAGAAACTTGACAAGATGATCAAGTTAGAATTGGAAAACCGAGATGATAGAATCGACCCAGATCATTTTCGTAATGACAGTGAGAGCACCCTTCCAGATGCGTTCTTTTCAAGTATCAATGAAGATCATTTGACGCCACCCCAGGCGCTATTGAAATCTGGAGATGCGGTTTTATTCGACACCATAATTCATGCCAAAGACTCGAGGTACAAGTTCAAGGCCGTGACCGGCTGTTTGCCATTGCAAAGATCAGGATTGCTAAAATATGGGAATCATTTTTTGGTGAAACCGTATTTTGCCAGCTCCATCAAAGTAAATATTGCGTCAGAGATTCAGAATGAACTTTATCAATTGATTGAGATCCCGTTGATTGACAAGTATTGGAAAACTTTGAAAGCTAAAAAGGAATTAAGAGCCTTAGAAGATGAATTTCAAGCATTGACAAAACTAAGACATGAGAACATCTTGACTTTGTACGCTTTTGAAGTGGAGAAAGTCTCCATATCCAATAATAAGAAAAATGACGACGAATATTTCTACAAGATTAAAATATTGATGGATTATTTCCCGTACGGTACTGTTGATGATTTATTATCCTCGGCAAAAGTGGTAAGCTTGTCCACTGCCAGGGCTTGGATTATGAAATTAATCGATGGTATTGAATTTCTACATAAAAACGGGTTTATTCACCGATCTATCGGTACTCATTCTGTGGTGTTTTTCAGAACTAGTGATGGTTTCAACTCAGTGAAACTTGCTTATGCCTCTTTTGGGTATAGACTCAATGATATGTTGGATGTTAATACTCCCGGCGGCAACAATAAGAAGTTCGAAGATGGAAGCGCCAACCAAATATGGATCGCTCCTGAATTAGCAAAGAACACTGGTAGACCTCAACGTAAAACCGATGTTTGGGATATTGGTGCGTTATTTGTTCGGTTAATTATTGGAACAGAAGAGGTTTCTAATTATTCGGACCCCTTTGAGTTTCTTGATATTTTCCCATTAGAGGCCTCAGTTCACGAATTCTTGTCAAAAATGTTCAATGAAAAGGTCACAAAAAGATCATCTCCCTTTGATTTATTGCCTTGTACATTTTTAAGAACTAGCGTTTTGTCAAATAATTTTGTCGATACCACTAGTGATACTTTCTCATCCAGATCGCACGGTGACTTGGCAAATACCAGTGAGCTATCGGGACATAGCACCATACAACGAGGCAAGCTGCCAGGAGCATCGCGAATCGAACTAAGGAAAAGCTTTTCAGCACTCGATCCTTCGCTGGCGATCGGATTGAACCGATATTCGCGTTACGAAGCCGATTTTGAAGTTGATAGAGTGTTAGGAAAAGGTGCGTACGGGGAAGTTGTGAAGGCCAGAAACAGACTCGATGGGAGATTTTATGCCATCAAAAAAATTATACACAGTGTTGCCAAGTTGGACAGTGTGCTAGCGGAAGTCATGTTGCTTTCAAGATTAAACCACCAATATGTCGTTAGGTACTTTGCTGCTTGGGTGGAGTATGATGGTCTATCAAAAAAATCATATAATGCTATTCTTGAGGAAAGCGAAGATGAAGATGAGGAGTCAGAAGATGAGTCCGATTACGATGAAATTGATATGGAAAGTCTTGATAATATGAGCTTAAATTTTGAGTTTGCATCTGCCTCTAAGAGCGAACACATGAAAAGTAATCATTTAGATTTCATTTCGAACTCTATGCCTCATGGATATTATGAGGATCAATCTGATGAATCAAGCGAATCGGAAGATGAATCAGCTCTTATGGGGGAATCTGAGAGTGATGAATCAACGGATGATGAGAATAACCGCATGATACCTGCGAAGAGGAAACATATTGCACCAAAGACAAGAACCAAGGCAACCTTGTTTATCCAAATGGAGTACTGTGAAAATCGTACTTTGCACGATCTTATAACTAAGCAAAGTCTATCTCAAAATAGTGACGAATATTGGAGATTACTCCGCCAAATTTTGGAAGCTCTTGCCTATATCCATTCCCAAGGTACGATTCACAGAGATTTGAAGCCAATGAATATTTTTATAGATGAAAGTAATAATATCAAGATAGGTGACTTTGGTCTTGCCAAAAATGTCCATCAACCGGCAGCAGTTGCAGGTATTGGTGGTTCTTTCAAAGTCTCTGAAGACTTGACTTCAGATATCGGTACTTCGTTCTATATCGCTAATGAAGTTGTCTCTGGAGGAGGGGCTTATAATGAAAAAATTGATATGTTTTCTTTGGGTATCATCTTCTTTGAGATGACCTATTCGTTTGGCACTTCTATGGAAAGATTCAGAGATTTGAAAGCTTTAAGATCTCCAGCGGTGGGGTTTCCACCAGACTACAGACCTGATAAAAACTCCAAAGAAAGAAAGATTATTAAATTATTGTTGGATCATGATCCATCTATGAGACCGAGTGCTAGTGATCTACTTCAATCAGCATTATTGCCGGTGAAACACCAAGATGAGGTTATCAAGGAAGCGTTGAAAAGTTTGGCAGATCCTTCTTCTGCTTGGCAGCAACAGGTGAGAGAAACATTATTTTCCCAACCTTTCAATCCTGCAAAAGATGTATTGTATGATAATCGAACTGTGGCTGATGACTCTGAAATCGTTCAGCTAGTGAAGTCAAAGATGATCGAGAAGATTTTTAACGTATTCAAATTACATGGCGCTGTTGAATACTCGAATTATCCAAGCTTGTTTCCTAAATCGACAAAGTATCACTCAGATGATATTTATGAGGTTTTGAATAAAGATGGTTCGATTTTACAATTGCCATATGATTTGACTTTCCCATTAGCTAGATTGCTTTCAAAGAGAAAAACTTCATTGTTCAAGGTTTTCAGGTATCAGAATGTTTATAGATCAGGTAGAAATAAGGGTGGTGAGCCTGATCACTACGGGGAAATTGATTTTGATATCATCACTGATGGCTGCTCTGACAACGACTTGGCGTTTTATGAAGCGGAATCAATAAAAGCTATTGATGAGATTGTTGATGTTTTCCCATTATTTGACAAGAAGAATATTTCCTATGTGTTGAACCATTGCGATATTATTGATACAATTATGGAGTTTTGTAATATTGACAAAGCAAAAAGACCGTTGATTTTCCTTTTATTGTCTAAAAATGATTTTACTGCGTCGATGAGTGAGATTAAATTCCAGCTTAGATCGACTTTGAATGTTCAATCCACAGCTTTAAATGATTTGGAAGCTTTCAATTTCCGTTTGCCATTAGCCGAGGCGAAAAAAAGATTCCATAAATTGATGATTGATAGCCCATATCTTTCGATCATTGATAGAATTTTGGGACATCTTCAGCACGTCATGGTGTATTTGAAGCAATTTGGTATCGAAAAAAAGATTTACATTTCTCCTTTGAGCAATTATAACATCAAGTTTTATGGAAAAGGTATAATGTTTCAAGCAATCCATGAAGAGAAACAACGCCGAAAAATCATTGCTGCTGGAGGGAGGTATGATGGGTTAATCAGAGATCTTTCTTCGACCAACTTGATGTCTCATAATCAAACCCAAGCAGTGGGATTTAGTTTGGCCTGGGAAGTTATCTTCAATAGAATGTTGAAAAAGGATAAGAGTTTGAAAGGTGCCAAGAAAGTTCCTTCGACGTTAAATGATCTTCATAAGCACATCAATTGGAAAATTGTCAAGTGTGATGTGCTTGTTGGTACATTATCTAACCATCCAGCATCGAAGTTGATGTGTGTTGATATTTTGAAAACTCTTTGGGACTCAGGGATTTCTGCTGATCTTGTGAGAAATTGTGAAACTTTGGAAGATATCCTTAATGCCGCTCAGACGTATGGTACCAATTTGTTAGTATTGGTCAAGCAACAAGCTAGCTCATCACAAACAAAGAAGAACTACAAGCCTTTGAAATTGAAGAACATTGAATTCAATACCGATAAGGATGTTTCCAAAGATGAACTTATTGGCTCGTTGAGATTGGAAATTGAAAGGGCAAATAGCGTGAATGGTCAAAATGTTGACGAAAATGCTAATAATGGCGCTTTCACTGGGTTCGGAAATAACAATAATGATGGCAATGGGGAAGAGGAAAAAGATTTCTTTTCAGTGAACCATAGGTTTGAAATTGTGGTTAACAATACCCCAAAAAGTAGAAAAAGCAACAAGATGCACAAGTTTGATAAAAACGCGAAAAAAGCGGCACAGAAGGCGGTGGTTGATCTTTCTAATGCTCCGGTTTTCACGGTTGATTTAAAGGAGGAAATCATGGATATGATTGTCATTACCTCATTGAAGCAAGGTGATGAATTTATTCGGAAAGTTGGGGGAATGTCGTCTAATACCCCAAAAAGTTATATAACAAATATCTACAAGGCATTGCAGAAAGAGGCAGGCAAGCAGATTAAATGGGCCATTCTCTACAGCACGAAAAGCGACCAGCCTTATATTATAGATTTACAAAGATAGTGTATAGTTAATTGATTAATGATTATTGTGATAATATTTATTTCTATGGTTAAACTTGTATTCTTTTTCATAGTCAGGATTGTTGATAAAAATGATAGGATAACCTCAATTACTTGTTCAATATTTTTTTTGAAGAAATTGCGAACGCTACTGATAAGAATACTATTGTTATCATCCAACCCAATAACAATATCAATGAAATTACTACAATATGAATGCCACAATGTACAACAAATTTTCACCACAAAATTATAGAAACAGGGAGTCGTTTATTAGGAGAATTCCAATAAGCTTTGAAAAAAAAGAAGTTTTTAGTAATAAGACATTAATATGATGAGGAAAAGTCGAATTAAATAATTTATCTTCTTCTTCTGGAAGTGGTCTTGGTGTGTTGACCTCTGACCTTCAAACCCCAGTAGTGTCTGATACCTCTGTGAGCTCTGATCTTCTTCAATCTTTCCAAGTCATCTCTCAATTTGGATTCAACACCGTTGGCCAACAAGTGGGAGTCCTTACCGTCGGTGAAGTCTCTTTGTCTGTTCAAGAACCAGGCTGGGATCTTATATTGAGTTGGGTTTTGCATGATGGTGACGACTCTTTCCAATTCTTCTTGGGTCAATTCACCAGCTCTCTTGTTCAAATCAATATCAGCCTTCTTACAGACCAAGTTGGCGTAACGACGACCGACACCCTTAATGGTGGTCAAGGCGTAAACAATCTTGATTCTACCATCAACGTTGGTGTTAAGCAAACTAAAACATACAGTTAGTAAAAAATGATGCCATTATAACTTCGATAGATTGTGGTATTCATTTCGCCTTGATGAAAAATTTAAAAGAATAATGTACTGAGGAGGGTTTCTTTTTTGTTCCGATGATCCCACAAGTCTTTTCTTTCCAAATCTTGAGTATAATACTAATTACTTTGATCTCTTGTAACTGTAAGCTGATTTGTATTGACATGATTGTGAATTACACATTTATTTCATTTAACTTTGAGGTCCGGTAAAATCACTCCATAAAAATTCATCCACATAAACGGTGATGCAATTGACGACAATTCTTAAACTTTGATGATTACTTGTTTGATATAATTGTGTAACGATTCTGAAATTGTCTTGATGATTTGATGATTATTGCTCTTTAATATTACATTGACCAATCCATTCATATACATTGAAATTGATATCCCATTATCTCAATCCCCAATACCTCATCTTTTCAATTTATCTCTTTGCTAGATATATTATTCGACATACCGCAAAATGTGTTGGAAACTACCTTCTTCTTGAACAACTAAAGACATCTTGTATGGTACTTGGTTATTCTTTCCTATTAGCTGTCTAACCTTCAAGCAGTATTATGGAAGCCTATATTTTTTCTCTGAATACACCATTTGAAATTTTCACGATGTGTGGGTGGGGAAAGAAAAAAAAAACCCTAGTGCTTTTAGGAAAATACAGCGTCACAGAAGAAGCCCTACCAAAGCACATGATATATATTAGGGTAGTGTATATGATTCTTGCGCATGATCGCGTATTTGTGCATATATACGGTGCAGGACTTATCTTCAACATGATACAATCAATATTTTTGAATTACTACTTCTCAAAACACCCGTAATAGATCAAATACAAGACACAATAATGCTTTTTTATTTTTATTGTAAGTTTCTTCTTTTTTTTTTTTAGATATATATATACAAGAAAAAAAAAAACAAGTATTAACCATCTTTATTTTTCAGTTCTCCTTCCCGTAAACATCAGCGAGATATTTTAGAGCATCCATTTCAATGAAAGTATATTGTGATCTCAAGATGTCTCTGACTTCGATAAATTCTTTAGAGATGATGTCGATTCTTTCGTTACTTTCAGTAGCGTCTTGTAAGTTTGGTCTTGGTTCATTGACGATGAAAAGTAAATTTGTTTTAGTTAGCTGATGCTTCAACAAAAATTGGTTTGCAGCGAGTGGGTCATTGGAAATGAATTCTGTTACGTTTGATTCGCATTCTTCGAGAGGAGTTTCACCACCAACGATGAAAAGTCTACCATTTCTGTACTTGTCACTGAGGGCCACCTTAATTGCCGATGAGTATACTTTGACTGGAATTTCTGTTGTGTAATCGTTTGGAGCATGTCTGGCATGGGCTCTACCACCACCAATTCTGATTGGGGAATTGGCATCACCAGCTCTGGCTTTACCGGTACCCTTTTGTGGCAAGACTTTTCTTCTAGAAAGCCCGTTTTCTGAACGGCCTGGAGCATTTGATGACCCGACTCTGGCGGCATTGGCTTCGTGAACCACCGCTTTCCATAATATATCACGACGCAAAGGGGCGTTGATGAATTTTCTACTGACTGGAATGATGGATTTTGGTTCCAATGATGGGAATGATCTCACAGAACTCAACACATATTTTGGTAATTCTAATTTGTCAGTAACAAGAGGACTTTATGATAATCTCCAAATGGAAGAGGAAAAATAAAAGAAAAGTATCATCACTTACCAGTAAAGTTAGGAAGCACTTTCTTTGTCGATTCAGTTGACAACGATCTTATGCTTTGTGATACGGGAGCGCGAAGTATTGGTTTGAACATGGTCAACAGATTGTGATCCGATTATTATTATTAGGACCGATATATGATCGAATAACGTATTTCTATCAAAATTGCAAGATTTTTCCAAATTGTGATTTTTTTTGAAAAAAATATCAAATTATGGGGTCACCCGCTCCTGCATGCTGCTCAACATGAGCGAGAGAAAAATAGAAATGGCAGACAGCAAAAAAAAAAAGCAAGGAAAAATGAGAGCTCCTTCTAAATAATTTATCAAATGAGAGAATATATATTTTTTTTCATAGTACTCTTATCTATATCTATCGGACTTGATAATCGCACAACAAAGTATATCACCAAAGTACTGGATTCAACCATTGCTATTACATGACTATAAATTAGAGTGTACTATTACTGGCGAAGCATCTATTTAATAAGAACTGATATTATCTGAAGTAAATTACAAAGGAAGAAGGAAAAATTTGCTGCTTAAGAAAAAAAAAAGAAAATAAGATAATCAAAAGGAGACTGAATTGAAAAAAAAAAAATTCTGCATATTCTTCGGACTTTACACTTGAAATTTTTCGTCAAGGCAAAAAATGAAAAAGAATTTATTAACAATCAGTGAATTCCTGTTATCATATTCAATTATTTTAATATCATGGAAGCACTAATGAGAATCGAAACGACTGATGTGATCACTCCATGATTTTGCAGTATTTTCTCTTAGGAGAAACTATTCCTCCGAGCTCAAATAACATGTGGTGATATTTTTCTTTTTTTTTGATATAGTATTAGCATATGGGTCAAGCATACAAAGAGAAGCATCTTTTTTGAAGGTAATAGGTGTGTCAAAATATAAAAAAAGTCGAGTAGATCAACTATGCAGCCGCTCATAGGAATAATGTAAATAACATTATGAAGATATAATTATATTTAAGATACTGCAATTTGCAAAACTCCAAATTTATCTGATATTAGGTTTTCTGCACCGGTAAATCTGATTCTCGATTTAACATATATATCAGAGTATGGAAAAATATTAGAGTGTCTGATCAAATGGGAGAAAGAACGGACAGATCAGAATGCCGTTAAATTTAGGAACCCTGCAGCCACATTGACAAAGTCAAAGAAGGTAGAAGTGTGGTGCTTCAATAATAGTCAAAAATAAATGGACCATAGCTATAATAAAAAACTATTTAGTTTATATTCTTCAGAATCTCTCTGTTGAGGAGATATCGATGATGATCACGTGTTAAATCACGCGTAGCTTCCTTCGTAAATTTTTCCAGAACAGAAGGGGATCACCCGGCACTTTTCCTTGGGGTATTTGGGAAAATTGGCAAAAAGCGAAGGAACCCTGGATGGGTGATCATATTGTATTCGTCCTGTCAGTTATTTCATACAGGATTCACCACCAATAGTTATTTTTTTGGTGAAATTCCGTATCTCGAGGACTAAAAACTCTTTGGCCACAAATTTGGAGATTGATTGGCTTATTTGGAGATAGATTGGTCCCCGACTTGTTATTGTCTTATTGTGAGGGTACTGTGCGTGTGTGTTTTTAGAGATCGCGTTTTCGTGCTTTTTTGTTTGTGTTTTTGTCAGGTAAATAAACACAAATCAATATCCACAATTATTATTTTTGGATTGGCAGGCAAAAATAGACCAATTTAAATAATAAAATAAATTAAGGAAGAAAGTATCACAGTATTTTCCTTTTTTTTTTTTTTTTTTAATTTACGGCTAGATCAAGAAAGTTTGATTAGATTAGATAAGAAGAAGCATTCAACGCAAGGCCCAGGTTTTATTTCAAATCTATAAATCTTATTTCAAAAGGAGGAAGGTATTGCCATTGTTAAACCTAAAGGTTCTGGTCTCTTTTTTCTAGTGTCCCAATATTCAATTTACAATTGCTGGCTACGTTAGTCCTTACATAAATCTCATGAGGACAATTGGATTACTTGATCACTAAATCAGATACACAAATTTTGGAAACCACTGAATTTCAAACCAAAGAAAATTAGAACGCGAAGAGAAGTCATCTTGTGTAATCGAGGAATTGATTTATTCTGAAAAGTTTTTCTTGTATTATATATTATCAAGGACGGAATAGTTTACATATTTATCCAGGGAATTTTTTTTTTCAATCGTTAGCCATCGCCTATTATAAGAACTTATAACATAACCTAATATGTTGGCTGCCCAGAATAATACAGCCCCAACACTTCCCAAGAAGCAAATCCCACTCTCAAACTCCAATGCCAATGCTGGGACCAACCCTAAGCCTATCATAGGTACCAATGCAAGTAGCCCCTTGGCTAACGCGACTTTTGCCAATGGGACAACAAAATCAGCCGTGGCAGGTGGCACTGTCATTCGAAGAATTGAACTCGAAGATTTGGTGAAGGAATTCAGGGAATTTTTGGGCGAGAAACGATGGAGTGGATATTATTCTATGCTTTGTAAATTTTTACTAGGAAAAATGTCAAAGGATGAATACCACTCATACATTAAAAACCATTTTTTAGCTGTGAGGTCAGAGGAAAAAGAGAAAGAGTTTAAAGAAGGTAAACCATTAGGGACTTTCAAATCAAGATTCGTTAGGTATCACAATAAATTCCTTTTAGCATCATTAGCAAACTCTTTCCGTGATGCTCCTAATGCAAATAATATCACGGCAGATGGGTTTGGGTATTTGAACACTCTTAGTGGAAAGAGCCAGAAAAAACAAAAAGTTTCGAGTGACGTTACAGAACATGAAAAATTGAAGAAAAATATCATGAGTTTGACAATTAAGGAACGTCGAAGAATTAAAAATATCCCAAAGAATGATGATCCTAAGATTGCTTTGCAAAGAAAAAAACAAACCTTGGGTCAAGTATCGCTGGAAAGATTTGAATTACTTCCAAGAATTCCCGCCGGAAGTAATACTAATAATACGAAAAACAAAAATGCCCAAGCAATTAATGGTTCCACTGGAACAAATAATCAAAACAAGGATTTACCTGATGTGTCAAACAAAAAACTAAAAGGGAAGAATGTTAATCAATTGCAAGTTAAAGTCGATGGAAATAAAGATGGAGCTTCTAACGGAAATGATAAGAATTTGAATCTTATACAGCGTGGGAGTGGTAATGCTCAGAGTACCCCACCTTCAGCAGTACTGTCTACAACCAGTAGCAGCAATCAGCAACCAGCTACCGCAAACACCCCGGCTATGAATGTTGGATTATGGACGCAGGAAGTAATGACGGGACTCCTGACAATGTTGAGCAGTGAAAGTTATGAATTGCCAGATGTCAACTTTTTGAAAAATAGAATGGTTGGGATCATGAGAGAAAATGGGCTAGTGGGGAGTGTCAATGATCAGACGTTAAATATTATGATTGTTGGGTTAGAGAATTATTTGAAGAATATTATCGAAGCGGCGGTGGACACCGTGAGATACCGGAAATTTAGATATGATGAAGATAATGCTGGTCCAACAATTGATGATGACGATAGAATGATGGATGGCAATGAGCCTACCAATGCCGTTGCTTCAAGAAGCGATAAAGAAATGAACCTTGACGTGGCCTCATCTCCTGGCTCAAGCACCTCATCATCTCGAAATGCTAGCAATTCTTCATTGACATCCAATATGACTTCCACCACAAACACCTCGGCTCCAATGTCTCCCGGAAAGATTGATTATGAACAACATCGTAAACGGAAAATCACGTTGACCACAGAAGATATTTATGACACTTTTAAGCTTACTCCTCATATCATTGAGCCATACGGGATATTGGACCGGATCTCTTCAGTATTATTGAGAGATGACGATATAATTAAGTATGATGAAGTAAACAGAAGTGGGATTGTTGATTTATTAAGGATAAATAAAGAGAAATCCACGGATGAGGGATATTTGAAGCACAAAAAATTGAGTTCGGAATTGGTTGATGTGATTGATCATTTCTCTGGTACAGGTGCGGATATTTTCAATAATCAGCAAGAAGGAGAAAAAGAAATAGCAGCGGATGAGTCCAAGGAACCAGCGGCACCAAGTGAAAAGAAGGATTCTGAAGGCGAGAAGGATGAAAACGTGAGTACAAACAAAAGTGATGGTGCTGCCGCTGCTGTTAAAGCTGACAATAATGAAGGTAGTAAAGAGGAGTTACTATGGCTAATTCATGATCTATTGGCATAGTATCGATTATATTTTAACAACCTCATTACGCTTTATTTGTTATTGTTTTTTTTATTTATTTATTTTTAATTTTACATTTTTAATGGTTCGATTCTTTACATTCAATGTTTTATTATGTTCTGTTGTCAGCTCTGCTTTTTGCTGTTATTTTTTTTTCTCTTTTTCTGTTTCTTTTGGTGTTTTAGAATCTATTGCATCTTTTTAGGGGTTTTATTTGCTTTTTTTTTTATATTTTATTTTTGTAGGATAATTTTGTTATGTATTAGTTTTGCGCCTAATAAAAAATTGTATCATTATTTATAATTAAGTAGGCTTTTCAAAGTCTTGTTTCTTACCAGGAGCTATTTTTTTCATTTCATGCCAATTGAGATCCGAAAATCGTAACCAACCTTTAATCGCCAATTGTATCTGAATAATTTGCAAATAACATGAACCTTACAGTTATATTAAAAAATCAAGAGGGAAATCAGAATAGAAAAGTTACAAAATACAAAAAAACAAAAACAAAAAGTCACATAAACCAGGGATAAAGTTCTTTCAAAGGGCAACAATAGCCGCTAATATGCGAAAGATGTTTAGTGGAGTGAGTCAGTTTGATGGAAAAAATAGGAGAGTCATTTCTTCATCACTTTCCTGATCTAACAAAAGCACATTCAAATGAAAAAATCAGTTGCCGTTGGAGTGAGGCAAGTTTAATTTCTCCAATACTTGGGGATAAGTTCTGAAAATTTCTTCAAACTGTTCAGGATAGCTTAATCTGAAGACTTCTGGATCTCTTGCTAAGGCAATAAAAAATGTACTGGTACCACTGGTGATCACTGTAGTGCTGACATTGGCGATCTGACCAGCAATAAGGAATCCAAACGCCACCAAAGGACCATAAAATGAGCCTGAGTCATTGTAAGATGGCTTTGTCAATCTCAAGTACAAGAAAACGAAAAGTGCTGTGACATAGGCAATGAACACACTATAAAAACTGAGAGCGGTGTTGATCAAACAATCATTGATCATAGCATCAAAACCCTTATATCTAAATAATTCGTAAACATCTTTGGAAGCAGAGGTATAATTGGTCCCATAAAGGGCAATGTATGAATATGCATAATGATTGAACCATCTAACTAACCATTCAAGCACCATGACAACCATATCGAGGAAGCACAACAAGAACGCTTGACACATTTCATTGTTGGCAAGGGCATTTTGACGCAAAATGTTAATACCTTGTCTAATTAAGCTAATGATAGCAACGATCAAAGAACCTTCACAAATTGACCCAAAAGAGTAAGTCATTGCTCTCTTAAATGCTCCCCAAGCAGCATTTTTTGGCTCGCCTTGGTCAGATTTAGACAAATAATACCAGACACCATAAACCCCAGAAATGGTTGTATGAATCACATTTCTAATGACTTCAGTAATATAGTAACCGGCAAAGAAAACAAACACCAATACTCCAATCAACGTGGATTGCGAACAGCTACCACCGGAAACCGAGCAGCCAGGGTTCGAAGATGTATCATCGAACTTAACATAAGTTGAAGTGACAACAAACGCAAAGAACACACTGAAAGCACCAGAAATTACAACACCGAGTAAAGAAACCAATAACACACTAGGATGATCTTTCATAACATCAATGACGATCGATAACACAGCACCAGAAAATGGGATTCTATGCCTGCAAGTCCAGTAACACCAGGCACATAAGCAAGTGAACACCAAAAATACAATACCAGCAGACCAATATTTCATAACAAGATAGGCAATTGCGGTACCTAACCCAAAAATAACGTTACAAATCAAACCAATGGTGATGAATTTTCTCGGCCACAATTTCGCAAATGCAATCACCATCGTTGCCAAAACCACTGCGATGGCAATGGCAAACATAAACATGATAATGGTATTAGTATTCAAGGAATCACCAGTGTTGTTATTATAGATCCCACCACCTTGAGATGAATGCGTTAAATGATACGCTCTAATGGTGATGACAGCCACCGCAAGAAAACCAAACACCACAAGATAAAAAAACACTGCAAACGGCCAGTCGTTGAACCTTGGTTTTTCAACTTTGAATGCATCATCAAAGGATTGAGCATCACTTTCTGGTTTACCAGATCCCATATTGTCATTGCCCCAGCTACCTTTTTCAGGGTCGTCATTGCTTTGCTGCTGCTGCTGCTGTTGTTGTTGAGTCCACCCATTCTGTTCTTGGTTGTCATATGGACCCTGTTGTTGTTGGTATTGGGGGTCATTTTGGTTCTGGTATGCCGGTGGAGGGGCGGCCGGACGATTGTAAGACATTGTTTTTCTGGAGTTTTTGGTAAATAAGTTATAGTTATATCAAGTGGTTGGTGATGAAAATTTTGTTGCGAATTTCAGTACCCCAGCAAACTAAACACAAAGGTGAACTACGCTGCCAAAAGAAGAAAAAAGAAGTGTTGTGTAATATATGGCTGAAATGACCAAACGAAAAAAAAAAATAATGCTCAAGAAGAACAGACACAAATACAAAAGAAAGAGAGGATAGCAAGAAAAAAAAAAAAACAATAACCAAAGATACATTTTTTTTTTTTGATCCCAGGATAATTATTGTGTTTACATTTTGCAGCAAGTTGCGTTTGAAATTTACCCAAGGTGGCTGAACCCAGCTTCCATCAACAATTACTTCTAAAACAGAAAAAACCAGGCATAAATGAATAAAACCTGGTAAACTATGACATACTGATTAATATAGAAATGCATCACTCTCAACATCACCCGAGTCTCTTCCAGTTTCCCACGGTTTTGTGTGATTTGACAGGCTGGTTGTGAACCCCGCGCACGGAGCCATTATGGTGGGCGGCAGGGACCCTTTTGCTCACACACATTACTGAATACATTTGGACATTATATTGGATAATCGAATATTTGAATAAAAATTTAGGAAACTAATGAGTATGAATGTTAATGCTATTTCAGATCCATTCCAAAAGATCGCTGATGCACTGCTCAGTCTCCGATGGACTGGCAATCCAGGCGGTGCAGGACACTAATCTGGCCTTGAAGTCGTTGGCCCCTACAGACAAGAACTGGTCCCCAACATGTAAGGTTTCTTGGGGTTTAATGCCTCCCAAAAATCTTTGTAAAGAGTTGACTCCCAAACTTTTGTCCCCAACATCAACCCAGACATCAGATCCTCCATTGAAAGCACAGAATTTGAGTCTTTGAGCTACCTCATCATTCTCCAATTTCTTTTGCACAGATAAAACAATCTCTTCGAGTTGTTCTCTAATCAACTTCGAGCCCAGTTTGGCAACAATACCAATGGCTCTTTCCTTTCTAATTATCTCCGCCGATAATTGAAGCTTTTCGCTTAAATCGCTGAGACACTGTTCGGAAATATCCAAAACTTTCTCCATATCTTCAGCGGTCCAAGATTGCATTTCTGGTAATAACCAGTCTTCATGGCGGATGTATTTCAACCGTTGACTTTCGGTATCATATTTGAAGAGGAAATTAGATTCACCTCCCATGATATACAACATCTCTTTTTGTGCCACGGTCAATCTTTCTGTCTCTCTAACCGCATCAATTAACCCCTTCAATCTGATATAATATTTTTTACCAGATTTTTCAGAATACCCAGCAGCAGTGACAATGCCAACGTGGATATTGTTTTCCAATAACCCTATTAATTTACCAATTAATGGCGAATCAGCAGCAATGCATTCTCCATCATCATACAAAGTAACATCCCCATCGAATGTAACAAGCTTGAGACCACTCTTGGCTAATTCCAACACCTGTGCGGTAACCAAAATACTTCTAACATCGTTAAAACTTGGACTGACATATCTTCTTTCAGAAATACTTCTTCTCTTATCTTCAATGTAGAAAGCTTCTTCAAGTGGCAATGGGGTAAACATTAGTCCCAATTCCGGAACTAGCTGCCTTAGCCTGGATAATTCCAATTTCCCGTCTTTTTGGGCCTGTATATCATCATTGATAAGTCTCTCAATATCACTAAAGATTTCAGCGTACCTTTTCCTAGATTCTTTGCCTGATTCTTCACCAGTGATGGTAGATCCATGAACTGCATGTAAAACAAAAGGAACCTGATCTTGTTAGTGAATTAATTGCTAATTGATACTGTCAAAATATTTACTTACTGCTAATAGTGTCTTGATCCATTCTATGAACGCATCTCTTCTATGTGATTTAAGGGCATCTAAAAAGAAAAACTGTTAGCCATCTATTTACCAGGGATGATTCACATGGTACACGTACATTCAACACGATATCTACATTTGTCAGTAATTTAACCAATATCCAGAGGGTTCCAGCAAAAGGTGTAACTTACCTAGAAGACATTTTAATTTATTTTGGTTTAGTTTATTTCCCTTGAATGTTTCGTTAAGGCCAACGAGGACATACCTGACCCTTTAAGTATTTTTTCGCATTGTGCGCAATTTTAAATCCCACCAACGTGTGGCATTTTAGTGCCTAGTATGGCTCGCTAAAGCAGTGACCTCGGTAACTTTAACCATCCAGGTTTCATCGTGTTTTTTTTTCTTCTTGCTTTCAATCAACTATATCTATAAACTTCAAATATATAAAACTTACAATCAGTAGCAATTTGAAATTTATAGGAAAAATACCATTACATTAGAATGAGAAAATGAACAAAGAAAAAAAACTATTTGTAACATATATATGTTCCTTTCATTTTTCGGGATTTGGAGTGATTAGAGTACATAAACATTGCTGAACTTAAGCTTCCAAACCTTGTTGTCTTCTTCTCTTGTCTCTTTCTTCAGTAATAGACAATTTAAGACCCTTACCCTTTGGCAAAGAGATCCATGGCTTGTTAGATTCACCGATAACGAAAACGTTACCCAATCTGGTGACGAAGGTGTTGTCAAGAGCATCCTTGATGTGAACCAAGTCGAAACCACCTTCGTGCTTTTCACGGTGGGTGATGACACCAATTCTACCCAAGTTACGGCCACCGGTAACGTAAACCAATTTACCAGTGTCGAACTTCAAGAAGTCTTCGATCTTACCAGAAGCCAAGTTGATCTTGACAGTGTCGTTGACCTTGATGGCTGGGTCTGGGTATCTGATGGTTCTACCGTCGTGGGTGACAACGTATGGGATCCCCTTCTTACCCAATTGGACTCTCTTAACCTTACCCAATTTGTAAGAAGCTTCTTCATCAGTGATTCTGTGAACAGCGTATCTACCCTTGACATCGTAAACCAAACGGAAGTTTTCGTTGGTGGCATCGAGGGAGATGACATCCATGAAACCGGCTGGGAAGGTAGCGTCAGTTCTGACCTTACCGTCAACCTTGACGTGTCTTTCCATCAAGATAGCCTTGGTTTCTCTACCGTTCAAAGCATACTTCAATCTGTTTCTCAAGAAGACAATCAATGGCAAAGATTCTCTCAATTTGTGTGGACCTTGGGATGGACGTGGGGCGTAAGTACCAGACAATTTGTCCAACATCCAGTGGGATGGGGCTGCCAATCTCTTAAGGTGCTTCTTTCTATAAAGATAGTTAGTATGGTTTTTCTTTTTTGCTTGTGTGTGAATGAAAAAAAACTTCGAATGATGAAAAATTTTCTGTCGCTTAAAGATTTTCAATTTTCGAGCGGATGGTGCAAACAAAACAAATCGATGATTGTTGAATCCATAAATATCTTGTGTTTATTCATTTGATGAATTGATTATCCAACTTCAATTTGAATAAATTTGATAAAAATATTCTGAAAAATTATTAAGTAGTAGCTTTCCAAATTCCATGAATTCAAATGTGGTTCAATGTCCGTGTGGTCTATATTCATTTCAAATACCCAAACATATAATGCTTTATATATCCATAATCTTGAGAATTTTCATGATGTTGACCATAATTCAAACCCAAAATGAAATCACATAAATTTGCTCGTTGCTTCGGTAGTTCTTTTTTTCTTTGCTTTCTATTCATTCATTCGTTCATTCATAATTCATTATTATCACCACTTACGGTCCTCTAGCCATTTTGAATTATGGTTTATCAATTTATCCTACTATTTCAAGCTCTGTGTATAAGTCTAATATAAAAAAGATTTTTTTTTTCAAAGTATCTTTGAGAGGATTGGATTTTTTCGATTCGCACAGACGGGGCTGCGTAACGCACTTAGAATATTCGTGTGACAAGCCTTTTTCTTGTATAGCGTGCCAAGCACGTGCAGACAGGGCTATATGTGCCCTAAAGTATCCCGTTTCTTTTTTAAGCCCTAACGCTCGTATATTTATCCCGTATATATTTGGCAGAGATATATGATGTATTGATTGATTGGTGCTATCATACAATGTACTATGATACCAATAGCTATAGTGGTGATATATTGCGATATATTACAAGACCAATAGAAAATTGAGGAAATTAAGGAAGCAAAAATAAAGAAATAGTTGCTTTCATTATGATTATTATTATTATACAATTATTTTTTTGTCTTGTAAGACACATTCTTCCCACGATTAAGACTAAAAGCCTTCTTAGCAGGTCTAGGTTCATCTAAAGATTTACCATACGGATCGTAAGCCTTTCTCTTTCTACTGTAATTTTTACTAGAAGGCTTGTCAACCAAGATCTTGTCGGCCTTGGCATAGTCAACCACATCCTTATTTTCATCACTGGCAGTCTTTGGTTTGCTGGCTCTATTTCTCACCACCTTCTTTCTGATGAC